>NC_088349.1:43487500-43857500 GCF_036884655.1 Musa acuminata AAA Group
GCTACGACAAGTTGTAAGGAAGCTTTCCAACTAACTGCACAACCGCCAACGCAAAAAACATACCCAGTCAAAGATCTTCATTTATCAAGATCCGCAACATAATTAGAGTCGACGAAACCAACCAAAGTGTCACGATTTTTCCCAAACTCCAAACAAGCATCTGAAGTCCCTTGCAAGTATCTGAGAATCCACTTCACAGCCTGCCAATATGTTTTACCCGGGAGAGACATATATCTGCTAACCACACTAACTGCTTATGAAATATCTGGAAGAGTACAAACCATTGCATACATAATACTGCTAATGACATTGGAATATGGAACTTGCGCCATATATTCTTCCTCTTCAACTGACTGTAGTGACTGAGCAGCAAATAGCCGAAAATGGCTAGCAAGAGGAGTACTCACTGGCTTAGCATTTTTCATGCCAAACCTCTCCAAGACTTTCTCGAGATAATTTTTCTGAGTTAGAAATAATTTTCCAACTCCTCGTTCTTTTTTGATCTCCATGCCAAGAATTTTCTTAGCTGCTCCCAAATCTTTTATTTCAAATTCACTACTCAGCTGCATTTTTAAAGTGTAAATTTCTGACAAATTCTTAGCTGCAATAAGCATGTCATCAACATAAAGCAACAAATACATAAAAGAGCTATCAGTTAACTTCCGGAAGTAGACACAGCTATCATACATGCTCCTCGTGTAACTGTTAGGACTCTAGCTAGGAGAGTCCTAATTGAGAGAGACATTCTGTTAGGAATCTGTTAGGACTCTAGCTAAGAGAGTTCTAATTGAGAGCGACATTCTGTTAGGACTCTAACTAGGAGAGTCCTAATTGAGAGGGACATTCATGTAGGAGGTTTTTTCTTAGAGAAGAATTAGGAGTTGTAAGGGAATAGGGGTCTTGAGTAGGAGTCCTATTAGGAGTTGGTTAGAAGTAAGAGTTTTAATTAGGAGTCATATTAGGAGTTAGGGTTTAGAAGCCCTATAAATAGCTATGTATTCCTTCTCTTTTGATAGGCAATAGATGAATCTTTTCTGCAGCCTTTGAGCAGCAACTTGGAGGGAGGAACCCCTACAGAGTTCCAAGAAGGCCGATCCCCTAAAGAGATCAACCCCAAGTTTAGAATCTGTAAGGGTTCTATCACCTGGTATCAGAGCAGCATTCTTGGTGTTTCGCTGCCCTTCCACAGCCATCCATCAACCCTCCACAGCCACCCAAAGCAATTCCCACAATTGCTTAAAAGATCGTCGCCAAATTTCGCCGTCATCTCTACCACCGCAGATCATCCTTTGATCTCCCCGTGAATTGCAACAGGTTTTGGTTTCCTACCTTACTGCTGCTGTAATTTAGTTATCCCTTTCGAAATTCCAAAAAAAAAAAAACTGTTCCTATATTGCTGCATAAACTTTTCGTCACAAAGTTTTCATCTCTACGATGAAAGATACATTGCAGAATTTCAGCCGCATAGCACTGTTGGTTTGATCTTGATACTATATTTTTCCTATCCAAATCTCTACGAAATTTTTTTGATAGCTTTGACACTTCCTACCAGTGGATTTCCCTTTGATTTCGTTAAAAAATTCTGAATATAAACCACTGATCTTTTCATCGTAAGCTGTTGAAATTTTTCGACGAGAATTCTGCTATCGCAACTTGCACCAATTTTCTTACTGTTACTGCCGAAATTTTCATGATTAAATTGGACATCCTTGCTGTCATATAAACTGAGATATTGCTATCAATTCCCTTCTCAAATCTCTCAAATTTTTGGTGGAAATTTCGTCGAGAAATCGCTGTTTCTTCGACGACAATTCTGCTCTTACAAGATAACATAATTCTGCAGCAAACTTCTACTGATTTCTATCAAACCTTTGCTGCCATATACCATAGATCTAAAACATTCATCCACAGCCCTAAAACTCCCTAAACCATACCCTCAAACTGCACCCAAAATAGTCACAAAACAAGCCTAAACTGCAGCCTACATCTACCAATCCACTAACCCTTTCGACCATCACTTCTCTCAACCTATATACATGCCTTTAACCCGTCAAGAAAAGAGAGATCTTAACATCACAGATTTGGAGTCATATACTATGGCATCTGAGGAGGTAATCAATGCTAAATTCGAAGCCTTCGAGGCACGAATGGAGGATAAGATTCAGAATCTCTTTACCAAATTCGGTTTGGGCCGACCACCAAGCCCGAAGAAATCACATCAAGGAGAGAGCTCTAACCAATCGCATCAAGCCCAAAGAGATGTCTTACAAGAGAGGGGAGGCTCTATGACCGACCCTGTTAGGATCGGAGCGGCACTAAGAGGGGGGGGTGAATTAGTGCAGCGGTAAAGTGTGATAAACTTTTGACGATTTAAACACTTTCGAAAACTTTGTACGATAAAAGTAACGTTTTCGTTTGAAACCGTTTCGATTGCATTTTAACTTGAAGAGATAAGTAAGACGGAGACAAAGAAGTAGAGCATTAAAGTGCAAATGGTTTGTAGTAATGTAAATGATAATAAGTAAACGCAAACCAGAGATCACGCCGATTTTACAGTGGTTCGGTCAAATGACCTACATCCACTTGCGAGGCCCCTCTTCGATGAGGCTCCCACCTTCCACTAGCAAATCTCTTGAAATGGAAGGGCAAATACCCCTCTTACAACTTTTTACAAGCGGTTCACTCTCTTACAGATTTTCAGCAAGAAAGAAGGAGGTGAACACTAGCAAATTGAAAACAAGACTAGCAAAGACTTTTCTAAGACCTTTCTCTCAAACAATTGCTGCTCAAAAAGTTGTTTTCTCAGTTGAGACTTGAGGGGTATTTATAGGCCTCAAGAGGATTCAAATTTGGGCTCCAAAAATTTGAATTCTCTTATGTTCCCGATGCTGGCGGTGCCACCGCCCAGCGCTCGGGTGCTGGGAGGTGCAACCGCCCAGCCCAGGAGGTGTCACCGCCCAGCTCTCGGGTGCTGGGCAGTGCCACCGCCCAGCCTAGGCGGTGCCACCGCCTAGGCCAATCCAGCTCACTGGTTGGGCTCTAAATTTGGCCCAAACCAGTCCGAACTCGGGCCCAATTGGCCCCTACTTGGGTTATAAGATTAACACTTAATCCTAACCCTAATTAACATACTAACTACGAATTTAAAGACATTTTCTAAGCTATTACAAAGTCCGTAAGTCAAGACTTCTTCCGGCGAGCTTCCGGTGAACTTCCGGCGGTCTTCCGATAAACTCTCGGAAACCATTCTGCGGACTCCCGGCAAGCTCCTAGACTTCATGATTTGATCTTGGCGAGTTCCGATGAGCTTCTTCGACAAGCTCCGATCTTTCTCGGCGAGCTCCGCGAACTTCCAACGAACCTTCCGGCGAGCTTCCGAAAAACCCTTCGGCAAGCTCCCTACTCATTCTTGGCTAGTTCCAACAGCATTCCCGATGAACCTTCGGACTTCCGTCGAACTCTCGAACTCGCAATGAATCCTTCATGCTTGACTCCAACACTTTGTTTTGCTTTATGTCTTCGTCGTTATCGTAGTTAATCCTGCACACACAAGCAAAAACTCTACTCCGATCTAGACAATTATTATAAAGCGAATTGACATTCTGTTGCCCGGCACGTCATTGGTTGGCGCTTCGTTCGATTCTTCGGCGCATCGTCCTCTCTTGCGGCTTGTTGCCCAATCGGCGGTTGACCTCCGCAACGCCGATATCCTTGGCGTAATTCCGCTCTTGGCCCGATGCCCGACGTCCGAAGCCTTCTGCCATCCAATATCCTAACGTGATCTCCTCCGGCACAACATCAATTCCTCCTGCCTTAATTGTCTAATCCTGATTGAGTAGACTTGCATCACTCAAAATGCAGTGAAACATAAACATAATTATCAATTGATTTCATCATCAAAATACGAGTTCAACAATCTCCCCCTTTTTGATGATGACAACCAATTGACGACGGAGTTAAACTTGACTCCCGGAGTTTAAACAAACTCCCCCTATCAATATGCCATATTGATAGAACCTTGAATTCAAACTGAATTCAAGTCATTGCAATATTCATCATTAATACTTGCAACACGTCATTATGAACTCATGCATAGACTTCTGCATATCATGTCATCAACATACTTCTCCCCCTTTGTCATCAACAAAAAGGAGAAGTACAACTATTCTTTGTGTTTGTAATATAAGTTCAACTCATTGCATGAAAAACATAATATTAAGTTTTATCATCATGCAGTTTTGAAGCTAAAAAATTTAGCAAGTAATGCATCATGCTTTGGACATTCAAGCTATCAAGTTTTAGATATGCAAGTTTTACAGCATACAAGATAGCACTTTTGGTAATGTTCAAGATAGCAAGTTCTACATCATGCAAGCTAGCAATATTGAGATGTTCAAGAAAGCAACTCTTGCTTCTTGAAATATGTAAATTTGTCAAGTTTTGCTAGATGTGCAATTTAGCATTTTTACCTCTTAAGATAGGCAAGATAGCACATTTGCTTCTTTTGAGATAGCAACTTTTTGCTTCTCTTTAGACTACAAGCTAGCAATTTTTACGATATGTAAGTTTCACAATATACAAGCTAGCAAAAATTTCGAAAGCAAATGCAAGATAGCTTTCTTGTGTAAGCTCATAATTCTTGCTTCCTATTGCAATGTGCAAGTTGCAAGTTTTGCTTCTTGAGATAGGCAAGATAGCACTTTTGCAATTTTTATTTCTTAAGATAGGCAAGCTTGTGATGTTCAAAATAACAAGCTCTTTCTTCTAGAAGTGTCATTTTTGCTTTCTTTGCAAAGTGTAAGCTAGCAAAATGTTTGAAAAAGTGATCAAGTTTTGCAACATACAAGCTAGCAAAAATGCCAAACTAGCAAGAGATAATGTTTTATATGAGGCAAGCAAACAATTTGGCAAATGTTACATTTTCATCTTCTCTTTTGATAAGTGCAATTTTTGCTTTCATCTTGAATTGTGCAAGCTAGTTAATTTGCCTCTTTTCATGATGTCCACGCTAGAAATTCTTGCTCCCCCTTTGTCATTATCAAAAAGAAGGGAAGACCCTTATATCAATTTTCATATTATGACAAAGGTAAGTATCATTCTTATTTGTGCATCATTATATATTCAAATTAAAACATACACAATTTCAATAACCTTATTTTTCATTCACGATACCGAAAAATAAATCAATCATCATTAATAAGCATATCATACATGATACTCAAACATTAAAATTTTTAAGCATTTATCAACATGTTGATCATGATACCAAACATTCATCATTTAAAGCATTCATGATACACATCATATGCAATAAATACATCATGTACATCATTATCATAAGTATTGCATACATCATTTTAACTTTATGAATATTTCATTATTGCATGCATTATACCAAAACATTTCAAGCCATGCAAGCCATAAATACAAAGAAATCATGTCATGAAGGATAAAATCATTTGAATACCAAAAGACATGATTCATATAGTAAATATCTTCTTTAAATAAAATATCAAGAAAAATCATAGGAGTACAAAGAAGAGATCTTGTTTTAAAAGAAAAATCAAGTAATAACTCCAAGAACTCACAAGGAAAAATCATGATTCATTTAGAAAATCTCCTCTCAAGAGAATATCAAGTAAAATCATAGAAGATCGATTAATGAGAAATTTTGATTTATAATAAAATCTCATGTATCGATTGTCGAGAAATCAAAATGATGATTTATATAAAAAATATCACAAGTTATATTCAAGAGAAAAATCATCATTCATTTTCAACTTATTCAATTTGTCACATCAATATTTCTTAGATATGCATGACACCAAAACATGGTTTTAAATCTTTAACATATAACATGCATAAATTGAAAGGAGAAGGGAAGAATTCAAACGTACAAAGATTTCAATCATCTCATAAACAAATGTAAGACCAAGTCATGAATCCAAAATTCCATGAATCAAAATGATCATCAAAGGTAATCTCATGTTATTCCAAGAAATCAATATCATGATTTTGATAAAACTCATTTCAAATTTAAATCATCAAAATATCAACATTACTTTCAAGAGATTCAAAATGGTATACATAGATTTATCATAATAAACATCAAGATCAATAGGATAGAGAAAAATAAATTTTCAAGAAAAAAATATTTTCCTCTTTTTAGTTGTTTCAATTCATATGATTTTATTTCACTTATACCAAATAAAAACATGTATAATGTTTAAAACCGAAAGTGTAAGATTTATTACAACAAGGATTAATAAGGCACTTTCATTATGGTAAAATTCAATAATCCATAAATCACAAGATTCATATGCATAATTTTGAAATTTATTAAGCATGATCATTATGCATGACACTAAAACATGGTTTCAAAATGTTTAATATTTTCATTACATCATTATGCAATGGTTTCATTGAACATAATTTTGAATGATTCTTATAGATAACTAAAACTTCTTTAGTTTTAATTTATGTGATTGACTTTATATTAGCATGCTCAAGTTTTGTTCTTATGTCAAAAACATACATCATGTTTGAAAACCAAAGACAAGGTTTAAAAAAAAATCATCAAGCCTTCCATATAAAAACCATGCATCATCATTGAAGGTTAATATAGAAATCATCAAAATACACATTCTTGCTTCTCAAACACATATATATGATTATTTAAATCTAACATTTTATTCTATTAACATAAAACATACAATTTTCAAGAAAAATAATTATTCAAAAGAAAAGAGAAAATGCATCATGGAAAACATCAAGTAATTTCAAAATAATTCAAGAGAGTTGAGTTACTTACCTTGTAGTCGAAGCCCGTCAAAGCCCAATTCGTCATTTCGCCTTTGGAAGTTTTTGATTCATCCTTGGTTGCCTTTCTCTTCTTTGGCCTCTTCCTCCGTTCAAGTTCATTGTTTATTTTAGATTTTTGTTTAATAAACTTATTAAGATTTAGTATTCGAAGTTCAAGTTCAATATTGTCCTCATCACTTGAGTCATCGTTCAAGTGGTATTCATTTGTCCGGAGTTCCAAATCCTTCCTGTTCTTTAGAAGGTGATTTTGTTCATCATGTTCATCATGTGTATTGTGAACCATTTCATATGTCATCAATGAACCAATTAGTTCTTCAAGTGAAAAAATATTTAAATCTTTTGTTTCTTGTATTGCAGTTATTTTAGGATCCCACCTTTTTGGAAGGGATCTTAAGATCTTGCTTACGAGATCAAAATTCAAAAAAGATTTACCAAAACACTTAGATTATTGACGACATCCGTGAAACGGGTGTACATGTCGCCTATAGTCTCGCTTGGTTGCATTCGAAAAAGCTCAAAATCATGCAATAAAATGTTAACTTTCGAGTCTTTGACTCTACTAGTTCCCTCGTGCGTGATTTCAAGTGTTCGCCAAATATCAAAAGCCGTTTTGCACGTTGAAATCCGATTGAACTCAGTTTTGTCCAAAGCGAAAAATAAGGCATTCATAGCCTTTGCGTTTAAAGAAAAATACTTCTTCTCCAAATCCGACCATTCGTTCGTCGGTTTAGAGGGAAGTTGAAAAATGTTTTCAATAATATTCCATAAATCCAAATTCATAGAAATCAAGAAAACTCTCATTCGAGTTTTCTAATAAGTGTAGTCCAATCCGTTAAACAACGGTGGACGAACAACTGAAAAGCCCTCTTGAAAGCCGAAAAGAGCCATTTCTAATTGGGTATTAAACCAAAGTGGAAAACCGTGGCTCTGATACCAATTGTTAGGATCAGAGCGGCACTAAGAGGGGGGGGGTGAATTAGTGCAGCGGTAAAGTGTGATAAACTTTTGACGATTTAAACACTTTCGAAAACTTCGTACGATAAAAGTAACGTTTTCGTTTGACACCGTTTCGATTGCGTTTTAACTTGAAGAGATAAGTAAGACGGAGACAAAGAAGTAGAGCATTAAAGTGCAATTGGTTTGCAGTAATGTAAATGACAATAAGTAAATGCAAACCAGAGATCACGCCGATTTTACAGTGGTTCGGTCAAATGACCTACATCCACTTGCGAGGCCCCTCTTCGATGAGGCTCCCACCTTCCACTAGCAAATCTCTTGAAATGGAAGGACAAATACCCCTCTTACAACTTTTTACAAGCGGTTCACTCTCTTACAGATTTTCAGCAAGAAAGAAGGAGGTGAACACTAGCAAATTGAAAATAAGACTAGCAAAGACTTTTCTAAGACCTTTCTCTCAAACAATTGCTGCTCAAAAAGTTGTTTTCTCAGCTGAGACTTGAGGGGTATTTATAGGCCTCAAGAGGATTCAAATTTGGGCTCTAAAAATTTGAATTCTCTTATATTCCCGATGCTGGCGGTGCCACCGCCCAGCCAAGCGGTGCCACCGCCCAACGCTCGGGTGCTGGGAGGTGCAACCGCCCAGCCCAGGAGGTGTCACCGCCCAGCTCTCGAGTGCTGAGCGGTGCCACCGCCCAGCCTAGGCGGTGCCACTGCCTAGGCCAATTCAGCTCACTGGTTGGGCTCCAAATTTGGCCCAAACCAGTCCGAACTCGGGCCCAATTGGCCCCTACTTGGGTTATAAGATTAACACTTAATCCTAACCCTAATTAATGTACTAACTACGAATTTAAAGACATTTTCTAAGCTATTACAAAGTCCGTAAGTCAAGACTTCTTCCGGCGAGCTTCCGGCGAACTTCCGGCGGTCTTCCAATAAACTCTCGGAAACCATTCTGCGGACTCCCGGCAAGCTCCTAGACTTCATGATTTGATCTTGGCGAGTTCCGATGAGCTTCTTCGACAAGCTCCGATCTTTCTCGGCGAGCTCTACGAACTTCCAACGAACCTTCCGGCGAGCTTCCGAAAAACCCTTCGGCAAGCTCCTTACTCATTCTTGGCTAGTTCCAGCAGCATTCCCGACGAACCTTCGGACTTCCGTCGAATCTCGAACTCGCAATGAATCCTTCGTGCTTGACTCCAACACTTTGTTTTGCTTTATGTCTTCGTCGTTATCATAGTTAATCCTGCACACACAAGCAAAAACTTTACTCCGATCTAGACAATTATTATAAAGCGAATTGACATTCTGTTGCCCGGCACGTCATTGGTTGGCACTTCGTTCGATTCTTCGGCGCATCGTCCTCTCTTGCGGCTTGTTGCCCAATCGGCGGTTGACCTCCGCAACGCCGATATCCTTGGCGCAATTCCGCTCTTGGCCCGATGCCCGACGTCCGAAGCCTTCTGCCATCCAATATCCTAACGTGATCTCCTCCGGCGCAACATCAATTCCTCCTGCCTTAATTGTCTAATCCTGATCGAGTAGACCTGCATCACTCAAAATGCAGTTAAATATAAATATAATTATCAATTGGTTTCATCATCAAAATACGAGATTCAACGGACCCTAACTATTCACGCATGAGAGTGGACTTCCCTAGATGGGAAGAAGGAGACCCAATTGGTTGGATCTCGCGCGCGGAGCGGTATTTTCGGTACCATAAAACTGCGGACGCATCCATGATGAAAATTGCAGCTATACATCTTGAAGGGGATGCTATACAGTGGTTTGACTGGTTTGAACACACTTATGGAGTCCTTTCATGGCGACAATTCAAAGAAGGACTGCTGATCCGCTTCGGACTAACCGATTACGAGAACATTGACGGACAACTAGCAAAGATCCGACAAACCTCCACCATTCAAGAGTACCAAACCAGGTTTGAAAGGTTATCTAATCAAACTCATGATTAGTCTAAAAAACAACTATTGGGGACCTTCATTGAGGGCTTGAAGCCGGAGATCTGGGGAGAAGTTAAAGCACGACAACCATACACGCTTATGGCAGCCATCTCTTTCGCACGACTTCAAGAGGACCGATTGAACCATGAAGCCTGGAGGACTAGGATCACTCCTCGACCTATAATATTAAAGCCCTCACCCCCCCTATTATCAACCGAGTCCCTGCACCAAAAAGGTTGACAAGAGAAGAACTTCGGGAGCGATCTGCGAAGGGGTTATGTTGGCATTGCGATGAGCCGTGGAGCCGCGAGCATCGTTGTAAAAAAGGTAGACTTCTTATGATTGAACCAGTAGAAGAAGAGGTCATTGAACATCTAGAAGTGAGCCTTGAATATGAAGAAGAAGATATGGAAGAAGAGCCACAGCCGACCGACATTATGGTACACGCACTAGCCGGCTACTCAAATCCGCAAACGATGAAAGTTGGAGGCCTTCTCAAACAACAGCCAATCACTGTTCTCATCGACATGGGTAGCACTAATAACTTCCTGAATAGTAAGGTTGCTGCTCGGATGGCACTGCATATTGAAGGTTGTAGCAAGTTCGACGTAAAGGTTGCCGACGGTAGAATCCTAAAGTGCGACCAAAGATGCTCACAGGGGAAACTATTACTGCAAGACCAAGAAATTATCACCGATTTCTTCCTCCTACCAATCGATGACTATGAGGTAGTGCTTGGTATAGAATGGCTGACTACACTAGGTGATGTCTCTTGGAACTTTTCTAAATTAATTATGAAATTCTACTGTAAGGGCAAACAGATCATCCTACGTGGGAAGCGCGGAAGCAACGTTACTACTGTTTCGACCCAACGAATGGAGAAAGTTTTGCACAAGGTAAATGGTGGCTTTTTGATGCATCTCCAGCCACAACCAGAAGAGAAGAAAATAGAAATTGAAGATCAAAATCTTGCCCAATTACTTACTGAATTTGCTGACATATTTGCTGAACCGCGCGGTCTTCCTCCTTCTCGGCAACACGACCATCGAATTCCAATCCTTCCGGGCAAGCTACCAGCGAACACTCGACCATACCGATATCCTCACCTCCAGAAATATGAAATTGAAAAGATCGTAAAGGAGATGCTTGAAACAGGGGTGATTCGGCCAAGTTGCAGCCCCTATTCCTCACCGGTGCTACTTGTACGCAAGAAGGACGGAACTTGGCGGATGTGCATCGACTACCGAGCTTTAAATGGCATCACCGTCAAAGATAAATACCCAATACCAGTGGTGGATGAACTTCTTGATGAATTGAAAGGAGCTCGAGTCTTCACGAAGTTGGACCTCCGATCCGGTTACCACCAAATTCGGGTATGTGACGATGACATTCCAAAAACTGCATTTCGCACACATGATGGCCATTATGAATTCTTGGTAATGCCTTTTGGACTCACTAATGCTCCTTCAACCTTTCAAAGTCTCATGAATGATATATTTCGGAGCTTTCTTCGTAAATTTGTGCTGGTATTTTTCGATGATATTCTCGTTTATAGCCCTTCTCTTGAGACTCACTTTCAGCATTTACGGATTGTTTTGACGATCCTTCAGGAGAATACTCTTTTTGTTAAGCAACCAAAGTGCAGCTTTCTCCAGCAAAAAGTAGAGTACCTTGAGCATATAATATCAGAAGAAGGAGTGGCGATAGACCCAACAAAAATTGAGGCAATGCAAGGCTGGCCGAAACCTACAAACGTGAAATTACTACAGGGGTTCCTTGGACTAACGGGCTACTACCGAAAATTTGTTAAGGACTATGGGAAGATCAGTGCACCACTCACTTCTTTACTGAAAAAAGATGCTTTTCAATGGTCGGACAAACCCTCTACTGCCTTCGACAAACTTAAAGCAGCCATGACAACGACGCCGGTGCTTGCGCTACCAGATTTCAATAGACCCTTTATCATTGAGGCCGACGCATCTGGAGTCGGAATTGGAGCCGTTCTCATGTAAAATGGTCGACCACTCGCATACACTAGCAAGGCAATATCTCTCTCCCATCAAAACATGTCAGTATATGATAAGGAGATGCTTGCAATTGTACACGCAGTAACGAGGTGGAGACCCTACCTGATCGGCCGGCGATTTCAAATTAAAACTGACCATAAAAGCCTCAAGTACTTTTTGGAGCAAAAGATATCATCCCCTGAGCAGCAAAAATGGGTAATCAAACTTCTTGGATTTGATTATGAAATTATTTACAAAAAGGGGAAAGAAAACGTTGTTGCAGATGCACTCTCACGGCTACCTGAACAAGCTAAGGTTTCAACCATCTCCCTTCCTACCACCGGTCTCCTCGAGGACATTAGGGAAGAATGGAAGAAGGATCCAGAGATTAGCAACATCATAAAAAAATTGGAGGAGGATCCAAGTGCAATAGCCCACTACACTTGGGATTCGAGGGATCTATGCTACAAAGGTCACATTGTGCTTATACCTGACTCCCCTTGCATCATAATCATCTTGCGTGAAAGACACTCCATACCTTCAGTAGGGCACTCTGGATTCCTAAGAACCTACAAAAGAGTGAAGCAAAATTTTTATTGGAGAGGGATGAAAAAATTATTATTGAATATGTGGCACAATGTGATGTATGTCAACAGCACAAGGGTGAAACTGTGGCAAATCCAGGGAAGCTACAACCACTACCCATACCAGACTCAGTGTGGACTGACATTTCCATGGACTTCATTGAAGGGCTGCCATCTTCCAAAGGTAAAAGCACGATTCTCGTGGTGGTTAATCGACTTACGAAATATGCTCATTTTTGTGCTGTGAGAAATCCCTACACTGCTGCTAGTATTGCCCAGATTTTCATAGAAAATATTGTTAAACTGCATGGGATGCCAAGGTCCATCGTAAGTGATCGTGATAGGATCTTCACTAGTAAATTTTGGACCGAGTTATTTCAGTTACAAGGCACCAAACTCAAGATGAGCACAGCGTATCATCCACAAACTGACGGCCAAACAGAGGTGGTGAATAGGTGCTTAGAGACGTATCTCCGGTGTTTCGCTAGCGACCGACCAAAAGAGTGGGCGAAATGGCTTCCCTGGGCCGAATGGTGGTATAATACTACATATCATTCATCTACAAAATGTGCCCCTTATGAAGCATTGTATGGTTGACCAGCCACTGTGATTCCAAAGTATGTAATTGGCTCGGCCAAGGTAGATAAGGTTGACCAAGAATTGATTGATAGGGACAAACTTTTATAACTGTTAAAAGATAATCTCTCTACCGCTCAAGCCAGAATGAAACAGCAAGCCGACACACGACGAAGTGAAAGAGAATTTTCAGTGGGAGATTGGGTCTATCTTCGCCTATAACCATACAAGCAACTCTCTATCAACACTCGAGCCTCCATGAAGCTATCCCCACATTTTTATGGGCCCTATCAGATCATAGAGCGTATTGGAGTCGTGGCGTACAGACTTAAATTACCTGAGGATGCCAAAATTCACCCTGTCTTCCACGTATCATGCCTAAAGCCCAAGTTGGGAGAACACGAGTCACCCCAGATCCAACTGCCCAACACAACTGAGGATGGAGTTATTAAAGCCCAACCACAAGCCATCCTCAATCACAGGATCGTGATGCGTCGCCGACATCCCTCTACTGAAGTACTAGTGCATTGGAATAATCTACCACTTGAAGATGCCACATGGAAACCATATGAGGAGCTGAAAACCCGATTCCCTGAGTTCGTGGAATCTCAGCCTTGAGGACAAGGCTGATTTGAAGAGGGCGAGTCTGTTAGGACTCTAGCTAGGAGAGTCCTAATTGAGAGAGACATTCTGTTAGGACTCTAGCTAGGAGAGTCCTAATTGAGAGCGACATTCTGTTAGGACTCTAGCTAGGAGAGTCCTAATTGAAAGGGACATTCATGTAGGAGGTTTTTTCTTAGAGAAGAATTAGGAGTTGTAAGGGAATAGGGGTCTTGAGTAGGAGTCCTATTAGGAGTTGGTTAGAAGTAAGAGTTTTAATTAGGAGTCATATTAGGAGTTAGGGTTTAGAAGCCCTATAAATAGCCATGTATTCCTTCTCTTTTGATAGGCAATAGATGAATCTTTTCTGCAGCCTTTGAGCAGCAACTTGAAGGGAGGAACCCCTATAGAGTTCCAAGGAGGCCGATCCCCTAAAGAGATCAACCCCAAGTTTAGAATCTGCAAGGGTTCTATCAGTAACCATGACTCAACATAAAAGAATCAAACCTCTTATACCACTGTCTTAGAGACTACTTCAATCCGTACAAGAATTTCTTTAACAAGCAAACATGGTCATCCTTACCATCAACTTTAAATCCATGAGGTTGTTCCATGTAAATTTGTTCTTCAAGTTCATAATATAAGAAAGCTATCTTGACATCAAGTTACTCCAATTCCAAATCATACATGGCAACTAAAGCAAGCAAAACACGAATAGAGCTATGTTTAACAACAGGCGAAAATACGTCATGAAAATCAACACCATGTACCTGACTATAGCCATTTGTAACCAAACGTGCTTTGTACCTTGCATCTTCAACCCCTGGAATACCTTCCTTCCTTTTGAAGACTCATTTGCATCCAATAATTTTCTTACCTAAATGCAGCTTCATAAGATCCCAAGTTCTATTCTGATGGAGAGATTCAATTTCTTCATTCATCGCAATCAACCACTTAGCGGAATTATCATAAGAAACTGCATCTGAGTAGGTAGTAGGTTCGCCAACTTCACTTGTTTCTTCTACAACAAACAAAGCATATGCAATTAAATTTGCATATCTTTGTGGTGGTCAAATATCTCTCCATGGTCTATTCTTGGCTATGGAATATTGCTCTTCCTCTAGATCATCTTCGTTAGTAGACTTGGGATCATCTAATGGCATTCTTTGAGTAGAAGCGTTCGATTGAAAAGAATCAGAACTACCAATCTCAAGCTCCACCTGCTTCTGCGCACTATCATTTGTACAACTAGTAGATTCCTCTTTGGAAGATAACATAGATAATTCATTAAAAGTAACATCTCTACTGATTATAAATTTTAGGGATTTGGGATCAGAACACCATAATCTGTATCCTTTCACCCCAGAAGCATACCCAAGGAAAATGCACTTTTAGCTCGAGGCTCTAATTTTCCTTCATTTACATGCATATATGCTGGACACCCAAAAAATTTTAAATCAGAGTAATTAGTAGAAGTACCTGACCAAACTTCCTCCGGAGTTTTAAAGTCAAGTGCTGCAGAAGGAGCGCGGTTAACAACGTAACAGGCCATATTAATCGCCTTTGCCCAAAAGTCCTTTGTCAACCCTGCATTTGAGATCATACACCTTGCTCTCTCCGAGAGTGTTCTGTTCATACATTCGGCCACACCATTTTGCTGAGGCGTCATCCTAATAGTGCGATGCCGAACAATTCCTTCATTTTTACATAATTCATCAAAGTCACCTTCACAAAATTTCATGTCATTATCTGTTCGAAGCCGCTTAATCTATTTACTTGTTTGCTTCTCAATCAAAGCCTTTCATTGTTTAAAGTTAGAAAAACATCATTTTTATGTTTCAGAAAATAAACCCAAATTTTCTTGGAAGAATCGTCAATGAAAGTTAACATATACTTGGCACCACCCTTAGACTGAACACGAGTTAGACCTCAAAGGTCTGAATGAATATACTCAAGAGTACCTTTCATTTTGTGAACTGTCGAAGAATTGAAGCTGACTCTTTTCTGCTTTCCAAAAATGCAGTGTTCATAGAAATCCAGTGGTCCAGTACTCTGTCCGGAAAGAAGACCTCTTTTGCTCAATATGCTCAAACCTTTTTCGCTCATATGACCCAAACGCATATGCCATAATTTGGTGATGTCAGAATCAGACAATGATGATGATGAGACTGCAACCGAGCCTGTGATAGTAGTTCCCTGAAAAATATACAAGCTACTAGACCTACAAGCTTTCATAACAACAAGGGCACTTCTAGAAACTTTCATAACTCCACCTTCAGTTGCGTATTTACACCCAAGAGCCTCTAGGGTACCTAAATAGTTGAGATTCTTTTTTAAATTAGGAATATGTCTAACATTAGTGAGCATCCTCACAATACCATCATGCATTTTAATTCGGATTGTGCCTCTACAAACAACATCATACGCGACATTATTGCCCATTAAAACAATTCCACCATTACAAGATTCATATATGGAAAAAAATCTCTGTTAGTTTGGCAAGTCCCACATAGTCCCATATTAGGAAAATCAAGTTTAGTATCTCTTGTTTAAACTATAAATAAGGGCCTGGGCTTTGAAGTCAGAGGCATCACAAGAAAAACCTAAGTGTTTGCTTTGGGTTTAAGTCCACACTCAGTTAAATAGTTTGGGCTTATAGTTTGGGTTTTTCTTGTTTAGTATTTTCGGGTGTTTTATGGCCTAGGAACATCTTCCTAAGGCATTTGTAATTGTCCCTCTTTTATAGTAGTAATTTGCTCCTCCTTCGTCCGTGGATATAGGTCAATTGACCAAACCACGTAAATTTGGTGTTCTTGTCTCTTTTTATATTTTTGCTTTATTATCTTTATTGGGTTGCCAAATTACCCTATGATAAATTCTTGGGGCCAGCTCTAACAAACTGGTATCAAATCTTGGTTTCGGGATCTTTTGGCAACGATGACAATAACAAAGATCATTGTCGAGAAATTCGATAGAAATGTCAACTTCGGCATGTGGCAGCTCAAGATAGAGGCCATTCTGGTTCAAGACGGAGTTGATTTAGCACTACAGGGAGCTGAGAATATTCCAGATGGTACGACAAAGGAAGATCTTATGGGTATAGATAAGAAGGCCCGATCAAGCATTATTCTAAATCTCTCTGACGAGGTTTTACAGGAGGTAGCTACGGAGACTACGGCTAAGAGCATGTGGGACAAGCTTAAAGCCTTGTATATGAAGAGGACATTGGAGAATCGTCTCTACTTGAAGCAAAGTTTGTATATACTTCGGATGACTGAAGGTACATCTATACTCTCACATCTTGATAAATTTGATTCCTTGGTTATGGATTTGGAGAATATAGATGTAAAAATTGATGATAAGGATAAGGCCCTATTACTTTTGTGTTCTCTTCCCCAATCTTTTAATCATTTCCGTGATACTATGATTTATGGAAAAGAAACAATTTCGTATCAGGAAATTAAATCTGCACTAAAATCTAAGGAGCAGATAGACAGGGATATCACTGGGGAAAGTAGAGGGAATCAGGCTGAGGGTCTGGTTGTCAGGGGTAGAATGGATAAAAAAAAATTTTGACAGTAGTAGATCTAAATCTAGATCTAAATCCAGACATAGAAATTTGGAGTGCAAATATTGTCATAAAATGGGGCACATTAAGGCTGATTGCTTTAAATTGAAAAATAAATTAAAGGAAAAGGGAAAACTTGTTGAGAAAACTACTGAGTCCGTTGAAGCTAGTGTAGTAGCTGATGAGAATTTTGGAAATATTTTCTTTGCTACTGATGACAGGACAAAGTCTAAAAATGAATGGATTTTAGATTCGGATTGTTCTTATCACATGTGTCCCAATAGAGATTTGTTTTCCACATATGAATATTGTAATGGTGGAATTGTTTTGATGGGCAATAATGTCACGTGTGATGTTGTTGGTAGAGGCACAATCCGAATTAAAATGCATGATGGTATTGTGTGGATGCTCACTAATGTTAGACATGTTTCTGATTTAAAAAAGAATCTCATCTCTTTAGGCACCCTAGAGGCTCTTGGGTATAAATACACAGCTGAAGGTGGAGTTATGAAAGTTTTTAGAAGTGCCCTTGTTGTTATGAAAGCTTGTAGGTCTGGTAGCTTATATATTTTGCAGGGAACTACTGTCACAGGCTCGGTTGTAGTCTCGTCATCATCATTCTCTGATTCTGACATCACCAAATTATGGCATATGTGTTTGGGTCATATGAGCGAAAAAGGTTTGAGCATATTGAGCAAAAGGGGTCTACGTTACGGACAAAGTACTGGGGCACTGGATTTCTGTGAACACTGTATTTTTGGAAAGCAGAAAAGAGTCAGCTTCAATTATCCGGCAGTTCACAAAATGAAAGGTACTCTTGACTATATTCATTCAGACCTTTGGGGTCCAGCTCGTGTTCAGTCTAAGGGTGGTGCCAGGTATATGTTGACTTTCATTGATGATTATTCCAGAAAAGTTTGAGTTTATTTTCTGAAGCATAAAAATGATGTTTTTTTAACCTTTAAACAATGGAAGGCTTTAATTGAGAAGCAAACAGGTAAATAGATTAAGCGACTTCGAACAGATAATGGCATGGAATTTTGTGAAGGTGACTTTGATGAATTATGCAAAAATGAAGGAATTGTTCGGCATCGCACTATTAGGATGACGCCTCAGCAAAATGGTGTGGTCAAATGTATGAATAGAACACTCTCGGAGAGAGCAAGGTGTATGATCTCAAATGCAGGGTTGACAAAGGACTTTTGGGTAGAGGCGATTAATATGGCCTGTTACGTTGTTAACCGCACTCCTTCTGCAGCACTTGACTTTAAAACTCCGGAGGAAGTTTGGTCAGGTACTCCTACTGATTACTTTGATTTAAAAATTTTTGGGTGTCCAACATACATGCATGTAAATGAAGGAAAATTAGAGCCTTAAGCTAAAAATGCATTTTCCTTGGGTATGCTTCTAGGGTGAAAGGATACAGATTATGGTGTTCTAATCCCAAATCCCCAAAATTTATAATCAGTAGAGATGTTACTTTTGATGAATTATCTATGTTATCTTCTAAAGAGGAATCTACTAGTTGTACAAATGATAGTACGCAGAAACAAGTGGAGCTTGAGATTGGTAGTTCTGATTCTTTTTAGTCGAACTCTTCTACTCAAAGAATACCAGTAGATGGTCCCGAGTCTACTGACGAATATAATCCAGAGGAAGAGCAATATTCCATAGCCAAGGATAGACCACGGAGAGATATTCGACCACCACAAAGATATGCAAATTTGGTTGCATATGCTTTGTCTGTTGTAGAAGAAACAAGTGAAGTTGGTGAGCCTACGTCCTACTCAGATGCAGTTTCTTTGTGATAATTCCGCTAAGTGGTTGATTGCGATGAATGAAGAAATTGAGTCTCTCCATCAGAATAGAACTTGGGATCTTGTGAAGCCGCCTTTGGGTAAGAAAATTGTTGGATGCAAATGGGTCTTCAAAAGGAAGGAAGGTATTCCAGGGGTTGAAGATGCAAGGTATAAAGCACGATTGGTTGCAAAGGGCTATAGTCAAGTACATGGTGTTGATTTTCATGACGTATTTTCACCTATTGTTAAACATAGCTCTATTCGTGTTTTGCTTGCTTTAGTTGCCATGTATGATTTGGAATTGGAGCAACTTGATGTCAAGACAGCTTTCTTACATGGTGAACTTGAAGAACAAATTTACATGTAACAACCTCATGGATTTAAAGTTGACGGTAAAGAAGACCATGTTTACTTGTTAAAGAAATCCTTATGCGGCGGAGGGCGGGGTCGCTGCCCTCGTCTACAGGCGGCACGCCCGCTGGCGACGCTACCCCTGCAGTTGGGCGCCCCCGCGGGCGCCGTCGCCTCCACGGGCAGGCGCCACTATAGGCGCCGCCCCTTCCGCGAGCGGTTCTGCTCGCGAGGCAGCACCTGCAGGCGGTGCTGCCTCGCCGGGCGGCCGTCCATGCGGGGTTTTTGCCCGCGGGAGCAGTGGCCACAAGCGCCGCTACCCTGCGACGCGTCACCACGCGAGAGCAGCGGCCGCAGGCGCCGCTGCCCTTGTGCGTGGGCGTAGTGCCCGTGCAGGTGGTCGTCGTGCCTACGGCCCTACTTACGGGCGTCGCCGCCTGCACGCACGCGGCCTTGCGGCTGCTGCTGCAGGCTGCCTGCTTGCATGCAGATGGCAATGCTGTCATCTTTGATGGTAGCGAGGGCAGCAACAGTTGCTGCCCTTTTTTGCTTTTGCGTCAACCATTTTGACGTCAAAAGCTTCTCCAAAACACAACACACGCAGTTCAAAACCAATCTAATGCACGAACAACCTGGCTCTGATGCCACTATTGGGAAATCTTGGGGGCGACATCACATGCGCAGCGGAAGAACAAGAAAACAAAATCCCCGATTCTCAAAGAGATGTTCGTCGTCGTGCGAAGATTGGTGCGCAAAATCCGCGAAACTTAAAACTGCGTATCGAGTAGATTGTGTTACCTAGGGAGATCGTATATCCCTGTTTCCTTGCAGATCTTTAGGAGAGGGTGAAGGAGGTCAAGTGTACTCCTCTCTAGCGGTGATCCACACAGCAAGGCTGCGAAGACGCTCCTCAAAACTCCAGGTCTGCTCTGAGGTGGAGAGGGGGAGGAGAATGGGAGAGGCAAGCAAAGGCTCTAGCCTATGAGGCTCTGAATCCCTCCTATTTATAGAGGTCCCCTGTCAAACCCTAATGGATCCTCCCCTAGTGGGTATTGGATCTGCATTCAATAAGACAAGGGCTCCGTCGAATATCTCATATCCGAACCTCTACTCATCGCAATGCCTACCATATGTGTGTGACCCTCTAAGCCCAATATCGAGCTGGCCGTGAGTCATACCTATCAGAACTCCTTCTAACTTAGTGAATTATTATCTCTGTAATAATTCACTCGACTCATCGACTACGGACGTACTAAGCCACTACGCGTAGTCCCCAGACGATAAAGGAGAATCCAATCCATTGGACCTATTTGTCCTCAGTTACCGTCTACCTATAGTCCCTCATCCATCTAATATCCCAGAGACCGTATATCGAGCATGGTGCTGTCAGACCCATATGGTTTCTACTCGAGTCTCACTCTAATCGGATTCTCCCAGAGAACTCTTTCTCTCTCAACCCGAATGACCCTGGCTAGGGATTTGTCTAAGCAAGAACACATGGGATATTCCTCTCATGACGCCGAGAGTGGATGATCCTCTATCGACACTCAATAGCCCTCGTAAGGTCGACTACCACTCCCAATGACCAGCTATACTAGATCTGAGATAGCCAAACCTATAAGTCTGGTATCAAAGAGTGGAGCACTCATACAGGACATCCTTGTTGTCTCAAGTCTAAGGACCAGATACACCACTAGGACTACGGAATCGCTGTTTGACAATAAGGCATCATCAACCATCCAGCATTTCGTAAGCGGATCAATCAGTGAACTCATTCTCCAATGAGCACCTGTACTGTATCCCTAGTGTCCCTACACGAGCAACTGTGAGACCAGCTGCATCCATCATATAGACGAGTATATAGCACACTAGTCTGTCCGGTTATCACGATATCCCCCTCGAGTAACCTATGATTGGGATTATTTAAGATCTGTGTTTAAAGGTGAATTGATCTCTTTATCGTGATCTCATCACGATCCGATTCCCATTGCACAAATCCAAGGACATCATAATATATATATACATATATGCAATAGTTATAAAGTGATATATGCCAAAATATAATAAGCAAAAAAGATTCTGTATTAAGTCACACGGGCCATCATTCACGTTATTAGCTTACTGGGCACCTATGACTAGCAATCTCCCACTTGACCTAAAGTCAATCACCTATGTGTCTGATCCCCATCAGACCCTTGTGACGCTCAAAGACAATCTGAGACAACGGCTTTGTTAGTGGATCTACAATGTTATCTTCGGATGGAACTCTTTCCACTGCTACATCTCCTCGGGTTATGATTTCTCTGATAAGGTGGAACCTCCTCAGAACATGCTTAGATTTCTAATGAAACCTAGGTTCCTTCGCTTGAGCAATCGCCCCGTTGTTGTCGCAATATAAGGAGATTGGCTCCTCGCTACCCGGCACGACTCCCAAATCTGTGATGAACTTCTTCACCTAGACTCCCTCCTTTGCTGCATCTGATGCAGCAATGTACTCCGCCTCTGTGGTCGAGTCAGCAGTAGTATCTTACTTGGAACTCTTCCAGCACACTGCTCCTACATTCAAGGTGTACACGTACCCCGAATTCGACTTGCTATCATCGACATCAGACTGAAAACTTGAGTCTGTGTAGCCTTCAATCTTAAGGCTACTACCTCTATATATTAGTAAAAGATCCTTAGTCCTTCTCAAGTACTTAAGGATATACTTGACTGCTTTCTAGTGCTCCAAGCCTAGATCTGCCTCAGACCTGCTCGTGACACTCAGAGCATGTGCTATATCAGGCATAGTACATAGCATGGCATACGTGATAGACCCTATTGTTGAGGCATAAGGTATCATATCCATGTTTGCCCTTTCTTTTGGAGTGTTTGGGGACATACTCGTAGAAAGCGATATCCCATGTCTCATCGGTATGAGACCTCTCTTAGAATTTTTCATGCCAAACCTTTTGACAATGGTTTCTATGTACTTGGACTGGGACAAGCCAAGCATCCTCTTGGATCTATCTCTATAGATCCGAATCCCCAAAATATAGGATGCTTCCCCTAAGTCCTTCATGGAGAAGTGTCTAGATAACCAAGTCTTTACTGTGGATAGGATGCTTCCCCTAAGTCCTACGTCATTCCTGATGATCAGGATGTCATCCACATATAACACCAAAAAGGTGATAGCGCTCCCACTTACCTTCTTGTACACACAAGGCTCATCTTCGTTCTTAACGAAGTCATAAGATGTAATTGCCTCATCAAATCTTATGTTCCAACTTCGGAAAGCTTGCTTTAGTCCATAAATGGATCTAAGCAACCTACACACCTTATCTAGGCAATTCTTGGACACGGATCCCTCAGGTTGTATCATATACACCTCCTCCTCGAGGTTCATATTGAGGAATGTGGTTTTCACATCCATCTGTCATATCTCATAATCATAGTGTGCTGCAATAGCCAATAGAATTCTGATGGATTTTAGCATTGCTACGGGTGAGAAGGTTTCGTCATAGTCAACACCTTGCCTTTGACGATACCCCTTAGCCACTAGTCTTGCTTTATATGTCTCTACCTTTCCATCTACTCCGATCTTTTTCTTAAAGATCCACTTGCAACCGATGGGTACAATACCTTCGGGCGCATCAACTAGGTTTCAAACCTTGTTGTAGTACATAGAATCCATCTCAGAATTCATGGCTTCTTGCCACTTCCCGGAGTCTATACTCATAATAGCCTCCTCGTAGGTCTGAGGATCAATATCCTCAATATCCTCTCCTCTAATATGTCCCACATATCTTTCAGGAGGATGGGATACTCTGTCAGACCTACGTAAAGTTGAAACTTATGTATTAGGTACCTGAACAGACTCGGGCTGTAGAGTGGTGCTTGAGCTTGGTTCTCCAACCTCGCTCAACTCTATCATGCTCCCACTATCTCCGCCAAGAATGTGTTCCTTCTCAAGGAACACTGCTCTCTTAGCTACAAAGACATTTTGGTCATCGAGATGATAGAAATAATATCCATAAGTTTCCTTGGGGTATCCCATAAATTTGCATCGCTCTGTCCTCGATTCTAACTTATCGAGGTTGTATCTTTTAACGTGGGCAGGGCAGCCCCAAATCTTAACAACCTTAAGATCAGGCTTCTTCCCTTTCTATATCTCATATGGTGTAGACACTACCGACTTAGTTGGAACTCTGTTCAGAAAGTAAGCTACGGTTTCTAGGGCATATCCCCAGAATGAGATGGGTAGGTCAGCGAAACTCATCATGGACCGTACCATGTCTAATAGCATACGATTTCTCTTTTCAGAGACATCATTGAGCTAAGGTGTATAAGGAGGTGTCCATTGGGATAATATCTCATGGTCCTTGAGGAATTGAATAAACTCTGTACTTAAGTACTCACCTTCTCGATCTGATCGAAGAGTTTTGATACTCTTTCCAATCTGGTTCTCCACCTCATTCTTATACTCTCTGAATTTCTCAAAGGCCTCGGACTTGTATTTCATTAAGTACACATATCCATATCTTGAGAAATCATCAGTAAAGGTAATGAAGTAGGAGTAACCACCAATGGCATGAGTTGATATGGGTCCACATACATCACTATGTATGAGTTCCAACAGCTCAGTGGCTCTCTCCCCAGTTCCACTAAATGGAGAGTTGGTTAGTTTTCCACGAAGGCAAGGCTCGCAAGTTGCATATGACACATAGTCGAATAGATCTAGATATCCATCATTTAGCAACTTTTGAATCCTTCCTTCATGGATGTGACCTAACCTACAATGCCATAGGTATACATTGTTCATCTCATCTCGTTTCCTCTTGGACATATTTACATTCATGATATGTAGAGTAGTGTCTAGCATAAATAAACCATTATGCAATGTTCCTTTCGTGATGATCTTATCATCTAATAATATCGAATAACCATTGTTTTCAAAAACTAATTTATATCCACTAATTGTCAAACATGAAATGGAGATAATGTTTTTGATAATAGAAGGAACAAAATAACATGCATCTAATGCAATAAAAGCTCTACCAGGCAAATGTAGGGCGACCTCGCCAACAGCTACTATAGCAACTTTTGCTCCATTACCCATCTTGAGGTTCATCTCATCTCTCTCTAGTCTCCTAGGCCTTGCTAGAACCTGCAACGAATTGCATATATGATAAGCACTACCGGTATCCAATACCCATGTGTTATCATAAGAGTCTGACAAATGGAGACTGATCATGAATGTACCTGAAGCTTCACCAAGCTTTTGTTTCGCCTTTTCTGCAAGGTACTCTTTGTAGTTCCTCTTCCAATGCCCATCTTTGCCACAGTGGAAGCACTGGTCTTTGTCCTTTGTTGGGTCTTTCTTAGCAACCTTTGCTTTACCTGGTCTGCCCTTGCCATTTCCCTTCTTAAGGGACCTTTCTGCTTTCCTTTTCTTTCTGGTCTCACCAGTGTAGAGAACTGGCTTCTCTTTCTTAATAGTACTCTTTGCCTCCCTCAATATATTAAGGAGCTACGGGAGAGTCACCTCAAGCTTGTTCATATTAAAATTCATTATGAACTGTGAAAAGGAATCTGGTAGGGACTGAAGCACAATGTCCATACATAAGTTATCCTCTAGGACCATTCCTAGACCTGTGAGTTTCTCTATCCACTTAATCATCTTTAGGACATGGTTATGAACCGGTGTCCCCTCAATCATCCTAGCGTGGAAGAGGCTCTTGGATATCTCATATCGCTGAGTCCTTCCCTGTTCCTCAAACAATTTGCGGACATGTAGGAGAATGGATCTGGCATCCATCTTTTCATGTTGTCTCTGTAACTCAGGAGTCATAGAGCCCAACATATAGCACTGAGCAAGAGTGGAGTCATCAATGTACTTCACGTAGCGAGCGATCTCATCCTCGCTTACCCCTTCTTTGGGCGTAGGCATCACTGTATCAAGGACGTACACGATTTTCTCCGTCGTGAGAACAATTCTCAAGTTACGGAGCCAATTCGTATAATTTGGACCAGTGAGGCGATTGACATCAAGTATGCCACGTAAGGGATTTGAAAGCGACATTTTCTAAAAATAAAGATGTAGCAGAAATAAATAACATGCAAATTTTACAAGAAATAAACTATCAAGATATGGACTTCTATCTTAATATGCTCCCACTATTTTACTAGCGAGTCACGCGACACCCTTAGCACATGAAACGGAAGTCTCCGGTAGACTTCTAGTGGGGATCAGGATCCAATCAGCGTCTTAGTGTAACCTTGAGGGACTCAACCAATCACACTAAGCCTAAAAGGTAGGCAACTCTTGTTGATCACAACTCCTTGTGATTCTCATCCTATTCGGCCTCCGAATCACCATGGTCTCGAGGGACTCGACCAACCATGATGCTCGGTTAAGTCAACACCTTCGTTACAAGATGAGTCTGATTTGATGATATACCCTTGAGGGACTCGACCAAGCATACCATGTCCTCGGGTCACCGATGACATCTCTATGTCATAAGCAAGATAGCGAATTACGATATAGGTGAGTCTCGAGGGACTCGACCAACTCAACCTACACCGGGAATCGGTTCCTACTTATAACGATGGAAGGCCACGTGGGTCAATTTAATTGCCTCATGTTTACCGACTTAATATTATCGAGAGAGATGTTTCTATGATTTGGTCTCCTAATATGACATGTCACATATATACATATTTAATATATATTTACATCGCATGCAAATATATATACATATCTAGTATGTGTATAAGCAATCACACTAGATGATCATGGACCACAACCTAATGTGATTAGGCCCGAGCCAGTAGGCCTAATCACTCACATCAAAATCTATGTGTGCAACGGTGCATCTTAATGCCTTGTGATCGTCCATCTCATCCTCGTTGGTTCCGTCGACATCTCGATGCATCTTCATACATCGTGATCGTCCGTCTCGTGGGTCCCGCTATCGCTTCCATGCTCCCGTTGTGCCTCATCTGATGATTACAACTTAATCATAAGCACGCAGGCTCGACAATAAATGAGAAATATAATGGAGGCTCGCAGACACCAATAATAATAATCACAAGTACACACATCACACGGTCCATGATCATCCGTCCACACATCATACATCACATGTATAAATAATCATCATCATGTAGGACTACTATATAATAATAAAAATAGTAATCAACTAAACTTTTTAATTAATTAATATTTTATGAAATCAGGGACATATAGGGAATTTCTTAATTCCTAGGGGTATTTTCATAATTTAGACAAAAGACAAAAGCTAGAATTTCTCAAAATTCGAGGGGCAAAACTGTCAAACCCTAATTGATCCTCCCCTAGTGGGTATTGGATCTGCATCCAATAGGACAAGGGCTCCGTCGGATATCTCATATCCGAACCTCTACTCATCGCAATACCTACCATATGTGTGTGACCCTCTAGGCCCAATATCGAGCTGGCCGTAAGTCATACCTGTCAGAACTCCTTCTAACTTAATGAATTATTATCTCTATAATAATTCACTCGACTCATCGACTACGGACGTATTAGGCCACTACGCCATAGTCCCCAGACGATAGAGGGGAATCCAATCCATTGGACCTGTTTGTCTTCAGTTACCATGTACCTATAGTCCCTCATCCATCTAATATCCTAGAGACCGTATATCGAGCATGGTGCTATCAGACCCATACGGTTTCTACTCGAGTCTCACTCTGATCGGATTCTCCCAGAGAACTCTTTCTCTCTCAACCCGAATGACCTTGGTCAGGGATTTGTCTGAGCAAGAACACATGGGATATTCCTCTCATGACGCCGAGAGTGAATGATCCTCTATCGATACTCAATAACCCTCGTAAGGTCGACTACCACTCCCAATGACTAGCTATACTAGATATGGGACAGCCAAACCTATAAGTCTGGTATCAAAGAGTGGAGCACTCATACAGGACATCCTTAGTGTCTCAAGTCTAAGGACCAGATACACCACTAGGACTACGGAATCGCTGTCTGACAATAAGGTATCATCAACCATCCAGCATTCCGTAAGCGGATCAATCAGTGAACTCATTATCCAATGAGCACCTATACTGTATCCCTAGTGTCCCTACACGAGCAGCTATGAGACCAACTGCATCCATCATATGGACGGGTATACAACACACCAGTCTGTCCGGTTATCACGATGTCCCTCTCGAGTAACCTATGATCGGGATTATTTAGGATCTGTGTTTAAAGGTGAATTGATCTCATTATCGTGATCTCATCACGATCCGATTCCCATTGCACAAATCCAACGACATCACAATATATATATGCATATATGCAATAGTTATAAAGTGATATATGCCAAAATATAATAAGCAAAAAAGATTCTATATCAAGTCACAGGTGCCATCATTCACGTGATTAGCTTGTTGGGCACCTATGACTAGCAAGTTGTGTCTACTTTCGGAAGTTAACTGATGACTCTTTTGTGTATTTGTTGCTTTATGTTGATGACATGCTTATTGCAGTTAAGAATTTGTCAGAAATTCATACTTTGAAAATGCAGCTGAGTAGTGAATTTGAAATGAAAGATTTGGGAGCAGCTAAGAAAATTCTTGGCATGGAGATCAAAAGAGATCGAGGAGTTGGAAAATTATTTCTGACTTAGAAAAATTACCTCAAGAAAGTCTTGGAAAGGTTTGGCATGAAAAATGCTTAGCCAGTGAGTACTCCTCTTGCTAGCCATTTTCGGCTATCTACTGCTCAATCACCATAGTCAGTTGAAGAGAAAGAATATATGGTGCAAGTTCCATATTCCAGTGCCATCGACAGTATTATGTATGTAATGGTTTGTACTCGTCCAGATATTTCATAAGCAGTCAGTGTGGTTAGTAAATATATGTCTCGCCAGGGTAAAATACATTGGCAGGCTGTGAAGTGGATTCTCAGATACTTGCAAGGGACTTCAGATGCTTTTTTGGAGTTTGGAAAAAATCGTGACACTTTGGTTGGTTTCGTCGACTCTGATTATGCTGTAGATCTTGATAAACGGAGATCTTTAACAGGCTATGCTTTTTGCGTTGGCGGTTGTGCAGTTAGTTGGAAAGCTTCCTTACAACCTATCGTGGCTTTATCTACTACAGAGACAAAATATATGGCAGTGATAAAGGCGATCAAAGAAGTTTTATGGTTAAGAGGTTTGTTCGGCGAATTATATCTGCATCAAGGTGTTACTACAATTTACTATGATAGTCAAAGTGCTATTCATTTGACTAAAGACTAGATGTATCACGAGAGGACGAAACACATCGATGTGAAGTTTCATTTTATTCGAGATATCATTGTTGAGGGAAAGGTCCTTGTTCAGAAAATTCATACGAAGGACAATTCAGCTGATATGCTTACGAAACCTCTTCCGATTTATAAGTTTAAGCAGTGCTTGGACTTGGTTGGTGTTCATTGTTGGTGATTGCTCGTTGGGGCTTTTGTGAAGAAGGTGGAGCAAGTATTGTTGGGACATGCCAAGATAGAGATTTGTTAGTTTGACAAGTCCCACATAGTCCCATATCAGGAAAATCAAGTTTGGTATCTTCTGTTTAAACTATAAATAAGGGCCTGGGCTTTGAAGTCAAAGGCACTACAAGAAAAACCTAAGTGTTTGCTTTGGGTTTAAGTCCACACTTAGTTAAATAGTTTGGGCTTATAGTTTGGGTTTTTCTTGTTTAGTATTTTCGGGTGTTTTATGGCCTAGGAACATCTTCCTAAGGCATTTGTAATTGTCCCTCTTTTATAGTAGTAATTTGCTCCTCCTTCGTCCGTGGATGTAGGTCAATTGACCGAACCACGTAAATTTGGTGTTCTTGTCTCTTTTTATATTTCTGATTTATTATCTTTATTGGGTTGCCAAATTACCCTGTGGTAAATTCTTGGGGCCTGCTCTAACAATCTCTATTGGGACATATGTGATAAGAACAATCCGAATCTAAAATCCATTTATTTTTAGACCTCGTCCTATCATTAGTAGCAAAGAAAATATTTCTAAAATTCTCATCAGCTGCTACACTAGCTTCAGCAGACTTAGTAGTTTTCTCAACAAGTTTTCCCTTTTCCTTTAATTTATTTTTTAATTTAAAGCAATCAGCCTTAATGTGCCCCATTTTTTGACAATATCTACACTCCAAATTTTTATGTCTGGATTTAGATCTAGATTTAGATCTACTACTATCAAATTCTCTTTTATCAATTCTATCCCTGACAACCAGACCCTCAACCTGATTCCCTCTACTTTCCCCAGTGATATCCCTGTCTATATGCTCCTTAGATTTTAGTGCAGATTTAATAATTTCCTGATATGAAATTGTTTCTTTTCCATAAATCATAGTATCACGGAACTACTTAAAGGATTGGGGAAGAGAACACAAAAGTAATAGGGCTTTATCCTCGTCATCAATTTTCGTATCTATATTCTCTAAATCCATAACTAAGGAATCAAAATTATCAAAATGTGAGAGTATAGATGTACCTTCAGTCATTACAAACTCTACTTCAAGTAGAGACGATTCTCCAATATCCTCTTTATATACAAGGCTTTAAGTTTGTCCCACATGCTCTTTGCCGTAGTCTCTGTAGCTACCTCTTGTAAAACCTCATCAAAGAGATTTAAAATAATGCTTGATCCGGCCTTCTTATCCATACCCGCAAGCTCTTCTTTTAACATATCATCTGGAATGTTCTCAGCTCCATGTAGTGCAAAATCAACTCCGTCTTATACCAGAATGGCCTGTATCTTGAGTTGCCACATGCCAAAGTTGATATTTCTATCGAATTTCTCGACAACGATCTTTGTTATTATCATCGTTGCCAAAAGATCCCGAAACCAGGCTCTGATACCAGTTTGTTAAAGCTAACCCTAGGAAATTTACCAAAGGGTACTTTGGCAACAAAAAAAAAATAATAAAGCAGAAAAATAAAAGAGACAAGAATACCAGATTTATATGGTTCGGTCAATTGACCTACATCTACGGATGAAGGAAGAGCAAATCACTACTATAAAAGAGGACTATTACAAATGCCTTAGGAAGATGTTCCTAGGCCATAAAACACCTGAAACTACTAAATAAGAAAACCCAAAGCAAACAATTATGTGTTTCTTGTGGTACATTTGACTTCAAAGCCCAGGCCCTTATTTATAGTTTAAACAAGAGATATCAAACTTGATTTTCCTGATGTGGGACTATATGGGACTTGCCAAACTAACACCAACTAAGTCACGTCCTTGACTCCAGGACTTCATTTTGCTTCATGCCTTGCTATCGTAGTTAATCCTGCATATGTAAAACACACTTCGATCTAGACAATTAATACTAAGCAATAATCATGTTGTCCGGCATGTCATTGGTCCCTTGATGCTTCGTCCGATTCTTCGGCGCATCGACCTCTCTTGCGGCCTATTGCCCAATCGGTCAATTGACTCCGCAACTCCGATATTCTTAGCGCAATATCCGCTCTTATTGGCCCGATTCCTGAATCCACCGCCCGAAGCCTTCTGTCGATACGTCGACCGTTCCTCCGGCCCGACGTCTAATCTTCTGACATGTTTTTCCCCGACCCAACATGATTCTTCCTACTTTAATTATCTCATCTTGATCAAAGCATCTTGCGTCAATCAAAACACAGATTAAATCATAAACACATATCAATTGGTTTCATCATCAAAATCCGGGATTCAACATATGTGACTCTCTAGGCCTAATACCAAGCTAGCCATAAGTTGAACCCGTTAGAACTCCTTCTGACTTAGAACTTCTTCTGACTTAGTGAATTATTATCTCCATAATAATTCACTCAACTCATCGACTATGGATATACTAAGCAACTATGGTATAATCTATAGACGGTACAAGAGAATCTAATCCATTGGACCTATCTGTCCTCAATTACTATATATTTAAAGTCTTCAATCCATCTAATATCCTAGAGACTGTATATTGGGCATGGTGTTGTCAGGCCCATATGGGATCCATCCTAGTCTCTTATTGAATTCTCTCAAAGAACTCCTCTCTCAATCCGAAGTGACCCTAGCTAGGGATTTGCTTGATTGAGAATATAGGAGATATTTCTCTGATGATACTAAGAGTGGATGATCCTTTATTGATACCCAATTGCCTTCTAAGGTTGGCTACTATTCCCAATAACGATTTGTACTATATCTGAAACTTCTAAACCTATAAGTCTGGTATCAAAGAATGAAGTACTTAAACAAGATATCCTTGGTACCTCAAGTCTAAGGACTAGATACACAATTTAGACTACGGAATCATTATTTGACGATAAGGTATCATTAACCATTCAACATTCTGTAAGCGAATCATTTAGTAAATTAAGCACTTGCACTATACTCCTAGTGTTCTCACACAAACAACTATGAGACCAATTATCTCCATCGTATGGATAAGTATATAATATATCAGTTTATTCGATTAGATGTCCATAATCTATGACCATAAATATTTAAAATTTATGTTTAAAGATAAATTGATCTAATTAATTATTATGATCTCTTCGTAATCTAATTCTCATTGCATAGTTTCATAAATATCATAATATATTTATTATATAATATAAAGTAAAAAATATCATAACTAAAAGTAACTATAAGAGATTAAGCAGCAAATTAATTGTGGGCTACATATTGTACATCAAATCATTATCAATATATTTTCTTATATAAGTAGAATCTTTAACACTTGTTCCCACAAGCTAATTGGCCTCGGGAGAGTTCACCAGAGTTTTTTCTTTTAGAAATCAGATTTTTATTCTCCCTTGTTTATGATGTAATTAGTTAAATTAATAAATAAATATTTACTTTTTCAAAAAAAATAATTGCAACAAGAAATTGTTTACATTGTCTTCTTGAGGACTTGATGGACTCCTCATGGCTGTTGTTGAGTATTGTAAACATCCTGAGCTTCCTTGAGTCACACAAGGCATGTCAGAATTTTAATACCTCATCTCCTTCGAATGTGTTTACATGCCATGCATTTAGTATTCATTATCGTCAAGAATTTTTATCCTAATATGTGCAATGTTGTCTCTTTTATAATCCTTGTTGTACGTATCCTATCGATGATAATGTAATAATCTAATTATACTCGAATATCAAATTATTCTATTGTAAAAATTAACTTGCTACCATCAATTAAGGGTAAAAAACTTGATATCAGTAGTATTCTGACAAATCCATTATACATATTCAAAGTTTCATAATGAAATATTTGCTCCTATAAAATTTTAATATAATGTATATGTTTACCGTCCCTCCGAACAGGTGGATGAGTGAATTCTATAATTTTAGGGTTTCATCGAATATAGGAAACAATTTGGGCTAACATGATGGATATTAGTGTAATTTTTGAAATGTATTGATTAGATTGGATAAAGTCTTGATAGATCAGTATATGGATAGATCGGATAAAGTCTTGATAGATCAAATCTCATTTTCTGACGTTTATGTTAACAAGAATAAATAAGAATTATGGATATTAAATTATACTTAAATGTAGAGGATGATACAAAAATCCCGAAAACCCTTGCCGGCCTGCGCGGTTCTCTTCTCCTGGCTTATGTAAGCACCGCCTCATCCTACATCCGTATCCAGTGTGAGCCCGGGATACCAAAAGGCAACTTCCGATTGGTTGTTTTTGTGTGGGTCCAACAAAGAGAGTTATGAGGACCTTTCTGGTAGCGCATTCTTTCGTGCATGGTGACTGGGACGGGACACAGGTGACACACCCCTTCCCCACTCACCCACTTAAAAATGCTCCGACCGGCCGGCCATTCCCATGGCTTCTCCTCGCCCGCTACCCCGAGTCCGTCCCCTCTGCGCTCTCTTCCTCTCTCTTCTCTTTCTCGTTTTCCTCCTCCCATGGGCGGCCGGCTCTTCTCCGCTGGAGTTATCCCACCTATATCGAGTCCTCCACGTCCAAGAACGGGAGCGCTTACCGCCCGCCGTCCAGGTGGCCGCCGCCCGTGGCCTTCTCGCCCGCCTCCTCCCATTCCACGTTTCCAGCTTCGAATTCGAGATCGTTTCCAAGGTCGGCAAGTTCTTGATAATGTCTCTTACTAAGACAGACGATCAAATAATATGAATACGTAGAATTTATTTCCTAAACTTGTTGCAGGACTACGCGTTTCTGCAATTCTTGAAAGGTTTGTGTTGAATCGAGGCTTTATGGGTTTGATTCTTGATGTGCTCTGTATGTGCTAGATCGTTGGTTCTTGGATTTCTTTAGGAGGGTTAAATTATCTGGTTTCTGCTGAATTGGTTTCCTTCTTCGTCCGTTTCCCCGAGTCTTGGGTTCCTTCCTCTCTCTCTTGTCTTTCTCCTAGGCCTCGTCGCATGGACGAATGGCTCTTCTCCGCTGGAGTCCTCCAATCTATATAGAGTCTTGTCGACATCCAAGAACGGAGGCCCTCGCCGCCGTCATCCAGGTGGCCGCCGCCCGTGGCCTCCTCGCCCGCCTCCCCCTTTTTCACGTTTCCAACTTCGAGTTTGAGATGGTTTCCAAGGTCGCCGACGTCTTTATTGCTAATTTCTCTTACCTTAGACAGACGATCAAATAATATGATTCCGTAGAATTTATTGCCCAAACTTGTTATAGGACTACGCGGTTCTGCATTTCTTGAAAGGTTTCTGCTGAATTGGGCTTTTATGGATTTGATTCTTGATGTGCTCTAGTGTGCTAGACCGTTGGTTCTTGGATTACTTTAGGAGAGTTGAATTACCTGAATCTTCAAAGGAGGAAAAAATTGACAAGTGGAAGTATTGGCATCATTGTATAGAGGATCATGGTATGTTATTCAAGAAATTCTTGCATTTCCATGCACTTTGGCAACATCTTCCACATTCAAACATGTACAGAAAATTATTACAAATGTTTGACCACCTTGCTTATTTGCCACTTATTGTTAAGGGTGGATTACAGGCAGGAATTTGTATCAACAGTTGATCTCCTGTGTAAGAATAGTAACTAGTGGCTACATAGTATCTAACAGTGACACTTCTGAATATTACAGTGGATTCAGTTAATAGTTAGATTACTTGGAAGCAAGAATGATGTAGGTCATGTAGCACAATTGTTTGTGTCTACAAGGAAAATTCTATGCATCAGTTTAGAACCTGATGACTGTTGATCATTTTAGTTTAGAACCTGATGACTGTTGATCATTTTAGTTTTCGTGATTGACATTAGGATGCATTAACATTTTCCAAGAACTAATTGCAAATAACAGAAAATAATTGCAAATAACATAACTGAAGCTGTTGGATTGTTTCCAAGAACTCTCAGGAACCATTTTTGGTAAGTGCAGAGTCGTTCTTATGATGAACTAAGTAATACATCTAAAATCAACCAACACTATATTGTGTTAAATTGAAAATTTGGACTAGCGACAAGATAGACTGATCAATGAAGCAGCAAATGGTATAGATGCATGAAGAACAAAACAAGCCATCGTCTCATCGAAACATCTGAGAATGCAAAATCTAGGACAGATAATGTGCAGATAACCTGAAAAATTCAGGACTCAGTTCGAAGGTTAAATCGGCTCTAGCATCAAGGTCATAAAGACAAAAATTAGAAGGATAGAGATTTAAGTAACTGTTGTATATGGTTGGGTTATTTTGGTGCTTAGGTCTTCAAATATTCTTTTAGTAATTGATGAGGAACTTTGTTATTTCAAGTGGATGTAGCTACCATGACCTCGTTGATGCAATTGGAAGAAATAGAAAATTAGTAGCAAATGGTCATATCGAAAAACAATCTTGTTGATGTTAAAGTGCTACTGTTAACTTAATTAAAGGAGTCTACAAGTTAGTAAATATTTTGTGGAGAAAAGCAAAAAAGACAATTGTTCAATTTCCATAAGGGAATTGATTTATAGGAGGTTTTTCAGCAAGATACAAAGGACTGGCTTTTGGCTGATAATTAAATTGGATCTGCACTCTTCATTAGTGTATTTTACTAACTCCTTCGTGATTAGACTATATTAAAAGATCTAACATTTTCTGATGTGTCATGGACAATTGAATCTTGCTAATACTCAATGATTATGCCTTTTAAGTGTTCTGCAAACTCATTTATCTTTAGAAAGAAAATTGGGATATGGGTAAGGGAACTTAACATGTGTAACAAGTTCAAGTAGTTAATTCATGTTTAATATATTCTATTCAGTAATAGGTTCAAACAAGTATAAAAACTTTTGCTAGATGAAGGCGAATATAATATCCAATAGAGATACGTGGTAGATGAATACTTGAAATTTTAGAACGTTTAGTTGCATCTATTTGTTGATTGGAGTATTGTGTCAATCCTCTTTCAAAGTTTTATATTAATCAAGATATCTTTTGTATCTATATGATTGTAGTAATTGTCAACATCCAGATCATTTAAATGTTCAATTTTTTCATCACTGTATTCTCTGCTAAGTGGATAACACTTCACTGGACTTATTTTTAAGGAAACATGTGGTGGAGCAGCATGCTTCATTATTAGCAACCATCCATCATTAAGTACAAAAGGATTCCCAGAAATACTGTAAGTACCATTAATTGTTTTTCATATTTATATTGATTCATTCTTTTGTTCATTGATGGTATAGGTTGGTGATTTTGTAAATTGAAGATTAAAGTGCTTATTTGCTTTGTTCTTTTATCAGATTGAACTTCACCGACAAAATATAGAAAAATCCATGAAGACTATGGTCCTCAATGAAATTGCTAAAGTATAAGATTAGTAAAACAAGGCTAGATTGGTAATATTGTTAATTGGCTACTACATTATTGTTTTGTTCTTCCTCAGAAGATGTATGATGGCAACCTCCTTATTTTTGATGGATGCTAATTTTTACTACATTATTATTTTGTTTTTCCTCATAAGATGTGGGAGGGTGACCTTCTTATTCTTGTTGAATGCTAATTTGGCACCAAGTCATCAACCAGGGTGAATAAGTTGGGAGCCAAATTACTTAAATGTAGCTTGGTTGTGTTTTCTGTATGTTCTGTCATTTGTTGTGTTGGATACAGTATGCAGAGGTATTCTTTTGTACTTTGACATTTTTTATTCATTGGGTAAAGATGAAAGGGAGCTTGATTCTTCTATATCTGATTGGTTTTACTTACTGCTTTCCTTAGTCGATGCTGAAAATCCATCTAGTTGGCTTTCTTTCTTCCTTCTAATGGTTCTGTTTGTTAGATTGTGTCCATCAAGATATTGTGTGGGACAACATCTGGATGTCTTGGCCAATAAATTTGTTTCTAATTTATGGAACTACTTTCCATCAAGATTTATGGATATCAGAATTTTGGTACAGAATTATGCTACTATAAGTTTTTGTATATGGTTTTTCATTTTTTTTCTGTTAGTGAAATATGAAAGTATTTAAAAAATACTTCAGATGCTTATCCTGTAATTGTGCCTCCTGGTTTGTGTTCCAATGTTGAAATACTCTGTCAATGTTTTAACAGAATCCAGGGGACAAGTGGTGTTGAACTTTCTGCTGGTCTCCATTGGTACTTAAAACACTGGTGTCTGATACACATATCTTGGGAGAAGACCGGTGGTCTACAGTTGTCATCTGTACCAAAAGTGGGCTCCCTTCCGCATGTTCCTTCGGCTGGTATTTTGGTACAAAGACCTGTTCCGTTGAGTTACTACCAGAATGCTGTTACATCCAGTTGTAAGTTACTTTATTATTTATTTTTTAAGTTGATTTGGCGCTCAATAGCCCCTTTAGTTTGGTCTAGAAGTCTATTAATGTGAGACTGAAGTATCTATTTTCATCTTGATAGCTATTATTTGAAATTCACTTTCTAGTTTTTATATTACTTAAAAGCTACACATAAAGTTGAAACGAGTTTAATCTAGTCTGAAAATCCAAGAAACCAACTTTGATCATGTGTATGTATGAGAGCTAGCATAATGGACATTTTTTCTTTTAGTTTCGTAAATTTTAGTGAATACTACTACAAATTATTTGAGCATCTTATGTACTTCGGTACATTATTTATCCTCAAAAGAAGGGAAATAAATGGATAGTTTCACTGTTTTTACTATGATAATAATTAAGAAAATGGTTCTTAACATTGCTTAGACACCAACTCAAACTACAGTGCAGCAATGGCACAGCTGCCTGATTGTTATTTGAACAACATAGCTATTAGTTAAAATAAAATATGAAAGATGGAACAAAGAGGTAAAATTAACGTGATTATAACCTCCATGAAGTTCCATTCTTTATACCATTCACTTCAGAGCATATAATGGAGGTTCACATTTAAAAATGAAATAGATTTTTTTGTTTGATTTTTTTGGATTAAATTTGCTGAACTGAGTGTTAATTTGCTCCACTTTCTGCTTTATACATGGTTGCTTGTCACCATCTATAAGCATATCAGACTCCATAATTTGTTATAATCTGGCCTCATGATATTTGTGCTTTCTATATGTTTCTAACTGAAATTTGGATGGGCCAGAAAATGTTTGTACTAGATGTGGATTCAGCAGCTACATAGGTGCAGATGTTACATGTACAATCATGGTGGTTGCCTCCAAGTTCTAACTAACATTTTACAATCATAAAAGTTAAACCGACTGAAACATGTGCTAAGAGATAGTCAATCTGTTAGAATGTCATAGTCCTTAAGTCCATCTAGGTCAATTAGCTATTTTTAGTGATTACATTATCTAGAATGTTTCTTCATTATGCATCTAGTAAAAAATTGTTTCGCAAAAGAAATGAGGATATGTTTAATAAATCATTAATTTCATGAATAGATTTCTCTCCACTATTAGTTGGGCAGCAGGAAGTGACATTTTCCAAGAATGGCAAGTTTGAGCCATTTGATTTATAGTCATTTCAGTGTCTTTGGACCATGGAGAGTCATCATCTGTTGTATGCTTAAACTCATCTAAAATATATAGTCAGTTACCATGACATATGTTTGTTGCCATTTAGTTCCATTGCTGGTGACCTCTTGACTGCTGACTACCTGGTTATTGACCCCTCCAGCAACTAGCTACCAAGTTGTCGGTCATCAATAAATAACTATCCATAACTGTTTGGCCATCAACACGTTGTTAGATCAGTGTTGTCAATCCATTTAAATTGTCAGTTAACTTTTTTTAATGCAAATGGTGCAATTTACTTTAAACACTGAATTCTGTCATATAACAACAAGTTCAATTAGTTTATGGTTATATTTTGTAAATGCTTTCACTTCTCCAGCACTTCCTTGGTGCATTGAATGTGTGTGCATGGTGCATTTTAACTGACACATTGCATGAGCTTTTTACTACTTTGCGCTGCCCTTGTACTCGTTTTACATAATGTTGGCATGCCCTTGTGCTAATATTTGTCCATGATGGTAACATTCTAGTGTGAGTTTGTGTTGCTTGTACTTTCGATCCTTGATTTTGCTAGAACCTTTACGGTGTTTGGATAAATTGGCTAAGATATTGATGCATAGTTTATGATGTGAAATGCCAGCCGTTGGAACTGCCTCGGGTGGCATTCTAGGGGATGACACCCCAGTTGTATGCTATTTATATTTGTTTCTTCCGTGTTGTGAACTTTGTTTTTTACTGTGTTAAGATTCATATGCATGGTGGAGTTGGGAAAGATGGGAGAAGGAAATTGATTGGATGGTTCTCCAAGGGGTCAACTTACCACTTGCTTTCAATGGGCAAGAAGCCATTTGGCAGAAAGTTTTTGAGGTACAATACTTTTCTTTTTCTTCTATCAGTGTCCTTTGCTATTAGTTTGTCAAGGTATAATACCTCAATATATGTACCTTTTCTATCAAACATAGAGCAACAAATGATGTTTTGCCTGGACTGGTATGTACATAACAGTCCTGGTGTGTGAACCAGTATGTGGACTGCCCCCGTTTTGGACCAGTTCAACCTGCCCATATAAAATGTAAAAAATATGTTTGCACCTTTGCCCTAATCGTGCACGTCATGACCTCGTACACTGTTGCTTTGCACCACCTTTGCCCTAATCGCATCTCAATCACAAAGGATACATCATGTGATGTCGCCACTCACCATCTCTGCGCACAGCCACCAAGCACATACACCTCTTCTCCTCTTCCTCCACTGCCTCCTATTCTTCCTTCCTTTACTGTGCCTTCTCCTTCATCTTCACTCATACATACCAGTGTACTGGTACCGACCGGTATAGGTCTGGCTAGGGAATGATATGCATCCAGTATGCACTAGATGACGATCCTTTTTATATAGTTTGAGATGTTAGTTCCTTACGGATGCAACTTTGCATGCTGCTTTTTTGTACAAAACAATATTTTACTTCTCATCCTTATACCATAATTTTTAGCTCTCTCATCAGTCCATTGACCATTCAAGACTCTACCAACAATAGGTCAACTATGGAATACAACTCACAATGAGGAGGTTCCTTTGGTGATTTGACAGTATTTGATACTGGCTGTCAATCTAATGTCAATACCCTGAAGCAAGGTTTTAAATACCGGTCCGTACCGACGTATTGAGCTCCGCTCGGTACGGCACGTACCGGTATGTACCGTCGGTACACCAGGGTATACCGATGGTACATCCTAAAACCTTAAAAATACCTGGTATTAGTCTGTACGCCTCGGTACCGGCCTGTCACGGACAAAACTGTAAACAGGGCTTTTAATGTAAGCTTATGTATGTCCGTGTCTTTTGGCTTGTTCATGCGTTGCACAACATGCAGAGGGACAGTCGAAGGCTTAACAATCCCATTTTAGTTGAGTTTGGTGGCTGTTTTAGGCTTGTAAATAAATGTTGTGTCATGTGGACACTTGTGAGAGATATTCGGTATGTAGTGGACCATTTTGGATCCTTTGTTGTGCGACCGTTTAGAGCTTATAAAGTCTGTTTGTAATTTGCATTGGCTATGAAGTGTTTTTCGAAATGTTTGCTTGTGGATCCCGAGTGAGGCGTTTTCTTTGACCCATTTTCTTTTTTATAGGTCCTAAGGGACCATGAGAGGTTTCGGGGAGGCTGACTTTTGCGGATGGACACACAACGATGCTGCACGACTTTGACAAAACCAGCTAAGTCCATGACAGATGGTATCAGAGCGGGACAAGCACTCATAGAAACACTTGGTATGCAAACGTGGGGGTCAATGCAGCCCGCACGCGCGATCGTTTAGGGGAAAGCGGGCATGGAAATGTAGGGAAAATGAGTCACTCAGAGGAGCGGACATCTGAGATTGACATTCAGAGGAATGACCAACCCTTCGCGCAAGAGGCATTACGAGGATAAGCAAGTTGGGAAGAATGTGTAGCGCACAAAGGCTGAGATGGTTGAGTTTGAGCTACGACTCAATGTTGGCAACCATACTTGATGGTGATTAAGGCAAGCGAGACACTTGGTAAAGGATGAGACTATGTAAGGTGGAATGGGTTGTTCAGTGACCGAAAGAGTTGTGCAAAGCTCGAAAAATTCGATACTCATTTAAAGGCTTGTATGCGAACGATGGAGTGTTCGTAGCCATCCTAATGTGATCGAAACTCGGCGCTATGGAGCATTGAAACTTTCTCTTCAGCATGAGAATGATACGTCTGTAGGAGGCTAAAGTGTGCAGCCAGTTCAGCATGTTGCTAGGCCTTGAGGGGTGCAGCGGGGATTGTATTGACGTGGAGTCGCAATCTAGCAAGTGCGTTTACGGGAGGTAGAACAATGCACAATTTGTTCAACAAGGTGGAGTAGTCCAAGGGGATGGTGGTCTCCGAAACTTTCAAAGAGAAGGAAGCGAAAAGAGAAGTTGCTCCAACGGGAGAGATATTTAGGAGGGATAAGTCCCGGCTCTCCAAAGGGAGAACCATGTGTAACGGACCGGACATGTTGAGGAGTACCTCAAAAACAACTTCACAAAGCTCAACGGACCAAGCAAGCGACGAGGAGTCGTTGCATGATCTCGCTTGAAATAATGCATTGGGGAGATGCTTGCGAGATCAAGTGGGGGAGCAATCCAAGGCAACGCAAATGAAGGCACACTTGGAGTCGATATGGAGATCAGACTCAATGGAGGGCTGGCTCGTGGAATGGTGGGCGTGAGGACTATCATCAACTCAATGCAAATCGAGGAGCGGAGCAACTTGGGTGTAGCTTGGCGAAGTACCTAAGCCACATGAAGGGAGCCGACATAGAAGATGAAATATGGAGCGGAGGCACAGAGCTTTCTTTGGATAGAGGACATGAACTCTTGCAGAGGCAAGGGCGGGATTATGTCGTTCCATGGATCCCTCATTCTGATGGAGCAGGCTCATCCTACATGGTGCCAAAGACGAAGGGAGTTTTGAGGCACATACACCTTACCTCAGAGAAGCATTTGATGGAGGCGACTCAACTTGCAAATACGAAGTTGGGTTCAAAAGGCCTTAGCACGGGGCAAGAGGATGCGGTGTACAGCGGAGATTGTGCTAGTAGGGGCAGAGGCCCAGGATCTAAACAATAGTGCACCAATTTTAGCGAAGTCGGTGGACTTCGGAAGCTACTAGGCGATGGACTGTCATAGAGCGGTGCTTCGTCTAGGTGTGACTCGAGAGCGGTGGACGAAGGTTGATTGCCAAATGAGCGAACACAATCGAAGGTGGAAAAGCTTTGCGATGTGTTGGCAAAGGCCACACATGGAGGGATCACAATTCGAGTTCTTCCCACAAGGATCAGAATGCAATGGAGATGTCACCGGGAGGCGACATGGTGCAGCGGATCGTGGTGGAACAATTCGTGGCAATGCGATTCACACGATATAATCCCGTGAGAGACTATCTCATATGGAGGTATGATCGGGAGCTATTGGGAGCTCCACTTCGGTGAACAACACGATGACAAGAAGGGCTATGGATTCAAGGAGTGAAGGCTATGGTACTGTAGAGGCGGGTCTTCCGTGCGTGTATCGAATTTTATATCGGATGAAAGCCTTGGTCATTAGCATATGGGGCTGTGTACTACCGAGAGAAAAGTTCGAATGTAAGTACCAGTGAGTCCCATGGGAGGGACTTGATCATGCAGAGGTATGATCGGAGCGGTTGGAGAGTTGGACTGCTCTAGAGCTCATATTCGCTTAAGGGAGCCCGGCAAGTTAGAGGACAAGGCTGAGTAAGCGAACATTGCTATCAAGGAAGCTAAAGAAAATAGAATCGGTGCGAACCCTGCAACATGATGGCAGAGGCCATGAATGAGAGTTGTAGTCTGTCTTTCCATCGACCAAGGGGAACTACTTGAAGAACACAGAGGTGTTGAAGCAAGGGGTCGAAAGGGGCGAGGAAGCGACGACGAGTTCAAAGAGACTTAGCTACCTAAAACCAAGTATCAGTTAGAATGAAGGTGAACTCGGAGGAATGCCACAGAGGTAGATCTATCGATCGTGAAGAAAGAGATGTAGATGTAAGGCGACGGATAGTAGGGCCATGGGCATGACAGCGCCATGGTACCGTAGCAGCTGGACTTCCGTGAAGTTCTCGATCTCTTGCTCTCATGGAGGGAGAGCGTATGGTCGTGAAAGGGGCCGAGGAGGTGGAGCATGCGGAGGCAAACTCCAAGTACCAAGATAAGGTTGAAGGGCAAAGGCCAAGGAACTTTGTAAGACCGGTGTCAACGAGCTTCTCATCAAGATAGCTGAAAGTGGAGGACTTCGGGTCGATACAAGAGTAGACGACGAAGGAACGAAGCAGGCAGTACACGGTGCTGTACCTTTGCTACTCAGTGGAGTAGGCGACTGTTGATGGAGAAGACGGTACAATCCCAGAGGCGACCAATACTATTAAAGACTTACTCCAAGTTGGGGTGTAAACTTCCTGCATTCCAGAAGTTCGATGGCATTGAGAAGGTGAATCATAGTAACTAACTCAACGCAAGGAGTGCAAACACTTCAAGTGCTTCAGAAGTGTGAGCAAAGAGCAGGTGAAGGTCAGTAACCAGCTCGATGCATGGAGTACAACCCTTGAGGAGCCGGGCGAAGTCAAATAACCTTTGCCTTCTCAACTCTTAAGAGAATGGCCGAAACCGAGTACCCCAATTCTCTTAGCTATCGAGCAGAGGAGCTCTGCATATGTTCAAAGCCCCTTCGAAGAAACAAAATGGAAGACAATAGTTGTCAAATCCTCACCAATAGTGATCAGTGCTACTGAGAGTAGATTATCCGTTTCATTTCCCAAGAGAGTGCCAATCGAAAGCAGAAGTGATGCGAACCTACTTGGAAGTGACAACTAAGTGAAAGAAGAGTCGATGGGCAAAATTTGTAGAGGAAGGACCCGAAAACTTTAAAAGTTTGCGAGGCGATGCTCGTTAAAGCTTCAACAAGCATCCACCCAGTTTAACCAACATGAGGCATTTGAGAGACTGAAGCATAGTAAGGATGGTCTTTTCCTTCATATGAAGGATCCGCAAGAACCAACAGGGATCGACACAACTCAGCCAACCACACACTAGAGTTAGAGTCATTGGCGAGTTGAAGCAGCATGGCGGATCAAAAGTTCGACTACTTAGCAACAACAGCGGAGAGCAGCTGGGAGCCAAGAGATGCATTGCTGTTGGAGCAGAAAATTAAAGACTCAGTAAAGGCAAGGAGTTGTACTGTGTTAGGACTCTAGCTAGGAGAGTCCTAATTGAGAGGGACATTCATGTAAAACCTACCTAAGCCGACCCCTATTAAAGAGGTGAAGAGGCCGGCTAGGGTTAGGAGGTTGTTTCTTAGAGAAGAATTAGGAGTTGTAAAGGAATAGGAGTTTTGAGTAGAAGTCCTATTAGGAATTGGTTAGAAGTAGGAGTCTTGAGTAGGAGTCCTATTAGGAGTTAGGGTTTAAAAACCCTATAAATAGCTATGTATTCCTCATCTTTTGATAAGCAATGGATGAACCTTTTCTGCAGCCTTTGAGCAGCAACTTGGAGGGAGGAACCCGTATAGAGTTCCAAGGAGGCCGATCCCCTAAAGAGATCAATCCCAAGTTTAGAATCTGCAAGGGTTCTAACATAGTGTCGGCAAAGGCTTCGACGAGGACGTCGAAGGAATAAGTGGGGGAGAATGTCACGGACAAAACTGTAAACAAGACTTTTAATGTAATGCTTATGTATGTCCGTGTCTTTTGGTTTGTTCATGCGTTGCACAATATGTAGAGGGACAATCGAAGGCTTAACAGCCCCATTTTAGTTGGGTTTGGTAGTCGTTTTAGGCTTGTAAATAAAGGTTGTGTAATGTGGACACTTATGAGATATGTTCGGTCTGTAGTGGACTATTTTGGATCCTTTATTGTGGGACCGTTCAGAGCTTGTAAAGTCTGTTTGTAATTTGCATTAACTATGAAGTGTTTTCCGAAATGTTTGCTTGTGGATCCCGAGTGAGGCGCTTTCTCTAACCCGTTTTCTCTTTTGTAGGTCCTAAGGGACCATGGGAGGTTTCGGGGAGATTGACCTTTGCGGACGGACACGCAACGGTGCCGCACGACTTAGGCAAAACCAGCTAAGTCCGTGACAGGTCGGTATGCCTCGGTACCGATCAAAACATTGGTACCGCCCGGTAGAGGGTGGTCTGCATACCGATATCTTCTTGGACCGGTATATACCGCCTGTATCGGGCGGTACATATTGAAATTGAGAACCCTGCTCTGAAGTTAGTTTTCCCATTCTACCTATAATACTTCTAGGAAAGAGATTTTCCCTAAAACCTAATAAGCTAGTTAGCATGAAAAAGTAATTATCACACTGATTGTCATTTATCAATTCTTTTCTTGTGCGATCACTGAGCAAGAAGCTGAAACTCTAGATATTAGAGTCTAGAAGTTTACATAGGGAGCAGTTTTGACAAAATAGTGAACAGAAAATCCCTGAATGTGAACCTCTTGTTGTTTTAATAATTATATGCTTGGTGATCTTACTACATGGTATATAGGCAACTCCCTTATAATTTCACAAGCTTCATATGGTTTAATACTTAAAAAAAAAATAAAAACTTCATTGCAAATAATTTCTCCTTGTGATATTCAGCTTGACATGGATAGGATGATATCAATTATTCTTTAATCTCTTCATGTGCTTTTTATTTTGTTATTTTGCTACTTGGTTATTGATGACATGTGATCATCTCTAATCATTTAACCACAAAAGGATACATTTACAATTTATGTTACCATGAATTCCATTAGATGATATTACCTACTTAAGTTTTGTACGAGTTCTTTGTTGTTTGTCTGCATAGTGATTATCAAGATTTGTCACATTGCTCTAGCAGGTAATTGGAATTATTATTAATTTTTAAACAGTCTTCCTACTATTTTTTAGAGGTATAATATCAGCCGTAGAGATCTGGATGATTTTTTCGGGGGGCCTGCATTTCTTTCATGGTCACGTATGGGAAACTTGCATGGGTGAGTTTACTATTTTGTTTAATTTTAGTTTCAGTACATAGTAGAAATGGATTATATACATGGTTTTGATTGGTAATCAAATGTTGTGCAAAATTTATAAGCTTGACCACATACTAATTTAAATTCCTTTATTTTGTATTCTTTTGCTGTGCTTGATACTAGATGGGGTGGACCCTTGCCTCAAAGTTGGCTTGATGATCAACTTGTTCTTCAGAAGAAAATTCTTGCTAGGATGTACTCGTTTGGAATGACTCCGGGTATTTTTAGAAGAAGATTTAAATTCAATCCTCTATATTTGTAGGCATCCTTAAGATCATATTCTTGCATGATAAATAGATACATTTTGAATCTTAGTAAGTTCTCTTAATATAATATTTTAGGTTGGTAACGTCCTTAAGATCACAATCTTGCACAATTAACGGATACATTTTGATTCTAAAAAGTTATATATCTATTTATTGAGAAAAAATTGTTTGCATCACATCTTCGATTATTTTTCATTGTAATGTGAAGTTTATATGTTTAGATTACTTTGTGGTTGATGCTTGTAAATAGCTAAGGTTTTATAACATATTGCGTGATACATGTGACAGACTGCATTAGTTGAGGTTTGGAAACTGAGTGTATGCCCTTCTCTCATATACACGAGGCTGTTTCTCATGACTGTTCAATAATTCTTAACATTGGAATAAATGAGATTAATGTCATGCCCTGCTGCAACTTTACTCACAAAGCCAAGCTGTATTGGACAGGTTAATGTCCATATAATTTTATACAAACAAGTAAACAAATAAAAAATTTATTTATTTTCATTTATTGTCTCAAAATATTTGAGGATAACACTTAATTTGAGTTCAAAACCAATCATATGAACTAAACAAAGTACTATTGTATGACATAAATTCTATTGTATCCTGTCTCAGTTAATTTTACTAAGTCTGTAGCAGAATGAAATGGTATTATAAACAGCATAATTAGCATAGTAATTTGGTACGGAATGTACCAATTGCAAAATTACATAAAGACAAGGGGAATAGATTTGAAGGTATATTTTGAGAATTGCGACAACAAATATAACGTTGTTTTCACTTGTTCATATTACTTATGCCTTCTTACATGCTAGTGGGATTGACAACATAAGTTGATTACTGGAGTCATCAATGGTGTAATGTTGACACCCAGGAATGAACAACAATAAGACAAGGGAAGAGGACATAATTCAAACTCTCTATTTGGTTAACACAAAGTGCTATAGGAACAATCCTTAAATTGGTTTTTTACTAACTAAGGATTGGTTATTGGAAATAACTAGTAATAATGGATATAATAAAATCGTGACTATCTTGATGGTGTTGAGATGTGCCTTGGTGAATGGATATTTAAATTATACAAATATATTAATGATTCAATGGTTCAATGATGATATTGCCACTACTGACTATTTTAACAGAATAGTTAGTGACTAAATTCTAATATTTATTTAATAAGTAATTTGTTTATGATATAGAGTTTATTGATTTGTCTTATCTTAATTTTGTTAATTTTTATAAGAAGATTAGGAAGAAATTTAAAATTTACATTATATTAAATGACGTTCAAGATACTTACACATAGAGTCGAACCGGAGATCCATCAATTGTGCAACAATGCACTAACCATTAGGATGTCAAATCGGAGATCTATCAATTGTGCAATAACGCACTAACCATTAGGATGTCTCAATAGAGCCTCTTGGTCTGAGCTCATGAAGAAAACAAGTCAGTGTGTTGATAACTTTCAATAAAATAATTTGTGCTTTGGACAATCTTTTTCATTTGAAATATCAGGTAAATTTGCATTTGATCACTATTTGATTCAGGTTTTAGAAATCCTCTTATGTGCTAGTGATGGGCTGAAGCAACCTCAAGAATTTTGGCTAGTACTATTACATATTTATATGAAAATGAAGGCCAAACAAGCCTTTATGTTTGGATACCATCTTGATTTAAGCTGTACAACTTTTTTCTTTCTACCATTCCTTCTTTATCCTTTTGCCTAATAGTAAAGCATTGGTGAGCATGGTTTGATGTACTGCCTAAAAGCGTACTAAATGAGCGGTACATATTGCTGATTGGTACGTGGACCAACCATTTTCGGATGGTACAAGATGAGCATTGGTGAGATGGTTTGACATACCAGCTGAAAGGGTACAAGATGAGTGGTATGTATCAGTTCGCCTATTGATTGATACACTGACCAACCATTTTTGGATGGTACACTACAAGGGGGGTGTACCGGATGGTATGCCTCATGTATCACCTGATATGGTCACCATTACTGATCAATACGGGTTGGTAACAGTTGGATTTCAATGGTACCAATTAACATTTGGGTTAAATCAGTTCCAATAGTTAGTTCGATCGTTGTGTCACGAACGATCATCGCGCACTTGAAACAACTTCGTTCAACGAACCGTCCGTCGTTTTTGCATACTTGTACAGAGACATGGCAGCCTGTTTTGCCTTGGTTTTGTGTGTTTTTCTTGTAAAAAAATACATGTTCGAACAGGTTGCAGTGCTACAGTGCAACTGCTCACTGCGCCGGGCCAAAAAGCCCCAAAATGGCTCCGTTTTCGTGTGCCACGGGCTGTTTTCTGCAGCCCGCTGCAGCGCTAAAAAACGTTAGCCATCTCAGCACCCTGGAACCCCTCGGGTGGCATAGGGCTGGATGGGGCTTCGATATATTGTCGAGCGTTGAAAAATCTTCACAAGTTCGCACATTAACTTGACGGGAACTTGCCTTCGCGCTCGGCACCCGGTGAACAGTTGTTTGTGGACTTGCAACTGTTCGTTCTACCTTCTAAAGTCCTTGTTTTCTCCTTCCTCTCTTTTCTCTCTTGCACTCAAGGTGCTTGCTGAATTGCTTGTAAAGCGTCCCTCTTCGCGAGACGCCGGGACTTGTCCGTTGCTCATTTTCAATCTAATCAACTTTCTGTTTTACAGGTCCTTCGGGACTTGTACGAGGTTGCAACTAGGCTGAACCTTTGTGGACGCATGTGTCGTGAGGGCGCCTCATGACTTAGGCAATCCCAGCTAAGTTCGAGAAGTTGGTGCAAGGGTATGTCGCGACTTAGGTAACTCAAGCTAAGTTCGCGACTTGGTCACAAGGGTGCCTCACGACTTAGGCAATTCCAGCTAAGTCCGTGACATTGTGGTATCAGAGCGGGCAAGCAATTCGAGCAAGCAGCGAAGGAACTTCACAATTTCTCCATGACAAAGCATCGTGGCGAATCAAGCAAGACGGGGCAAGCCGGACCCTTGCCCCAAGTAGCCGTAGGTGGGCTGTAAGTGCATACTCTCTCTTATGCTGTTGGAGCTGTTCAGGAGGAGCGTGACAACGAACATGATGAGCGAGAAGTTGGCTACTCTCCGCGAGCGGAGGAGGCGCAATCTGGAGCGCCAACTAGGAAAAAGAGCCATAATGTCACGAACGGTCATCGCGCACTCTCAATAACTTCGTTTAACGAATCGTTCGTCGCCTTTGCATACTTGAACAAAGACATGGCAGCCTGTTTTGTCTTGGTTTTGTGTGTTTTTGCTTGTAAAAATACATGTTCGAACAGGTTGCAGCGCAGAGTGCGATCGCTCACCGTGCTGGGTCAAAAAGCCCTAAAATGGCTCCGTTTTCGCATGCCACAAGCTGTTTTCTGCAGCTCGTTGTAGCGCGCAAAATGTCAGCCATCTTAGCACCCTGGAACCCCCCGGGTGGCATAGGGCTGGATGGGGCTTCGGTATATTGTCGGGCATTGAAAAATCTTCACAAGTTCGCACGTTGACTTGACGGGAACTTGCCTTCGCACTCGGCACCTGGTGAGCAGTTGTTTGTGGACTTGCGACTGTTCGTTCTACCTTCTAAAGTCCTTGGTTTCCTCCTTTCTCTCTTTTCTTCTGTGCACACAAGGTGCTTGCTGAATTGCTTGTAAAGCTTCCCTCTTTACGAGACGTCGGGACTTGTCCGTCGCTCGTTTTCAATCTAATCAACTTTTTGTTTTACAGGTCCTTTGAGACCTGTACGAGGTTGCAACTAGGCTGAACCTTTGCGGATGCATATGTCGCAAGGATGCCTCAAGACTTAGGCAATCCCAGCTAAGTCCGAGAAGTTGCTGCAAGGGTGTGTCGTGACTTATGCAACTCAAGCTAAGTTCGCGTCTTGGCCGCAAGGGTGCCTCACGACTTAGGCAATTCTAGCTAAGTCCGTGACATTGTGGTATCAGAGCAGGCAAGCAATTCGAGCAAGCAGCGAAGGAACTTTGCAATTTCGCCATGGCAAAGCATCGGGGCGAATCAAGCAAGGTGGGGCAAGCCGGACCTTTACCCCAAGCAGCTGCAGGTGGGCTACAAATGCAAACTCGCTCTCATGTCGTTGGAGCCACTTTGGAGGATCGTGGCAGCGAACATGATGAGCGAGAAATTGGCTACTCTCCGCGAGCGGAGGAGGCGCAATCTAGAGCGCCAACCGGGAAGAAGAGCCATAAGGAGAGACTCACAACGGTGGAAACCCTCTTGGATGTTCTTGAAGCGAGCTTGGAGGAACTCTACCAAGGCCAGCGAAGGCTTCTTGGGGTAGAGAGCTCACAAGAAGAAGCTGAATCCTGAATCGACAAGGTTGAGGCCCTAGTCGATCGATTGACGGATGATACTAAAGACTCCATGCAACATTTGTATGAAGTCGTGGCGGATCTCACTTCTAAAGTGACAGCACTCACTAGGGCACTAAATGTGGGAGGGAGAAACACTCGCGTTGCACCACCACAAAATCTAAGGGCACCTGAGCCTCATTGCTATGGAGGTACTAGGGATGCAAAAGAGCTCGAGAATTTCTTCTTTGACATAGAATAGTATTTTCGAGCTACAAGGCCTGATTTTGAAGATACCAAAGTTTCAAAAACAACCATGTATCTGAACGAGGATGCAAAACTTTGGTGGCGAACCCGCTAGGAGGAGATCTAACATAGGTCGGTGTCAGGTGGACACATGGGAGGACTTAAAGCAGGAATTGAGAATTCTGTTTCTATCTGAAAACACAGAGTTCGTCGCAAGGAGGAAACTAAGACAACTCCGTCAAAGTACTTCCATTCGAGACTACGTGAAGTAATTTTCTGCACAAATGCTGGACATACAGGACATGTTTGAAAAGCAAGGTTCGCAATACCGTACCGTACCGGTATTTCGACCTGGGCTAGGTACCGGTACGGTACGGTGTACCGAGCACTGTAGCACTACTACAATGCAGTGCTACAGTGTACTGGTGCACTGTAGCACTGTACACTGTACTACTACAGTGCACTGTATTGCTACAGTGCACTGTATTGCTACAGTGCACTGTACTGCTACAGTGCACTGTACTGCTACAGTGCACTGTACTGCTACAGTGCGAACCGGTACCGGGCGGTCCGTGTACCGCTGGCCTGTCGGACCGGTACGTACCGCCCGTACCGGGCGGTACGATTCGGTACGACAGACATTGTTGAAAAGGATAAACTGTTCAGCTTCCTCGATGGTTTGAAGCCTTGGGCTCAACAAGAACTGCATCGAAGGAATGTCACTGATATGATCGGGGCAATTGCTGTCGCAGAAAGGCTCACCGATTTTGTTACCTCTGAGGACCCGGGAAAAAGGAAACAATCTTCAGGAAATCGCCCTTCAAAATATTCTCAAGGGAAAGAGCCCAAGGGCGAACAAAGGAAGAAGAGTTCCCGCAAAGGGCCAAGCTCAAAAGGCAAGCCCCTGAAGATTGGCGAATGCTTCTTGTGCGGAGGGCCGTACATGGTGAGGGAGTGCCCACAGAAACAGGCACTCAATGCTTTAACAGCTTTCATCCATCCCCCCAAATCGGACAAGGGCAAAGTCGTCGCCCTCAGTTCAAGTAGTTCAGAATCTAGTAGCGACGATGAGGAGTCGCAAGGTCCCCGAATGGGAGCAATGCATTTGTTGAATGCATTACGGGGTCAAGTGGGGGTGAACATGAAGTCAAAGCCATTGAAAGCAGGGAATAACGAGCTGATGTATGTGGACATTAAGCTCAATGGCCAAACAACCCGTGCAATGGTGGACACGGGCGCTACCCATAACTTTATTGCTGATCGAGAAGCAAAGCGACTTGGACTGATCTTGGAGAAAAACCTAAGTCGGATGAAGGCGGTGAACTCGAAGGCTAAGCGGATCTCCGGGTTGGCAAAGGGAGTTCCCATTAAGATCGGAACATGGAGCGGGAGCACAAACATGATGGTGGTGCCACTGGACGACTTCCAAGTGATTCTTCGGATGGAGTTTATGCACGCAGCAAAGTTAGTGCCAATGCCATTCCTAAACTCTCTATGTATGATGGGAGGTAACGACCCCTGTATGGTTACCGTCTCTCGGAGAGGAACCAAGGAACCCCACTAGATTTCGGCATTACAACTGAAGAAAGGGGTACGAAAAGGTGAATTAACATTCGTGGCCGCTATGAAGCTAGAGACACTCGATGAGAAGGCTATTCATGAACCTGCTATGGTGGCTAACGTCCTGAAGGAGTTCACAGACGTTATGCCACCTGAGTTGGCGAAGACTCTACCGCCACGCAGAGGTGTGGATCATTATATCGAGTTGGAGCCAGGAGTGAAGCCTCCAGCGAGACCACCCTACCGCATACCCCCTCTAGAGTTGGCAGAGCTCAGAAAGCAGTTAGGTGAACTGCTAAGCGGTGGTCTCATCCGCAATTCTAAAGCACCATTCGGAGCTCCAGTTCTCTTCCAAAAGAAAAAAGATGGGAGCTTTCGACTATGCGTCGATTATCGAGCCCTCAATAAAGTGATGGTGAAGAACAAGTATCCCATCCCACTCATTGCGGACTTTTTCGATCAATTAGGCAAAGCCAAGTATTTCTATAAACTCGACCTCCGGTCGGGGTACTGGCAGGTGCGCATTGCTGTAGGCGACAAAGCGAAGACTACCTGCGTGACCAGGTATGGAGCGTTTGAGTTCTTGGTGATGCCTTTTGGCTTAACCAACGGTCCGGCCACGTTCTGCACTCTTATGAACCAACTATTCAAAGAGTATTTGGATAAGTTCGTGGTCGTCTACTTGGACGATATCGTCGTCTACAGCCAAACGCTGGCGGAGTATGTCGAGCACCTTCGGATAATTTTCAAGGTTCTTAGGGAAAATACTTTGTTTGTGAAAATGAAGAAGTGCTACTTTGCTCAAACATAGATCTTATTCTTGGGGCATCAAATCGGTGATGGCTCCATTCAAATGGACAAATCGAAGGTGCAAGCTGTTGCGGAATGGTGAACTGTAAAGAAGGTGTCAGATTTAAGATCCATCCTTGGATTCGTTAACTGCTATCGACGCTTCTTAGTGGGGTATGTGAAGCATGCAACTCCATTGACGGAGTTGCTGAAGAAGGAGCAGCCTTGGAGGTGGTCTGATAAATGTGAAGCTGCGTTCCAAGATCTGAAGGCTGTTGTGTTGGAAGAACCGGTGCTCAAATTGCCGGACTATGGGGAGCCCTTCGAAGTCCATACAAATGCTTCAGACTTTGCTATTGGGGGAGTACTCATGCAGGAGGGTCATCTGGTGGCCTATGAGAGCCGTAAGCTCAACGAGACCGAGCAGCGGTATCCGGTGCACGAGAAGGAGATGACAGCGGTGGTCCGCTGTCTATGAGTTTGGCGACACTACCTTCTTGGATCACGATTTGTGCTGAGGACAAACAACATCGCTTTGAGCTATTTCCAAACTCAGAAGAAACTCTCCCTAAAGCAAGCACGATGGTAGGACTTCCTGGTTGAGTTTGATATGGCAATGAAGTACAAGACCGGAAAGGCAAATGTCGTGGTCGATGCATTGAGTCGGAAAGTGGAGCATGTGAATGCCGTACAATTGGAGGGCAGAGGCCAAGTATGTCAGTTGCATTCCAACTTCCTTTCCAGGATCATGGATGGACTGTACAGTGATCCCCAAGCAGTAACCTTGATGCAGCTCATCAAAGAAGGCAAGGCACGACGATTTTAGGTCCAGGAGGGACTCGTTTACAAAAAAGGGAATCGGGTTTATGTCCCTCGAGTGGACAATTTGAGGCGTGAGCTCTTAAGGGAGTGTCACGATTCTCTTTGGGCTGGACATCTGGGTATTCACAGAACCTTGGCTCTCGTAGAGAGGGCCTTCTACTGGCCGAAGATGGGGACTGATGTGGAGGAATATGTTTGAACGTGCCTCACTTGCCAACAAGATAAGATGGAGTAACGGAAGCCTGTAGGACTTTTGGAGCTGTTGACCGTACCAAAAAGACTGTGGTGTCACGGACTTAGTTGTTTTTGCCTAAGTTGTGCGGCACCCTTGCATGTCCGTCCGCAAAGGTCAGCCTCCCCGAAGCCTCCCATGGTCCCTTAGGACCTACAAATGAGAAAACGCATTAGAGAAAACGCCTCACTCGGGATCCACAAGCAAACATTTCCGAAAACACTTTATAGACAATGCAAATTACAAATAGGCTTTACAAGCTCTAAACAGTTGCACAACAAAGGGTCAAAATGGTCAATTACAGATCGAAAATCTCTCACAAGTGTCCACATGACACAACCTTTATTTACAAGCCTAAAGCGGCCACGAAACCCAACTAAAATGGGACTATTAAACCTTCGACCGTCCCTCTACATGCTGTTCAAAGCATGAATAAACAGAAAGACACGAACATACACAAGTATTACATCAAACATTCTATTTAGAACTTTGTTCGTGACATTCTCTCCCATTTATTCTTTCGACGTCCTCGTCGAAGCCTTTGCTGACACTGCAACTGCTCGCTTTTGCTGAGTCTTCAATCTTCTGCTCCAGCTGCAATGTGCCTCTTGGCTCCCAACTGCTCTCCGCTGCTGTTTTTGAGTAGTCGAACCTTTGATCCGCCATATTGCTTCAACTCGCCAATGACTCTAACTCTAGTGTGGGGTTGGTTGAGTTATGTTGATCCCTGTTGGTTCTTGCGGATCCTTCAGATGAAGGAAAAGACTATACTTACTATGCGTCAGTCTCTCAAATGCCTCATGCTGCTTGAACTGGGGGGATGCTTGTTGGAGCTTTAACGAGCATCGCCTCGCAAACTTCTGAAGTTTTGGGTCCTTCCTCCACAAAATTTGTCCATTGACTCTTCTTTCACTTAGTTGTCACTTCCAAGTAGGTTCGCATCACTTCTGCTTTCAATTGGCATTTCGTTGGGAAATGAAGCGGACAATCTACTCTCAGTAGCATTGATCACCGTTGGTGAGGATTTGACAACTATTATCTTCCATTATCTTCGAAGGGTCTTTGAACCTGTGCAGAGCTCCTCTGCTGGATAGATAAGAGAATTGGGGTACTCGGTTTCGCCCTTTCTCTTAAGAGTTGAGAAGGCAAAAGTTACTTGACTTCGCCCGCCTCCTCGAGGTTGTACTCAATGCATCTAGCTGGTTACTGGCTTTTGCCTGCTCTTTGCTCACACTTCTGAAGCACTTGAAGTGTTTGCACTCCTTGCATTGACTTAGTTACTGTGATTCACCTTCTCAATGCCATCGAACTTCCGGAATGCAGGAAGTTTTCACCCCAACTTGGAGTAAGTCTCTAGTAGTTTTAGTTACCTATGGGATTGTACTGTCTTCTCCATCAACCCGGCCGCCTACTCCACTGAGTAGCAAAGGTACAACACCGCGTACTGCCTGCTTCGTTCCTTGGTCGTGCACTCTTGCATGACCCAAAGTCCTTCACTTTCGGCTATCTTGATGAGAAGCTTGTTGACACCGGTCTTACGAAGTTCCTTGACCTCCGCCCTTCAACCTTATCTCGGTACTTAGAGTTTGCCTCTGCATGCTCCACCTCCCAGGCCCCTTTCATGACCAAGCGCTCTCCTTCCATGAGAGCAAGGGATTAATGACTTTCATGGAAGTCCCGCCTCTACGGTACCATGGCGCTGCCATGCCCATAGCCCTACTATCCGTTGCCTCGCATCTACATCCCTTTTCTTCACGATCAGTAGATATGTCTATGTGGCACTCCTCCGAGTCCACCTCCATTCTAACTGATGCTTGATTTTGGGTAGCTAAGTCCCTCTGGACTCGTCGTCGCTTCCTCACCCCTTTCGACCCTCTGTTTTAACACCTCTGTGTTTTCCAAGCAGCTTCCTTTGGTCGATGGAAAGATAGACTGCAACTCCCATGCATGGCCTCTGCCATCACGTTGTAGGATTTGCACCGATTCTGTTCTCCTTAGCTTCCTTGGTAGCAACGTTCGCTTACTCGACCTTGTCCTCTGACTTGCCGGGCTCCGTTAAGCGAATATGGGCTCTGGAGTAGTCCAGCTCTCCAACTGCTTCGATCATACCTCTGCATTATCAAGTCCCTCCCATGGGACTCACTGGTACTTGCATTAGAACTTTTTCCTTGGTGTAACACAGCCCCCATATGCTGATGACCAAGGCTTTCATCCGATGCAAAATTCGATACACGCACGGAAGATCCGCCTCTGCGGTACCATGACCTTCACTCCTTGAATCCATAGCCCTTCTTGCCGTCGTGTTGTTCACTGAAGTGGAGCTTCCAGTAGCTCCCGATCATACCTCCGTATGATCTAGTCCCTCACGGGACTATGTCGTGTGTATCGCATTGTCACAAACTATTCCACCACGATTCGCTGCACCATGTCGTCTCCTGGTGACATCTCCATTGCATTCTGATCCTTGTGGGATGAACTCGAATTGTGATCCCTCCATGTGTGGCCTCTGCCAATACATCGTAGGGTCTCCTTCAACTTTGATTTTGTTCGCTCCTTTGGCAATCGACCTTCATCCACCCACTCTTGGGTCGCACCTAGATGAAGCACTGCTCTAGGACAGTCCGTCGCCTAGTAGCTCCCGAAGTCTATCGACTTCGCTGAAAATGGTGCACCATTGTTTGGATCCTGGGCCTCTGCCCCTACCAGCACAATCTTCGCTGCGCACCGCTTCCTTTATGACAACTTGAATGGCAACACTGTGGCATATTCTTCAAGAGTACCCGCCTCCGCGTCCTCTTGCCCTGTGCCAAGTTTTTCTGAACCCAACTTCACCTACGCAAGTTGAGTCGTCTTAGTTCCTCTAATAAATGCTTCTCCGAGATAAGGTGCATGTGCCCAGAAGCTCCCTTCGTCTTTGGCACCTTGCAAGATGAGTCCACTTCGTCAGAATGAAGGACCCATGGAACAACATGATCTTGCTCTTGTCTCTGCAAGAGTTCATGTCCTTAACCTCTGTCCAAGGAAAGCACTATGCCTTCGCTCCATGCTCCATCTTCTACGCCGGCTCCCTTCATGCGGCTTGGGTACTTTGACAAGTTACACCCAAGTTGCTTCGCTTCTCATTTTTGCATTGAGTTGATGGTGGCCCTCGTGCCCACCATTCCACGGGTCAGCCCTCCCTTGAGTCCGATATCTATATCGATTTCAAGTGTGCCTTCATTTGTGTTGCTTTGAGTTGCTCCCCCACTTGATCTCGCAATGCATCCACCAATGCATTCTCTCAAGCGAGATCATGCGACGACTCCTCGCCGCTTGCTCGGTCCATTAAGCTTCGTGGAGTTGTTGTTTGTTGAGGTACTCTTCCTCAACATGTGCAGTCTGTTGCACATGATTCTCCCTCTGGAGAGCCGAGAATTATCCCTCTTGGATATCTATCCCATTGGAGCAACATCTCTCTTCGTTTCGGAGACCACCATCCCCTTGGACTACTCCGATTTGCTGAACAAACTGCGCATTGTTCTGCCTCCTGCAAACGCACTTGCTAGATTGCGACTCCACGTCAATACAGCCCCCGTTGCACCACTCAAGGCCTAGCAACATGTTGAACTCGCTGCATAATTCAGCCTCCTACGGACGTATCCTTCACATGCCGAAGAGAAAGTTTCAATGCTCCATGGCGCCGAGTTTCAATCGCCTTGGGATGGCCACGAACATTCTATCGTCCGCATACAAGCCCTTGCATGAGAACCGAATTCTTTGAGTTAGCAATTCTCCTCACCTCTGTGAGCTTTGCACAACTCTTTCGGTCGTTGAGCAATTCATTCCACCTTGCATGGTCTCATCCTTTACCAAGCGCCTCGCTTGCCTTGAGCACCATCAAGTATAGTTGTCAACGTTGAGCCGTAGCTCAAACTAAGCCATCCTAACCTTTGTGTGCTCTGCATTCTTCCCAGCTTGCTTGTCCTCGTGGTGCCTCTTGCACAAAGGGTTGGCTATTCGTCTGAATGTCACTCTCAGATGCCCGCTCTTCCGAGCGACTCCTTTTTCCTACATCTCCATGCTCGTTTTCCCCCAAACGATCGCGTGTGTGCTGACTGCCCTCAACGCAGCCCCGCTAGGTCCCTCACGTTTGCATGCCAAGTGTTTCTATGAGTGCTTGTCCCACTCTGATACCATGTGTCACGGACTTAGCTGGTTTTGCCTAAGTCGTGCGGCACCCTTGCGTGTCCGTCCGCAAAGGTCAGCTTCCCCGAAGCCTCCCATGGTCCCTTAGGACCTACAAACGAGAAAACGGTTTAGAGAAAACGCCTCACTCGGGATCCACAAGCAAACATTTCCGAAAACACTTCATAGACAATGCAAATTACAAACAGACTTTACAAGCTCTGAACAGTTGCATAACAAAGGGTCAAAAGTTCGACTACTCAACAACAGCAGCGTAGAGCAACTGGGAGCCAAGAGGTCTATTGCAGCTGGAGCAGAAGATTGAAGACTTAGCAAAGGTGATAAGTTACAGTGTCGGCAAAGGCTTCGACTATGACGTTGAAGGAATGGGTGGGGGAGAATGTTACGGATAAACTTCTAAACAGGATGTTTGATGTAATGCTTATGTATGTTCGTATCTTTTGTTTTGTTAATGCTTTGCACAGTATGTAGAGGGACGGTCGAAGGTTTAACAACCCCAGTTTAGTTGGGATTGGTGGCTGTTTTATGTTTGTAAATGAAGGTTGTGTCATGTGGACGGATACGCAAGGGTGCCGCACGACTTAGGCAAAACCAGCTAAGTCCGTGACAATAGTGATAAATTTGGCTGGTTGACACGAGAGGACATTCCTTGCTAGCAAGAAAGTTTTATATTGAAATCAAAATTGGTAATGAACTTAAAGGATTGTATGGGCTTCATTATCAACTAAACGACAACTAAATGAGTGATGTTTTACTTGCCGAGAATTGAGTACCTTAGTGCTTAATTATCCTTTTCATTCTCACTAGTAATATTTTTCTCTTATGCTTTTGTGATGCAATCTTGTACAACTCAAGCTAATTTGGTATTTCAGATCTGAACTTCAGGTTAGTGTGGGTTCCACGTTTGGCGTACTGCCTGAAACAATATGAAAAGGGTCAAGTTTGACCCCAATGGTCAATTTGACCGTTGGGCCCTCTTTTGGGGCTTTAAATCCCCCCTCCTTCGCCCTTCTTTCACTCACTCTCATTAGCTCTCTCATTCTCACTCTCTTTCAGACTCTTTCTCACACTCTCGCTTGTGATTAAAGCTTCTAATCGATGATTTGTAGTAATTAAGCTATTGATTTAGATAAAAGAGGGATTCAAATTTGGGATCTGATGGAGTTCCTCTCTAATTTTAAGGTATTTAGCTTCTTTTTATGTTTTCTTTATCATTTCATATAATTAGAGGCATATCATTGCATATTTATAAAGATTAAAGATGGTTAAGGTCATTCTCTTGCGGTAGTCCCAATTAGGTCTACTGTCTTACATTTAGGCCCAAATTTGGGGCATTTAGACTTAATCACAGCCTTATACATTATTTATGGCTCATACACACAATATTCTTTGTTAAATACGATAAAATTGCCATTAATTTAGGATAAAAAACCTAAAAAGAGATTTTTTGAATTTATAAAAAATTTCAGTTTTTTTCTAAAATCGATATATCCCAATGTACGATATGCTGGTACCAATCGGTATGTACTGGTCTACCCATGACCAATACCATCAGTCAGCACGATACGATGGACCTAGCTTTTGTATGAGAAATCCTTTTTATATACATAATTTTTTATTTTTTAGAAAAAGGATTTAAGACAAGAGTCCTCAATCCAATTAATGATTTATTATGCTGTATGAAAATAGGTGAACTGTTAAAATTGAGTCAAATTGTTTCAGCAATGGTCAGAGAAGGTCTTAATCTCGATGCGCCACCATCTTATTTGACATGCAGTTGTCTGTTCACTTTACTTTTTTAAACTGGACATTTGTTCTTCCTTCCCTACTTAATGGTAAAATGTTGTAGCAATTGTTATTAATTATCAGCCATTTTTGGGTCCTAAACATAGAGAATCATTGGACTTGTGCAGAAACAATTGAAGCTAGTTTATAATTTCGGTAAAGTTTCTTCTCGTGGTTACCTTATGCATTCATGTTGGGCCATTTATGAACTTGTTTATAAAAATATCATGACTTAATTTATAATGTGCCTTTGTATTGGTTTATATATTTTTCTTATTCTGCAGTTTAAAGTTTTCAATACTGTAAGTTTGCAACAATTTTACTTGCAGTTCTTCCTGCCTTTTCTGGGAATGTTCCTTCGGTGTTGAAATCCAAATTTCCTTCAGCTAAAATTACTCACCTTGGAAATTGGTATGATTTATGACCTAAATACTGTTTTACCTATTATCCGAGATATGGTTTTAGATTGCAATTTGATCATTGTTAATCTTCGTAATTTGAGAAGTACCATGTCATTCCTTTTTTTTGGTACAATGGCAGCTTGTCATTTTCTCTTTTTTTTTTTTCCTATATGATCTTGATATTTATCAGACAGTATTTTGTTGGGTGTCTGCACTACTGTATCATTCATCTCCGTCCACTTTCTATGATGAACCTATTTATGTTGATGATGTATTAGATAAATCAAAATTTTGAAATGCTCTTTCTGCTTTTCTATGAAGTTGTTGTGATCAGTAATTAGATTGTTGCCTAAAATTGTGTAATCTAATGATCAACCTATGATCAATAAGCAGCTAGCCTAGACTTGCTAGCAAAATAATTAAACCTTTCAGATTTACCAAGTCTAAAAGAATATAAAGTTTTTGCTAACAGTTATTTATGCAAAACAAAACCAATGATGAATCATATAAAAGAAAACACTGGGTATTAATGCATTATCATTCCTTATTATTTGTATGATACGAAAGAAAAAATGTAAATATTGGTCTAATGTCAGTTTTTGTAACCAATAAATCTGATATGGTACCAGCACACTGGGTGATATACTGACCTGTACCTTTCAGTCTCATGATAAAAAATAAATAAAGACATTGGTACTGATCAATAAGATCTGGAATTGGTCCTCGGTCAGACTGATAATACTGGAGGTCTATATCAACTGTTATAACCAAAATTTTGTTCCATCTCTAATAGTAGTTTGGATCTTAAAGATTAATTTCTTCGCATTCAACCACTACTTCAGAAACTCAAGTAAAAGAACTGCTGTGAATGGATATAGATTATTTAAGAAACTATGTTATGAGAATTTTTAACCTTAAGTAAAATGTAATCTTTTCCTTGCAGTATGTCTTAATTGTCGTTTTTCTTCTAAGTAGGTTTCAATAATGCAACTTATGCATCTTTTTTTGTTTGCAGTGTTGTATCAGTTGCTTCATACAAAGAATTTTTGTTCATAACATTTTTGCATTTGATTGTAGGGTGATATTTTGTTTTCTTCTTTGGCTACGGGTTTACAGTTCATAGTGATCCAAGGTGGTGTTGTACATATCTTTTAGATGCAACTGATCCTTTGTTTATAGAAATTGGAAAGGCATTTATGGAACAACAACTTAAAGGTACTACTTTATATTCGTATCTTGATTGGTGGGATAGAAATATGGATGTTAGTCATCGATAATCTCAATAGTATAGACTTTGAGGGCCTTGTAAGCTTTAAAAAATTGGACCATGTAATTCTTTGCACTTGAATTAGGTTTGCGATGCTCTGTTTATCAGCATCATCATTTTTTTCATTTAGCAAAGCCTATATTTTTCTGTGTCAGTATCAATACTGTCAGAAAAATCTTCCATTTAAATAGCGTTTTAGTATGAATTCTGAAATATACACATTTGGTGTTAAGGAACTTCTCCTTTGTAGTTTTATCTAAAGATCAGCGTAAAATAAATGCTTTATCTTGACAGAATTAGTGTGGGGCTATCGCACCAATTCCATAAGGCTTTTTTATCGTGGTTCTAATCACATTATTTTTATATATTAGGGAGATTATCAATACGATTTAAAAGTAGGTATTCACTAATCTATTTTGGCAGCGAGTAATTGGCACATCCTGGCATCTTATTGGCTTAAATAAGGTTTTTTTAATTTGTGCAACTGAGATGTTGTTTTCTTGGTTTGCTTGTTCTTTTGTTGGGTTGACTTGGTGTTAGTGATATTTTTTAGCTTACTCTTCATGTTGCTCTTTTACGTGAACTATTTCTTCCAGATTTGGCTGGATCTCTTTTTTCTATTCCATCTCATAAATGAAAGAGAAGTAGTCATTCACTTTTATTAAAATAATGTAAATTAGCAACTGTCAATTATTTAATATCTTTTCTGGTATACTTGCTTTTTCTTTTTCGTAAGGGTTGCATCCACCACTGTCATATTTTAATGTTTTCTGAGAAATTATGTACCCTTTCATGTCATCGCAGAAGATAATATTATAATCCATAAATTGATTAAATTTAATTGTGACCTTCCTCCAGTAATGCAACAAATTACTCATTTAAGATTTGAAACAATGTTCACTTATTCTGCAGAATATGGCAGGAGAAGTCACATATACAATTGGTACATTTCTCTTTCCATCTTCTGAGAAACCTTTATTCATGCTGCTAGTAATTTCTTTTATATGCAAGCTCTTATGTTAATTCCAAGGACTGAGCATATCCATGGGTAATGCAGATACTGCTAATACAATTCTTATAATCAAGCCTTACTAACAAAGAAAATATAACATAGCACAAATATTCCTACTGGAGAACTTAGTGTTAGCTCTTCAACAGCAGAAGTGGTCCTTTTCTTTACCAGGTGTTTTTTGTCTTCGTAACTTAATTTGATGTTATTCTTCTCATATATAAATATAAATAAATAAATAAATAAATATACAACGATTGAAATTTTGTATCGTATCGGAATTTCGAGATTTGCTCGATACGGTACAGTACTGTATACCAAGCGATATATTTCGGTATATCGCTCGGTATATATATATATATATATATATATATATATATATATATATATATATATATATATATATATATATATATATATATATATATATATATATATATATATAAAAGAGGTAAACTACTCGGTATACCTCTCTTCTCCCCACGCGGGGCACCATCGCCGAGGCGATGTCACCTCTCTTCTCGGGCGACATCGTAGGAAAAAAAAAGTTTTGCGACGTTGCCTCTCTTAGGCAGCGTCGTAGAAAAAAAAAAAATTTTTTTTTGCGATGTTGCTGAGGTGACGTCGCAGAAAAAAAGAAATTTCGCTGAGGTATCGCCTCGCTTTGCCTCGCGATGTCGATACTCTTCTCCCCGTGCGCGGATGAGAAGTCACCGTAGATGAGGATAGCGACGTCGATCTCAGATTCTCCTTTTTTTTCTTGTTTTTCCTATTTCTTTCTTCCCCTTTTGCCTCTTCTTCTCCCTCTTTCTTCTCCCTCGGTCACCGTCGACTCCCTCTTTCTTCTCCTTTGGTCACCGTCGATGATAATAGCCTTAATCGACACTACCGCTTGGTAAAGGATGGTTCGTGTACCGGTCTGTTGATGGACCGATACATACCGCCCAGTACCGGCGGTATCATTCGGTGTTGCAAACCTTGTATATATATACATATATATATATATATCTATATGTGTATATGTATATATCTATATATTAATATGTATATATATACACATATATCTCTGTATATATATGTATATGCATATATATACATATATACATATCGTGGGTTATGAGGTTGCATCTTTTTCCTGGATCCCTAAAACAGTCAGATTCTACTACAGAAATTAGGCTTTTCTTTTTCATATATACATATACATATACATATACATGTATATGTATATATGTATATATGGATATACATATATATACATATATATATACATATATACATATATGCATATATGTATATATATGTATATACGTATATGTATATATGTATATGTGTATATGTATTTAAATACATATAATACATTTACACATATACATATATATATATATATACATATATATATAAATATATGTATATACATACATATATATAAATATACATATATATATGTGTGTGTATATATATATATATTTATATTATATGCAAGGTTCGTAATTTCGTACCGTACTAGAGTATCGAGTTCAGTTCGGTACGGTACGTTATGTTTATACATGTATACACATATATTTACACATATATACATATATACATATATATATACAAATATATATATATATATACACATATATATACATATATATTTATATTTGTGTGTATATATATACATATTAATATGTATACATATGTGTGTGTGTATATATATGTATGCACATACATATATATTTACATATATATACATATACATAAACACACACACACACACACATATATACATATATACACATATACACACACACACATATATATATATATATATATGTGTGTGTGTGTGTATATATATATGTACATATACATACATATATATCAATATAAATCACATTGATATATGTATGTGTATACACATACTTATACATACATACACTCACCTATATATCAATATAAATCACATTGATATATGTGATGAGTTATTTTTATATAACCAAAGATGTTCTTGTTTGCAATATGCGTTGTAACCAACATTAGGGTGATCAAATTTATGTAACCAATCTTTTATAGATATAGAAAATTTCAAGGTCTTCAATTTCATACACTCACCTATATATCAATATAAATCACATTGATATATGTGATGCGTTATTTTTATGTAACCAAAGATGTTCTTGTTTGCAATATGAGTTGTAACCGACATTAGGGTGATCAAATTTATGTAACCAATCTTTTATAGATATAGAAAATTTCAAGGTCTTCAATTTCAAATAATTCCACCCAGTACGATCGGTACGTACCGGTTCGTCAACAGACCAATACACGGACCGCCCGTTACTAGGCGATATATATATATATATATATATATATATATATATATATATATATATATATATATATATATATTATAAAAGGCGATGTCGCGTTGCGTTTCCCTTCTCCAATGCGGGGCGACGTCGCCTCGCCTAGGGAGAAGAGAGAGGCAATATCGTTGAATTTTTATTTTGTTATATATACACACACACACACCGAACGGTATATCACTCGGTATACAGTATCGTACCGTACCGAGTGAATGTCGAAACTCTGGTACGGTACGATATTTCAATCTTTGGAAAATTTAGTAAGAAGCATAGGAGCATACATCATGTAACCAATCATTTTACATATAAAGGCTATCGGTGCTTTGTCATCATTTGATTTAAACTTAGTAGCTCTATTATAGATTCTCCTTTTGTCATTTTCATGAATAATTAATTACAATTGTAATGTATTATCTTTTCATTTGTTGCATGAAATAACAATTATAATTGTTTATTGTACTTACTTTTATATGCTTATTTTATAGTTTTTATTGTTCTTTTATCAAAATGTCTAGTTTTAAGAGGGAAAAAAATGCTCCTAGAAATCAATCAAATATTTGAAGAGTATGCTATAAAACTTGAAAACAATAGAAGTAAAATCATATGTAACTTATGTGAAAAGACCATCTCAGTTGGGATATGGTACAAGCAAGGTTCGTTGTATCGATCTGTACTAGTGTATCGATTATGCATCGATATGGTACACATATATACACATATATATACATACATACATATATAAAAAGTAATTTCTTGCTCGCGTTGGTACAAGAAACCGAGGTTTCCTTCTCCCCATGAAAAAAAGGGTGACGAGGCGATGTCGCCGCCTCATCGCCTCGTTTCTTCTGCCCATGTGGGGAGAAGAAATGTTGCCTCCACGATGCTCGGTTTTTTCTCCCCACGACGTCGTTGAGGCTTCTTCTCCCCGCACGGATGAGGAGTTATTGCCGATGATGCCGATGCCTCTTCGCCTTAGATGAGGAGGAGGTGACATCTCATCTGCGGCGTCCGACGAGGGAGGGCTGCGATGGATCGGGATCATCGAGGGAGAGCGGCATCGGATCTCTAGGTTCTCCCTTTTCTTCTCCCCCTTCTTTCTTCTACCTCAGCTAATACCACCCGATAGCAGGCGGCGACAGTCGAAATCGATCGTCATCGATTGATTTAGGGTGGTAGCAGAAACAGCCCCAATCGACGATATTGGCTGGTAGCGGTTGGTCAACGTACCAGTACGTACCACCCGGTACGGGTGGTATTATTCAAAATTAAAATCCTTGATGGTATGTATGGTACATGTATTGATACTGTAGTGATGCACGAGTACTAGTGCCAAGATCCGTATTGATATCATCGCTATGACCCTCGTATTCATCATAAAACTGTTCCTACGTAGCATGTATGTATTCTTCCTATTCCTTGGCTTTTTTTTGAATTGTATCATTGCTTACCTATTGTAGCTTATTTTTAAATAATTAATGGATCTTCGTTGAAAACTTTTTGCATTTTACAATATTGGGATAGCTATAGGTCAAATGTTGCTTCAACCGAGTGATTCCTCTATCCCGACCAGTGTAGTCACAATGTTCGCACCGCTAATGATGACGGTTGTTGTCCAAACAGTAGGCATGATCCTAAGCATTATCATATACCTATTCCTTTGGTGTAATGTTCCTATAAAAATTTATTAAATTAATAAGCTACGATTAGCCCTAATTTCCATCGAATTTAAAATAACAAGCTGTGATTATTTGTAATGAATCTCACCTTGCCATTATAAATATGTTAATCATCTTAATATTGGATTAAATACATAAAATTGACCCAATATTGGTTAAATTACAATGAAATCATTATTAAGCCAATCAATAAAGTCATCAACATTAATTTTACCTTCAAACTCTGGAATATCCAATCTTGGGTTGTATTTGTTCTTCCACTCGTTTTGGACACCATGTCTTGCTCGGAATCTTCTCGACTCCCTTGGATGAGGAGGTGTATTATTATCAGAAGTAAATTCATGGACATCATTTTCATGCTGGTTGTGTCTACTTTGAAGTTCTTCGATTATTTCATTTTTTTCTTGTAGACTACGCAGCAATCTTCGTAGTTGTAGCCTCAATGACTCAGCATCATCTTCATGGCAATCACCTTCACCAATTATATCTTTTTCATTCCGCCTTGCATTATCTTTAACCTTTAGCTCTGATACCAAACTGATACCGAGGGTGATGCAGAATAGGGTGATAAAGCAGAATAGATTTTGATAGAAAACCGATAGCAGAGCTATATTTGCTTGAATGAGTATTTTGATTAGAAAAGTCACTGTAGATGAGGAATGAACTCTCGAAGAAAAGTCGCAGTACAGTTGTATTTGCTAGAATGAGTGTTTTGGATAGAAAAAGAACGAACTCACGATAAAACTTAAATAAGATCGAAAAATAGCTCACCACTAAGTTAAAATCACAAAGGGATATAGAAAGTTCACCACCCTAAGGATTATAAACGAGGATATAGAACTGAAATAAAAAACTCAACACTTAAGGATGCATCCAAGAGATACAGTTTTTGTGAGTACTTCAAGAGAGCTTCTGCCATAATATTATCAGTTTTAAAAGTCCTTTCTAAGCTCTAAACACCAAAATAAGTACTAGTGCATGAAACAACCATTCATGCATAAGGAATTTCAAAAATTAAGTGTTTTACCACTGCAAACCAACTCCTTAAATGCATTCCTTGGTCATGAATAAAAGCACCATGAAACAACTTTATCTTTATGTAGGGAATATGCTGATGAGCTATCATATTTGAGTGGGCTGAGTTTAAGGTTATGAGGCAACATTGTTGGCTTAAAAAAATACCATTTCATCAGTAAGGTCCATATGATTAGATTGTAGCAAATTAGACAATCCCGTGTTAATGTTCGATTGGTTTTTTGCGCACCATCTCGAAAGTTTAAAATATTGGCCATTTACAAAAAAAAATGTGACGGTTATAAAGTTTGCGCAAAGTCGAGGTTCGATCAGTTTTTTATGCAACGTCTCGATTTATTTGAAATATTGACCATTCCAAACATATTAGCTCTAGGGAAGTTGTTTAAGCTAAGTTTTGCCAAAAGACATGATGGTGATCAGGTTTGCAAAGAGTCAAGGTTCGATAGGGTTTTTGCCCTTCCTCTCAAAAATTTAAAATATTGACCATTCCCAATATATTTGCCTTCAGGAAGTCGTATATGCTGGGCTTCGTAAAAATACGTGGCAGTCATAAATTTTACACAAAGTCATGGTTTGATAGGTTCTTTGTTAACAATCTCAAAAATTCAAAAAATTAATCATTCCCAATGTATTTGCCCTAGGGAAGTCCTATGAGAATGGTTTCACGGAAAAACATGACGGTCATAAAGATTGCGGAAAGTCGTGGTTCAATCGGTATTTTACGCACCATCTCCAAATTATAAAATATTGACTATTCCTAACATATTAGCCTTAAGGAAGTTGTATAAGCTTAGTTTTGCAAAAAAAATGTGAAGGTTATAAACTTTGCGCAAAGTTGAGGTTCGAATAATTTTTTTCGCACCATCTCGAAAAGTTAAAATATTGACCATTCCCAACATATTAGCTCAAGAAAATTTGTACAAGCCAAGTAGGTAGCCCTAGGGAGAAGCAACCATTACCCCTGCCCTAAGTCGCCCTCGCACTAGCCATTGAGGGCATGGGAGCATGTGTTGCCCGTGAGGTGCCCTTTGCCCTTAGTCGCTTCTCGTCGCCTATTGTAAGGGTCGCCTCCCGGCCTCTTCTCTGGCAGAGAACTATCGATCATTGGGATATTAGCCTTGGGGAAGTTGTATAAGCTTGGATTCACGGAAAAAATATGACCGTTAGAAAGTTTCTGCAAAGTCGAGGTTCGATTGGTTTTTTGTGCACCATCTCGAATATTTAAAATATTGACCATTCCTAACATATTTGCCTAAAGGAATTTGTATAAGCTTAGTTTCGCAAAAAAAAAATAACTATCATAAAGATCGCCCAAAGTTGAGATTCAATTGTTTTCTTATGGGCCCTCTAAAAAATTTACAATATTGACCATTCCTCATATATTAGCTTTCGAGAAGTTGTATAAGCTTACTTTCGTAAGAAAACATGGTCGTCATAAAGTTTGTGCAAAGTCGGGGTTTGATCGGTTTTTTGCGTAGTCTCAAAAATTCAAAAAATTGATCATTATCAACTTATTTGCCCTAGCGAAGTCGTTTGTGCATGGTTTCACAAAAAATTATGTAAGTCATAAAGTTTGCACAAAGTTAAGGTTCAATTGGTTTCTGCGCCCCATCTCAAAAATTCAAAATGTTGACCATTCCCAGCATATTAGCATTATAGAAGTTGTATGAGCCTAGTTTCGTAAAAAAACATTACGATCATAAAGTGTGTGCAAAGTCAAGGTTCGGTAGGTTTTTTTAGCTCCATCTCAAAAATTCAAAATATTGATCATGCATAATGTATTAGACTTATGGAAGTTGTATAAGTCAGTTTTCGCAAAAAAAATAATGGTCATAACATTTGTGTAAAGTCGAGGTTCGAATAGTTTTTGCGCACCATCTTGAAAATTCAAAATATTAACCATTCTTAACATATTAGCCCTAAGGAAGTTGTATAAGCTTGGTTTTAGAGACAAACTTACAGTCATAAATTTTGCGTAAAGTTGATGTTGGATCGGTTTTCTACGCACCGTCTCGAAAATTCAAAAAATTGATCATTCCAAACATATTTGTCCATGAGCTGTTGTACGAGCATAGTTTAAAAAAAAAAAACGTGGTATTTATTAAGTGTTTGCAATGTCGAGATTCGATCGGTTTTTTGCACACCATCTTAAAAATTCAAAAAATTGATCACTCCAAACATATTTTCCCTACGGTAGTCTGTATAAGCATAGTTTTGGAAAAATCGTGACAGTCATAAACTTTGCAAAAAATCGAAGTTCGATTGGTTTTTTGTGCACCATCTCGAAAATTCAAAATATTGACCATTCCCAACATATTAGCTCCATGGAAGTTGTTTAAGCTTGGTTTTGTAAAAAAATGTGACGGTTATAAAGTTTGCGCAAAGTCAAGGTTCGATCAGTTTTTTGTGCACCGTCTCGAATATTTGAAATATTGACCATTCCAAACATATTACCTGTAGGGAAGTTGTTTAAACTGGGTTTTGCTATAAGACGTGACGGTCATAGGTTTGCAAAGCTTCAAGGTTCGATCGGTTTTTTGTGCTCCCTCTAAAAAATTTAAAATATTGACCATTCCCAATATATTTGTCTCCGTGAAATCGTATAAATTGGGCTTTGTAAAAAAACGTGGTAGCCATGAATTTTGCGCATAGTCAAGGTTTGATAGGTTTTAGAAACAAACTTATAGTTATAAATTTTGCATAAAGTTGATTACTCCCAACATATTTGCACTAGGGTAGTCAGTATAAGCATAGTTCCGGAAAAAAACGTGACAGTCATAAACTTTACGGAATATCGAAGTTTGATTGGTCGAAAATTCAAAATATTGACCATTCCCAACATATTAGCTCCATGGAAGTTGGTTTAGCTTGGTTTTGCAAAAAAAATGTGACGGTGATAAAGTTTGTGCAAAGCCGAGGTTCGATCAGTTTTTTGTGCACCGACTCAAATATTCGAAATGTTGACCATTCTAAACGTATTCGAAATATTCGAAATGTTGACCATTCTAAAAATATCATCAGGTTTGCAAAGCTTCAAGGTTCGATCGGTTTTTTGTGCTCCCTCTTAAAAATTTAAAATACTAACCATTCCCAGTTTATTTGCCTTGGGAAGTCGTATATGCTGGGCTTCGTAAGAAAACGTGGCAGTCATGAATTTTATGTAAAGTCAAGGTTTGATAAGTTCTTTGTTCACCATCTCAAAAATTCAAAAAATTGATCATTCCCAACATATTTACGCTAGGAAAATCCTATTAGAATGGTTTCATGGAAAAACATGATGGTCATAAAGCTTGCACAAAGTCAAGGTTCAATCGATTTTTTATGCATTGTCTCCAAATTTTACTGACCATTCCTAACATATTAGTCATAGGGAAGTTGTATAAGTCTGGTTTCGTAAAAAAATGTGACGGTTATAAAGTTTACGCAAAGTTGAGATTCGAATGATTTTTTGCGCACCATCTCGAAATATCAAAATATTAACCATTCCCAACATATTAGCCCAAGAAAATTTGTATGAGCCAAGTAGGTAGCCCTAGGGAGAAGCAACCATCGCCCCTGCCCCAGGTCGCCCTCGCAATAGCCATTGAGGGTACAGGAGTGCGTGCTGCCCGCGAGGTGCCCTTGCCCTTAGTCGTTTCTCGTTGCCTATCACAAGGGTCACCTCCTTGCCTCTTCTCTGGTGGAGAACTATTGATCATTAGGATATTAGCCCTAGGGAAGTTGTATAAGCCTGGATTCACGAAAAAAATATGACGGTTATAAAGACTGCCCAAAGCCGAGATTCGATTAGTTTTTTGTGCACTATCTCGAAAATTTAAAATATTGACCATTCCCAACACATTTATCCAAGGGAAGTTTTATAAGCTTAGTTTCGCAAAAACAAATGACGGTTATAAAGACTGCTCAAAGCCGAGATTCGATTGTTTTCTAGTGGACTCTCTAAAAAATTTACAATATTGACCATTCCACATATATTAGCTTTTGGGAAGTTGTATAAGCTTAGTTTTACACGAAAACATGGCCGTTATAAAGTTTGTGGAAAGTCGGGGTCTGATCGGTTTTTTACGCAGTCTCAAAAATGCAAAAAATTGATCATTATCAACTTATTTGCCTTGGCGAAGTCGTTTGTGCATGGTTTCAAAAAAAATTATGTCAGTCATAAAGTTTGCGCAAAGTAAAGGTTCAATTGGTTTTCTACGCACCATCTCAAAAATTCAAAATATTGATCATTCCCTGCATATTAGCATTATAGAAGTTGTAAGGGCCTGGTTTCGCAAAAAAACAAGACAATCATAAAGTTTGTGCAAAGTCGAGGTTCGATCTTTTTTTTTTAGCACAATCTCAAAAATTCAAAATATTAATAATGCCCAACATATTAGACCTATGGAAGTTGTATAAGCCAATTTTCGTAAAAAAAGTAACGGTCATAAAGTTACGCAAAATCGAGGTTCGAACAGTTTTTGTGCATCATCTTGAAAATTCAAAATACCCAAGACAGTTTTTGTGTATAAGCTTGGTTTTATAAACAAACTTACAGTCATAAATTTTGCATAAAGTCGATGTTGGATCAGTTTTCTATGCACCGTCTCGAAAATTCAAAAAATTGATCATTCCAAACATATTTGTCCATGAGATGTCGTGCTAGCATAGTTTCAAAAAAAAAAAAAACATGATAGTTTTAAAGTTTTTGCAATGTTGAGGTTCGATCAGTTTCTACGCACCATATCAAAAATTCAAAAAATTAATCACTCTCAACATATTTACCCTAGGTTAGTAAGTATAAGCATAGTTTCGGAAAAAGCATGACATTCATAAACTTTGCAGAAAATAGAAGTTCGATTGGTTTTTTGCGGACCATCTAGAAAATTCAAAATATTGACCATTCCCAACATATTAGCTCCATGGAAGTTGTTTAAGCTTGGTTTTGCAAAAAAAATATGATAGTTACAAAGTTTGCGCAAAGTCGAGGTTCGATAATTTTTTGTGCACCATCTCGAATATTCGAAATATTGATCATTCCAAACATATTAGCTCTAGGGAAGTTGTTTAAGCTAAGTTTTACCAAAAGATATGACGGTCATCAGGTTTGAAAAGCGTCAAGGTTCGATCGGTTTTTTGAGCTCCCTATCAAAAATTCAAAATATTGACCATTCCCAATATATTTGCCTTCGAGAAGTCGTATATGATGGGCTTCGTAAAAAAACACGGTAGTCATAAATTTTGTGCAAATCAAGGTTCGATAGGTTCTTTGTGCACCATCTCAAAAATTCAAAAAATTGATCATTTCCAACATATTTGCTCTACGGATGTTCTATGAGAATGGTTTCGCAAAAAAAAAGACAATCATAAAGTTTGTGTAAAGTCGTGGTTCGGTCGAATTTTTGAGCACCATCTAAAAAATTTAAAATATTGATTATGCTCAACATATTAGACCTATGAAAGTTGTATAAGCCAGTTTTTGCAAAAAAAGTAACGGTCATAAAATTTTCGTTTACAAAGTTTGCACAAAGTCAAGGTTCGATTAGTTTTTTGTGCATCGTCTCGAATATTCGAAATATTGACCATTCAAAACATACTAACTCTAGGGAAGTTGTTTAAGCTGGGTTTTGCCAAAAGATTATTGTATCTGGGATTTTGATAATGAAATCAATTGATAGTGTTTATGATATTGATTTGCGTTTTGAGTGACGCAAGAAGCTTCGATCAAGGAGAGATAATTAAAGCAGGAAGAATCATGTTGGGCCAGAGAGAAACATGTCAGAAGATTGGATGTCGAACCGAAGGATCGGTTGACATATCGATAGAAAGCTTCGAGCCATGAGTTCGGGCATCGGACCAAGAAGAGCGGAATTTGTACCAACGAAATTGGAGTTGCGGAGGTCAATTGGCCGATTGGACAAAAGGCCATAAGAGAGGATGATGCATCGAAGAATCGGACGAAGCGTCGATAAACCAATGACATGCCGGACAATATGATTCAAGCTTTGTAATAATTATCTAGATCAAAGTAGGTTTTATTTGTGCAGGATTAACTACGATAGTGATCAAGGCATAAAGCAAAATAAAGTATCGGAGTCAAGAACGAGATTTCGTTAGGAGTTCGAGAGTTCGTAGGAAGTTCGAACGTTCGTCGGAAGTTCTGCCGGAATTGACAGAGAAGTCCAGGAGCTTGTGAAAGAAGCTCATCGGAACTTGCCAAGAAGATCGTCATGAAGTCCATGAGCTTGCTGGGAGTCCGCTAGAATATTACCGAGAGATCATCGGAAGTTCGCCGGAAGATCGCCGGAAGCTTGTCGAAAGAAACCTAGACTAATTGGATCTGATATGCTTAGTGTATGCCTTAAATGTCGAAAGAAACCAAGTTTGGCTTGTGTTGGGCCAAGTGAAAGGCCAAATAGTGACCCAACGGGTGAAACCGTCGTGGCACAGTCTCCGAGACTCGGTGGTACCACCCAGACACAGTCTTCCAAGCAGTAGTATCGCCAGATTAGGCGATGGTACCACCTAGTGTCAGTGTTGCAGGCGGTGGTACCGCCTAGCACAGGCAGTGGTACCGTCGGTACCCGGGAAACCCGGGATGAGATATTTTTAGGCTCAAAGTTTGAATCCACTTGAGGCCTATAAATACCTCTCTCATCCCTAGTTAACATACACAAGCACAAAGAGTTTAAAAGTGAGAAAATGTTGTAGTAATCACTTGAGAAAAACCCTCCTATAGTTCTAACTTTAGAATTCTGTTTAGGGAGGAGGGTGTGCTTGTAAAGGCTGTCTCCTAAACCAGTGAAAAGGAGAATAGGGGTGTAAAAGGGTAGTTGATCTTTGCCTATTGAAAGATCGGTAGTGGAAGCCGGTGGCCTCGATAGAAGAGGAATCTGGAGTGGATGTAGGTCACGATGACCGAACCACTATAAAAATCTTGTTTGCATTTCGTTTTGAGTAATTTACCTTTACTGCAAACTGCTTTACCTTCTTATTGCTTTCACTATGCTCCTATACGCTTTCAAGTTAATATCTTTACGAAACGGTTTTCGTCAGAATTGGGTTTAAACGAAACGAAGGTTTTTGAAATCGGTAATTTTTCCGCTGCACTAATTCACCCCCCCCCCCCCCCCCCCCTCTTAGTGCCTACTTGATCCTAACAAAGATGTGACGGTCATCAGATTTGCAAAAAGTCAAGGTTCGATCAGTTTTTTGTTTTCACTTTCAAAATTTTAACATATTGACCATTCCCAATATATTTGCTTTCGGGAAGTCGTAAATACTAGGCTTCGTAAAAAAACATGGCAATTATAAATTTTGCACAAAGTCAAGGTTTGATAGGTTCTTTGTCCACTATCTCAAAAATTCAAAAAATTGATCATTCCCAACTTATTTGCCATAGGGAAATCCTATGAGAATGGTTTTACGGAAAAACATAACGGTCATAAAGATTGTGCAAAGTCGAGGTTCAATCGGTTTTTTATATACCATCTCTAAATTTTATTGACCATTCCCAACATATTAACCTTAAGGTAGTTGTATAAGCTTGGTTTCGTAAAAAAAATGTGACGGTTATAAAGTTTGCACAAAGTTGAGGTTTGAATGATTTTTTGCGCACATCTCAAAAAGTCAATATATTGACCATTCCCAACATATTAGCCCAAGAAAATTTGTACGAGCCAAGTAGGTAGCCCTAGGAAGAAGCAACCATCGCCCATGCCCCAAGTCGCCCTCACACTCGCCATTGAGGGCACGGGAGTGTGTGCTGCCCGCGAGGTGCCCTTGTTCTTAGTCGCTTCTCGCCACCTATCGCAAGGGTCGCCTCCCTACCTCTTTTCTAGCAGAGAACTATCGATCATTAGGATATTAGCCCTAGGGAAGTTGTATAAGCCTGGATTCAAGGAAAAAATAAGACGGTCATAAAGTTTATGCAAAGGCGAGGTTCGATTGGTTTGTTGTGCACCATCTCAAAAATTTAAAATATTGACCATTCCCAACATATTTGCCCAAGGGAAGTTGTATAAGTTTAGTTTTGCAAAAAAATATGACGCTCATAAAGTTTTTCCAAAGCCGAGATTCGATTGTTTTCTTGTGGGCCCTCTAAAAAATTTATAATATTGACTATTCCCCTTATATTTGCTTTCGGAAAGTTGTATAAGCTTAGTTTCACAAGAAAACATGGTCGTCATAAAATTTGTACAAAGTCGGGGTTTAATCGATTTTTTGCGCAGTCTCGAAATTCAAAAAATTGATGATTATCAACTTATTTGCCCTGGCATAGTCGGTTGTGCATGGTTTCACAAAAACTTATGTAAATAAAGTTTGCGCAAAGTCAAGGTTCAATAGGTTTTTTGCGCACCATCTTAAAAATTCAAAATTTTGACCATTCCCTGTATATTAGCATTATGGAAGTTGTATGAGCCTGGTTTCACAAAAAAACTTACGATCATAAAGTTTGCGTAAAGTCTAGGTTCGATCAGTTTTTTTAGCACCATCTCAAAAATTCAAAATATTGATCATGCCTAACATATTAGACCTATGGAAGTTGTATAAGCAAGTTTTCGCAAAAAAAAGTAACGGTCATAAAGTTTGCGCAAAGTCAAGATTCAAATAGTTTTTACGCATAATCTTGAAAATTCAGAATATTAACCATTTTCAACATATTAGACCTAAGGAAGTTGTATAAGCTTGGTTTCAGAAACAAACTTACAATCATAAATTTTGCATAAAGTCAATGTTGGAACGGTTTTTTACGCACTGTCTCGAAAATTCAAAAAATTGATCATTCCAAACATATTTGTCTATGGGATATCGTACGAGCATAGCTAAAAAAAAACAACGTGATAGTTATAAAGTTTTTGCAATGTCAAGGTTCGATCGTTTTTTTGCGCACCGTGCCACGAGAGTATCTAATTTACTACAATCTGATCATATGGATCTTGCTAATGATATGGGAATTTTTTTAGCCAACAATGTTGCCTCACAATCTTAAACTCAGCCCACTCAAATATGACAGCTCATCAGCATATTCCCTACACAAAGTTAAAACTGTTTCAAGGTGCTTTTCTTCATGACCAAGGAATGCATTAAAGGAGTTGGTTAGCAGTTGTAAAACACTTAATTTCGAAATTCCCTATACATGAAGGGTTGTTTCATGCACTAGTACTTATTTTTGTGTTTAGGGCTTAGAAAGGACTTTAGAAATTAATAATATTTTGGCAGAAGCTCTCTCGGAATACTCCCTTAAACTCTGTATCTCTTGGATGCATCCTTGAGTGGTGAGTCTTTTGTTTTCATTTTTGTATTCGCGTTTATAATCCTTGGGGTGGTGAACTTTCTGTATCCCTTTGTGATTTTAACTTGGTGGTGAGCTATTTTTCGATCTTATTTAAGTTTTACAGTGAGTTCGTGCCTTTTCTATTTAAAACACTCATTCCAGCAAATACAACTGTACTGCGACTTTTCTTCGAGAGTTCGTTCCTTATTTATTGTGACTTTTCTTTTCGAAATTCTCATTCTAGCAAATACAGCTCTACTATCGATTTTTTGTCAAAATCTATTCAACTTTATCTCCCCATTCTGCATCACCCCCGGTATTAGTTTGGTATCAGAGCTAAAGTTTAGAGATCATTACAAGGCGGAATGGAAAAGATATAGTTGGAGAAGGTAGTTGCCATGAAGATGATACTGAGTCATTGAGGCTGCAGCTACGAAGATTGCTGCGTAGTCTACAAGAAAAAATAAAATAATCGAAGAACTTCAAAGTAAACACAACCAGCTTGAAAATGATGTTCATGAATTTACTTCTATTGATGATATATCTCCTCATCAAAGGGAGTTGAGAAGATTTCGGGCAAGACATAGAGTCCAAGATGAGTGGCAGAACAAATACAACCCAAGATTGGATATTCCAAAGTTTGAAGGTAAAATTAATGTTAATGATTTATTGATTGGCTTAATATAGTGGAAAGAATTTTCGATTTTCATGAACCACTAGAACAAAGGAAGGTAAAACTTGTGGCACTTAAACTTAGACGAAATGCATCTTTTTGGTGGAAAAATCTAAAGAAACAGAACGTTATGTCACGTACAAACTTCTAAATAGGATGTTTGATGTAATGCAACTGTTCAGAGCTTGTAAAGTCTGTTTGTAATTTATATTGTCTATGAAGTGTTTCCTGGAATGTTTGCTTGTGGATCCCAAGTGAGACGTTCTCTCTAACATGTTTTCAATTTTGTGGGTCCTGAGGGACCATGGGAGGCTTCGGGGAAGCTGACTTTTGCGGACGGACACGCAAGGGTGCCGCACGACTTAGGCAAAACCAGCTAAGTCCGTGATAGATGGTATCAGAGCGGGACAAGCACTTATTGAAACACTTAGCATGCAAACGTGGGGGACCTAGCTGGGCTGCGTTGAGGGCAATCAGCACACGTGCGATCGTTTGGGGGAAAACGAGCATAGAGATATAAGGAAATGGAGTCGCTCGGAGGAGTGAGCATCTGAGATTGGCATTCAGAGGAATGGCCAACCCTTCGCGTAAGAGGCACCACGAGAACAGACAAGCTTGGAAGAATGTGGATCACACAAAGGTTGGGATGGCTGAGTTTGAGCTATGGCTCAACGTTGACAACTATACTTGATGGTGCTCAAGGCAAGCGAGGCGCTTGGTAAAGGATGAGACCATGCAAGGTGGAATGAGTTGCTCAGCGACTGAAAGAGTTGTGCAAAGCTCGCAGAGGTGAGGGGAATTACTAACTCAAAGAATTCAGTACTCATACATGGGCTAGTATGCGGACGATGGAATGTTTGCGGCTATCCCAAGGCGATCGAAACTCGGCGCCATGGAGCATTGAAACTTTCTCTTCGGCATATAAAGGATACGTCCGTAGGAGGCTGAAGTGTGCAATAAGTTCAGTATGTTGCTAGGCTTTGAGTGGTGCAGCGGGGGTTGTATTGACATGGAGTCGCAATCTAGCAAGTGTGTTTGCAGGAGGCAGAACAATGCATAGTTTGTTCAGCAAATCGGAGTAGTCCAACGGGATGGTAGTCTCCGAAACGAAGAGAGATGTTGCTCCAACGGGATAGTTATCCAGGAGGGATAAGTCCCGGCTCTCCAAAGGGAGAATCATGTGGGACGGACCTCACATGTTGAGGAGTACCTCAACAAATAACTCCACGAAGCTCAATGGACTGAGTAAGCGGCGAGGAGTCGTCGTATGATCTCGCTCGAGAGAATGCATTGGTGGATGCATTGCGAGATCAAGTGGGGAAGCGACCCAACGCAACACAAATGAAGGGACACTTGGAGTCGATATGGAGATCGGACTCAAGGGAGGGTTGACCCGTGGAATGGTGGGCGTGAGGGCCACCATCAACTCAATGCAAAAACGAGGAGCGGAGCAACTTGGGTGTAACTTGGTGAAGTACCCAAGCCGCATGAAGGGAGCCAGCATAAAAGATGAAATATGGAGCAGAGGCATAGTGCTTTCCTTGGACAGAGGTCAAGGATATGAACTCTTGCAGAGGCAAGAGCAGGATCATGTTGTTCCATGGGTCCTTCATTCTGATGGAGCAGACTCATCTTGCATGGTGCCAAAGACGAAGGGAGCTTCTGGGAACAAGCACCTTATCTCGGAAAAGCATTTAATGGAGGATCTAAGGCGACTCAATTTGCGGAGGCGAAGTTGGGTTTAGAAGGCCTTGGCACGGGGCAAGAGGACACGGAGGCGGGTACTCTTGAAGAATATGCCACAATGTTGCCATTCAAGTTGTCATAAAGGAAGCGGTGCGCAGCAGAAATTGTGCTGGTAGGGGCAGAGGCCCAGGATCCAGATAATGGTGCACTAATTGCAGCGAAGTCGGGGGATTTCGGGAGCTACTAGGCGACGGACTGTCCTAGAGCGGTGCTTCATCTAAGTGTGACCCAAGAGTGGGTGGATGAAGGTCGATTGGCAAAGGAACGAACAAAATCGAAGGTGGAAGAGACCCTGTGATGTATTGGCAGAGGCCACACATGGAGGGATCACAATTCGAGTTCATCCCACAAGGATCAGAATGCAATGAAGATGTCACCAGGAGGTGACATGGTGCAGCAGATCGTGGTGGAACAGTTCGTGGCAATGCGATACACATGAATGTGTCCCGTGAGGGACTAGATCATATGGAGGTATGATCGGGAGCTACTGGAAGCTCCACTTCGGTGAACAACACGACGGTAAGAAGGGCTATGGATTCATGGAGTGAAGGCCATGGTACTGCAGAGGCGGGTCTTCCGTGCGTGCATCGAATTTTGCATCGGATGAAAGTTTTGTTCATCAGCATATAGGGGCTGTGTTCCACCAAGGGAAAAGTTCGAATGCAAGTACCAGTGAGTCCTATGAGAGAGACTTGATCATACAGAGGTATGATCGAAGCAGCTGGAGAGTTAGACTGCTCCAGAGTTCATATTCGCTTAAGGGAGCCCGGCAAGTCAGAGGACAAGGTCGAGTAAGCAAACGTTGCTACCAAGGAAGCTAAGGAGAACAAAATTGGTGCAAACCCTATAACGTGATGGCAGAGGCCATGCATGGGAGTTGCAATCTGCCTTTCCATCGACCAAAGGGAGCTGCTTGGAGAACACGGAGGTGTCGAAGCAGGGGGTCGAAAGGGGCGAGGAAGCGACGATGAGTCCAGAGGGACTTACCTACCTAAAATCAAGCATCAGTTAGAATGAAGGTGGACTCGGAGGAGTGCCACAGAGACATATCTACTGATTGTGACAAAAAGGGATGCAGATGCGTGGCGACGGATAGTAGGGCCATGGGCATGGCAATGCTATGGTACCGTAGAGGCGGGACTTCCGCGAAAGTCATTGATTCCTTGCTCTAATGGAGGGAGAGCGTTTGGTCATGAAAGGCGCCGAAAAGGTGGAGCATGCAGAGGCAAACTCCAAGTACCGAGACAAGGCTGAAGGGCAGAGGCCAAGGGACTTCGTAAGATTGGTGTTAATAAGCTTCTCATCAAGATAGCCGAAAGTGAAGGACTTCGGGTTATGCAAGAGTGCATGACTAAGGAACGAAGCAGGCAGTACGCGGTGCTGTACCTTTGCTACTCAAGGGAGTAGGAGGTAGGGTTGATGGAGAAGACGGTACAATCCCAGAGGCAACCAAATCTATTAGAGAATTACTCCAAGTTGGGGTGAAAACTTCTTGCATTCTAGAAGTTCGATGGCATTGAGAAGGTTAATCACAGTAGCTAACTCAACGCAAGGAGTGCAAACACTTCAAGTGCTTCAGAAGTGTGAGCAAAGAGCAGGCGAAGGCCAGTAACCAACTCGATGCATGGAGTACAACCTCGAGGAGGCGGGCGAAGTCAAGTAACCTTTGCCTTCTCAACCCTTAAGAGAATTGACGAAATCAAGTACCCCAATTCTCTTATCTATTCAGTAGAGGAGCTCTGCACAAGTTCAAAGACCCTTCGAAGATAATGGAAGACAATAGTTGTCAAATCCTCACCAACGGTGATCAGTGCTACTGAGAGTAGATTGTCCGCTTCATTCCCCAACGAAATACCAATCGAAAGTGGAAGTGATGCGAACCTACTTGGAAGTGACAACTAAGTGAAAGAAGAGTCAATGGGCAAATTTTGTGGAGGAAGGACCCAAAACTTCAGAAGTTTTCGAGACGATGCTCGTTAAAGCTCCAACAAGCATCCACCCAGTCTAAGCAGCATGAGGCATTTGAGAGACTAGCGCAGTAAGGATGGTCTTTTCATTCATCTGGAGGATCCGCAGGAACTAACAGGGATCAAGACAACTCAGTCAACCCCACACTAGAGTCAGAGTCATTGGCCAGTTGAAGCAGCATGGCGGATCAAAGGTTCGACTACTCAAAAACAGCAGCGGAGAGCAGTTGGGAGCTAGGAGGCGCATTGTAGTTGGAGCAGAAGATTGAAGACTCAGCAAAGGCAAGGAGTTGCAGTGTCGGCAAAGGCTTCGACGAGGACGTCGTAGGAATAAGTGGGGGAGAATGTCATTGACAAACTTCTAAACAGGATGTTTGATGTAATGCTTATGTATGTCCGTGTCTTTTGGTATGTTTATGCTTTGCACAGCATGTAGAGGGACGACCGAAGGCTTAATAGTCCCATTTTAGTTGGGTTGGTGGCCGCTTTAGGCTTGTAAATAAAGGTTGTGTCATGTGGACACTTGTGAGAGATTTTCGGTCTGTAATGGACCATTTTGACCCTTTGTTGTGCAACTGTTCAGAGCTTGTAAAGTCTATTTGTAATTTATATTGTCTATGAAGTGTTTCCTGGAATGTTTGCTTGTGGATCCCGAGTGAGACGTTCTCTCTAACCCGTTTTCTCTTTTGTGGGTCCTGAGGGACCATGTGAGGCTTCGGGGAGGCTGATCTTTGCGGACGTACACGCAAGGGTGCCGCACGACTTAGACAAACCAGCTAAGTCCGTGACAGTTAGGGGAAGAGTAAGATCGTGACATGGGAAAAAATGAAAAGGGAGTTGAAGAGAAAATATTTACCTGACAATTATCGGCAAGAGATTTTTATCAAAATCCATGATTTTAAGCAAAAATATCTTAGTATGGAAGAGTAATAGCAGAATTCGATAATCTAATGTTAAAAAGAGAGCTTATGGAACCGGAAGAGCAAACCATTGAAAGATTCTTAGGTGGTCTGAAGTATGAGATTGCTAAAATTGTTTAACTGCAGCCATATTAGTTTTTAAATAATGTGAGCAAGTTGGCATTAAAAGTTGAAAAGCAATAGAAGTTTGAAAAGAGTTCTCAGTATGGTTCAAAAGAAGGCTATATAAAAGGAGGAAGTTCTAAGCCTACTGTCCAAAGCAAGGTGATATCGAAGGTACAAGAAAAAGGTGAAGAATCTACTAGCAGCAAAAAAACACCTAATTCTGCTACCCCAAGTGGTCGAAAATGCTTCAAATGTCATGGTTTTGAGCATAATGCTTCAGATTGTCCAAATAGGAGGATTGTAAATTTGATTGAAGATCATAGTGATGGAGGAGAAGATAAAGCCGACAACGAACCAAAATATGATGAAGATGAGGAAGAGGTTACTTATGCAGATCATGGTTTGTCTATTGTATTGCAAAGTAGCTGACAAGTGTCTTATGTGGCCGAGGATGAAAGTTGGGTGAGAAAAAACGTGTTTCACACTAAATGCACTTCTCTTGGCAAGGTGTGCTTGGTGATCATCGACAGCGGCTACTTTGAGAATGTGGTATCTTTTGAGAAGGTGCAGAAGCTAAAGTTGGACACAATCCCTCATCTACATCCGTACCAATTATGTTGGTTGCAAAAAGGAAATGACATCAAGGTAAATAAAAGATGTTTAGTTTAATTTTCTATTGGCAAGTATTATAAAGACGAAGTATGGTGTGATGTTGCTTTAATCGACGCTTGTCATTTGTTGTTGGGAAGACCTTGGCATTATGAAAGAAGGGTGTTGTATGACGGCTACAAACATACTTATTCTTTTAAAGTGAATGAAAAGAAGATTATCTTAGCTCATTACAACCTTCCGAAATCAGTGCACCAAAGAAGGAAGTTAGCGCTTTTATATCCTATGGTGAATGCAAAGTTGAATTAGACAAGGGTGGTCATGTTATGGCTCTAGTAGTAGTAAAGAAAAAAGAACAACACAAGGAGACACTAGCAATCATAAAATAAATCCTGGAGGAGTTTAAAGATGTTATACCAGAAGAGATTCCACATGGCCTTTCACCTTTGAGAGACATCCAACATCATATTGATCTTATTCCGGGGGCTATTCTACCTAACAAGGCAACCTACAGAATGAGTCCCAAGGAGCATGGAGAACTTCAAAGACAAGTGGATGAGTTGATAAAAAATGTGTTAATTCGGGAGAGCACGAGTCCTTGAGCGGTTCCAGCTTTGTTGGTGCCTAAGAAGGATGGTTCTTGGAGAATGTGTATGGACTATCGCACTATCAACAAAATCATAGTGGACTATCATTTTCCTATTCCAAGGTTAGCTGATTTACTTGATCAATCGTGTGGTTCTTATATTTTCTCTAAAATTGATTTGAGGAATGACTATCACCAAATAAGAATGAGGCCCGGAGACGAGTGGAAAACAACATTTAAAACTAGAGAAGGCTTATATGAATGGTTGGTTATGTCATTTGGGCTATCTAATGCTCTTAGCACTTTCATGATATTTATGAATCACATACTTAAGCCATGCATTGGAATATTTGTTGTAGATTACTTTGACGATATATCAGTGTACAACAAGAGTGAAGAGGAATATATGAATCATCTAAAATAGATATTTCTTATTTTGAGACAGCAAAAGCTTTATGCTAATATAAAGAAGTGTGATTTCTTTACTTCTAGTGTTGTGTTTTTGGGGTCTATTGTTTCAAAAGATGGAATCATGATGGATCAAAGTAAGGCAGAAGCTATTCTCAATTGGCCAACACCTGCTTCATTGCATGATGTGAGGAGTTTCCATGGCTTAACCTCCTTTTACAGAAGATTCAACAAGGGTTTCAGCTCTATTGTCGCTCCAATTATCGCATGTCTGAAATGTGATAAATTCAAATGGACTAGTGAGGTTAATGATGCTTTTGAGCTTTTAAAAAGAAAGGTGACTGAAGCTCCTATCTTAGTTCTACCAAATTTTGACATTGTGTTTGAGGTTTAATGTGATGCATCTAACGTGAGATGGTGCTATTTTTAGTCAAGATGGAAAGCCCATTGCATTTTTTAGTGAAAAGCTGAATGATACAGGAAAAAATATTCTACTTATGACAAGGAGTTTTATATCATTTATCGAGCTTTATCTCATTGGAATCAATATCTTTTTGCCAAGCCATTTGTCCTATATTTTGATCATATGGCATTAAAGTTCATTAATCACTAGCACAAGCTAAACAAGAGGCATGCAGCTTGGGTGGAGTTTTTACAATCTTATAACTTTATAATCAAGCACAAATCTGGTGTTCAAAATGTAGTTGCTGACGTATTTGGCAGAAAACATTCGTTATTATCAACAATGGAAGTCAAAGTGGTTGGATTTGAAACATTCCAAGATCTCTATGAGAATGATGTGGATTTCAGCTCAATATGGCAGAATTGCAAATCAAGTTCCTTTCAACAATTTTTTATCTTTAATGGTTTTCTTTTTCGAGCTAATGCTTTATATGTTCTATCTTGTTCTTCGAGACAAGTAATTCTAGCTGAAGCTCACAGTGGTATTTTATGTGGACATTTCAGTAGAGACAAGACTCTAACTCTTATTCAATCAAACTTCTATTGGGCCTAAGATGTTTAGAGATGTGGAGAGACATGTAAAGCAATGTCGAGTGTGTCATTTGGCAAAAACAAGAAGTCAAAATTCTGGATTGTACACTCCATTGCCTGTGCCAAATGCTCCATGAGAGGATGTGAGTCTTGATTTCGTTTTGGGACTGCCAAGAACTCAAAGGAACTAGGATTCTATCATGGTCATTGTTGACAGATTTTCAAAAATGTCTCATTATGTTCCCTGTAATAAATCGAATGATGCATCTCATATTGTTGATTTGTATTTTAAGGAGATTGCTAAATTGTATGGTATTCCAAAAACTAAAGTGTATGATCGAGATTCAAAATTTTTTAGTCATTTTTGGAGAACTCTTTGGAGGAAGCTGGGTACTTCTTTGAATTTCAGTAGCTCGCATCATCCACAAACCGATGGGCAAATTGAGGTAACGAATAGAAGCTTGGGAAATTTGCTTAGATGTTATGTTGGCAAGAATATTAAGCAGTAGGATCTCATTATTCCACAAATTGAGTTTGCCTACAATCATTCTATGCATCATAGTATTGGTAAGAGTCCTTTGAGGTTGCTTATGGTGCTAATCCTACTAGTCCTTTGGACATCGTCCTACATTCGACAACTAAGCAATTTAGTGGAGATGCTGATGAGAGCGTAAAGCAGATAAAGAAGCTACATGAGGGGGTTAAATCAAATATAGAAAAGCAAAATAAGAGGTACATAGAAGCTGCCAACAAACACAAAAAACATATAGAGTTTAATGTTGGTGATTTGGTTTGGATTCATCAAAGGAAGGAGAGGTTTCCACCTGGCAAATTTGGAAAATTGAAACCAAAGGCTGATGGTCCATTCAAAGTGTTTAAGAGAATTGGCAAAAATACTTATAAGGTCAAGCTACCTGAAGATTACGGAGTGTCCCCAACATTTAATGTTGTTAATTTAAGTCATTTTCACAATCATATTGACGAAACAAACAAGGACTTGAGGACAAGTCTTTTTCAACCAGGGGAGATTGACACGAGAGTGTCTAATTTGCTATAATCTAATCATATGGACCTTGCTAATGATATTGTATTTTTTTCAGCCAACAATGTTGCCTCATAATCTTCTACTCAGCCCACGCAAATATGACAGCTCATTAGTATATTTCCTCCATAAAGTTTAAACTGTTTCAAGGTGATTTTCTTCGAGACTAAGGAATGCATTAAAAGAATTGGTTAGCAGTTGTAAAATACTTAATTTCGAAATTCCATATGCATGAAGGGTTTTTTTCATGCACTAGTACTTATTTTGGTGTTTAAGTCTTAGGAAAGAGTTTAGAAATTGTTGATATTTTGGCAGAAGCACTCTTGGAGTACTCCCTTAAACTCTGTATCTCTTAGATGCGTCCTTGAGTGGTAGGTCTTTTGTTTTCAGTTTTGTATCCTCGTTTATAATCCTTTGGGTGGTAAACTTTCTGTATCCCTTTATGATTTTAACTTGGTGGTGAGCTATTTTTTAATCTTATTTAAGTTTTATCGTGAGTTCATGCCTTTTCTATTCAAAACACTTATTCCAGCAAATACAAATTCTCATTCCTTCGAGAGTTCGTTCCTTGTCTACTATGATTTTTCTATCTTAAATTCTCATTCCAGCAAATATAGCTATACTATCGGTTTTGTGTCAAAATCTATTCTGCTTTATCCCCCCATTCTGCATCACCCCCGGTATCACACCGTCTCAAAATTTTAAAAAATTGATCACTCCCAACATATTTGCCCTAGGGTAGTCAGTATAAGCATAGTTTCGGAAAAAAACGTGATAGTCATAAACTTTGCGGAAAATCAAAGTTTGATTGGTTTTTTGGGCACTATATCAAAAATTCAAAATATTGATCATTCCCAACATATTAGCTCTATGGAAGTTGTTTAAGCTTGGATTTGCAAAAAAATATGACAATTATAAAGTTTGCGCAAAGTCGAGGTTCGATCAGTTTTTTGTGCACTGTCTCGAATATTCGAAATATTGACTATTCCAAACATATTAGCTCTTGGGAAGTTGTTTAAAATTCGTTTTGTCAAAAGACGCGATGGTCATCAGGTTTGCAAAGAGTCAAGGTTCGATCGATTTTTTGTGCTCCCACTAAAAAATTTAAAATATTGATCATTCCCAATATATTTATCTTCGGGAAGTCATATATGTTGGGTTTCGTAAAAAAACGTGGCAGTCATAAATTTTACGTAAAGTCAAGGTTTGATAGGTTCTTTGTGCACCATCTAAAAAATCTAAAAAATTGATCATTCCCAACATATTTGCCCTAGGGAAGTCCTATGAGAATGGTTTTACGGAAAAACATGACGGTAAAAATGATTGTACAAAGTCGTGGTTCAATCGGTTTTTTATGCATCATATCTAAATTTTATTGATTATTCCCAAGATATTAGCCTTAGTGAAGTTGTATAAGCCTGATTTTACAAAACAAATGTGACGGTTATAAAGTTTACGCAAAGTTGAGATTCGAATGATTTTTTGTGCACCATCTTAAAAAGTCAATATTGACCATTCCCAACATATTAGACCAAGAAAATTTCTACGAGCCAAGTAGGTAGCACTATGGAGAAGCAATCGTCGCCCCTACCCTACGTCGCCCTTCACTCACCATTGAGGGCACGGGAGCGCGTGCTGCTGCGAGGTGCCCTTGCCCTCAGTCGCTTCTCGCTGCCTATCGCAAGGGTCGCCTCCCTGCCTCTTCTATGGCATAGAACTATTGATCATTGGGATATTAGCCCTAGGAAAGTTGTATAAGCCTAGATTCACAAAAAAAATATGACGGTTATAAAGTTTCTACAACGTCGAGGTTCGATTAGATTTTTGTACACATTCGCCTATGGGAAGTTGTATAAGCTTAGTTTCGTAAAAACAAATGACGATTATAAAGATTGCCCAAAGCCGAGATTCAATTGTTTTTGGTGGACCATCTAAAAAAATTACAATATTGACCATTACCCATATATTAGCTTTCGGGAAGTTGTATAAGCTTAGTTTCGCAAGAAATATGGCCGTCATAAAGTTTGTGCAATGTCGGGGTTTGATCGGTTTTTTGCACAGTCTCGAAAATTCAAAAAATTTATCATTATTAACTTATTTGCCCTAGCAAAATTGTTTGTGCATTGTTTCACTAAAAATTATGTCAGTCATTAAGTTTGCGGAAAGTCAAGGTTCAATTGGTTTTCTACGCACCATCTCAAAAATTCAAAATATTGACCATTCCCATCATATTAGCATTATGGAAGTTGTATGAGCCTGGTTTCACAAAAAAAACATGATGATCATAAAGTTTACGCATAGTCCAGGTTCGGTCGGTTTTTTTAGCACCATCTCAAAAATTCAAAATATTGATCACGCTTAACATATTAAACCTATGGAAGTTGTATAAGCCAGTTTTCGCAAAAATAAGTACGGTCATAAAGTTTGCGTAAAGTCGAGGTTCGAACAGTTTTTCCACACCGTCTTGAAAATTCAAAATATTAATCATTCCAAACATATTAGCCCTAAGGAAATTGTAAAAGCTTGGTTTTAGAAACAAACTTATAGTCATAAATTTTGCATAAAGTCGATGTTGGAAAGGTTTTCTATTCACCATCTCGAAAATTCTAAAAAATGATCATTCCAAACATATTTGTCCATGAGATGTCGTACGAGCAAAGTTTCAGAAAAAAAATGTGATAGATATAATGTTTTTGCAATGTTTAGGTTCGATCGGTTTTTTGCGTATCGTCTCAAAAATTCAAAATATTGATCACTCCCAACATATTTGCCCTAGGGTAGTCAGTATAAGCTTAGTTTGGGAAAAAAATATGACAGTCATAAACTTTGCGAAAACTCGAAGTTCGATTGGTTTTTTGCATACCATCTCGAAAATTCAAAATATTAACCATTCCCAAGATATTAGCTCCATGGAAGTTGTTTAAGCCTGGTTATGCAACAAAATTTGGCGGTTATAAAGTTTACGCAGAGTTGAGGTTCGATCAGTTTTTTGTGCATCGTCTCGAATATTCGAAATATTGATCATTCCAAACATATTAGCTCTAGGGAAATTGTTTAAGCTGGGTTTTGCCAAAAGACGTGACGGTCATCAAGTTTGCAAAGAGTGAAGGTTCGATCGGTTTTTTGTACTCCCTCTCAAAAATTTAAAATATTGATAATTCCTAATATATTTGCCTTCGGGAAGTTGTATATATTGGGCTTCGTAAAAAAACGTAGCAGTCATAAATTTTATGTAAAGTCAAAGTTTTATAGGTTCTTTGTGCACCATATCAAAAATTCAAAAAAATGATCATTCCCAACATATTTACCCTAGGGAAGTCCTATGAGAATGGTTTTATAGTAAAGCGGGTCATAAAGATTATGCAAAGTCAAGGTTCAATCGATTTTTTATGCACCGTCTACAAATTTTATTGACCATTCCCAATATTTTTGCCTTAGGGAAGTTGTATAAGCCTGGTTTCGCAAAAAAAATATGACGGTTATAAAGTTTGCACAAAGTTGAGGTTCGAATGTTTTATTTGCACTATCTCGAAAAGTCAAAATATTGACCATTCCCAATATATTAGCCCAAGAAAATTCGCACGAGCCAAGTAGGTAGCCCTAGGGAGAAGCAACCATCGTCCCTGCCACAAGTAACCCTCGCACTCGCCATTGAGGGCACGGGAACGCGTGCTGCCCATGAGGTGCCCTTACCCTCAGTCGGTTCTCGCCGCCTATCGCGAGGGTCACCTCCCTACCTCTTCTCTGGCAGAGAACTATCAATCATTGGGATATTAGCCCTAGGGAAGTTGTAAAAGCTTGGATTCACAAAAAAAATATGACGATCATAAAGTTTCTGCAAAGTCGAAGCTCGATTGGTTTTTTGTGCACCATCTCGAAAATTTAAAATATAGACTATTCCCAACACATTTTCCCAAGGGAAGTTGTATAAGCTTAGTTTCATAAAAACAAAATGACGGTCATAAAGATTGCCCGAAGCTGAGATTTGGTTGTTTTTTGTGGACCCTTGAAAAAATTTACAATATTGACAATTTCCTTTATATTAGCTTTCGGGAAGTTGTATAAGCTTGGTTTCGCAAGAAAACATGGCCATCATAAAGTTTGAGCAAAGTCGGGGTTTGATCGATTTTTTATGCAATCTCAAAAATTCAAAAAATTGATCATTATCAACTTATTTGCTTTAGCGAAGTCGTTTGTGCATGGTTTCAAAAAAAATTATATCAGTCAAAAAGTTTGCACAAAGTCAAGGTTCAATTGGCTTTCTATGCACCATCTCAAAAATTCAAAATATTAACCATTCCCTACATATTAGCATTATGGAAGTTGTATGAGCCTGATTTCACAAAAAAACATGATGATCATAATGTTTGTGCAAAGTCAAGGTTTGATCGTTTTTTTTAGCACCATCTAAAAATTTAAAAATATTGATCATGCCCAAAATATTAGACCTACGAAAGTTGTATAAGCCAGTTTTCATAAAAAAAGTAACGGTCATAAAGTTTTCGCAAAGTCGAGGTTCGAATAGTTTTTCCACACCATCTTGAACGTTCAAAATATTAATAATTCCCAACATATTAGCCCTAAGGAAGTTGTATAAGCTTGGTTTCAGAAACAAACATACAGTCATAAATTTTGCATAAAGTCGATGTTGGATCGGTTTTCTACGCACTATCATGAAAATTCAAAAAATTGATCATTCTAAACATATTTGTCCAAGAGATGTCGTACGAGCATAGTTTCAGAAAAAAAACATGATAGCTATAAAGTTTTTGCAATGTCGAGGTTCGATCGGTTTTTTGTGCACCGTCTCAAAAATTCAAAAAATTGATCACTCCCAACATATTTGCCCAAGGGGAGTCAGTATAAGCATAGTTTCGGAAAAAAAACGTGGTAGTCTTAAAATTTACAAAAAATCAAAGTTCGATTGGTTTTTTGCACACCATCTCGAAAATTTAAAATATTAACCATTTCCAACATATTAACTCCAATGGAAGTTGTTTAAGATTGGTTTTTCAAAAAAATGTGGTAGTTATAAAGTTTGCGCAAAGTCGAGATTCGATTAGATTTTTGTGCATCGTCTCGAATATTCGAAATATTGACCATTCCAAACATATTAGCTCTAGGGAAGTTGTTTAAGCTGGTTTTGCCGAAAGACGCGATGGCCATCAAGTTTGCAAAGTCGATCAATTTTTTGCGCTCCCTCTCAAAAATTTTAAATATTGACCATTCCCAATATATTTGCCTTCGGGAGGTTATATATGCTAGGCTTCGTAAAAAAACGTGGCAGTCATAAATTTTGCGCAAAGTCATGGTTTGATATGTTTTTTGTGCATCATCTCAAAAATTCAAAAAATTGATCATTCCAACATATTTGCCCTAGGGAAGTCCTATGAGAATGATTTCACAGAAAAAACATGACGGTCATAAAAACTACGCAAAGTTGAGGCTCAATCGGTTTTTTATGCACCGCCTCCAAATTTTAAAATCTTGACCATTCCCAACATATTAGCCTTAGGGAAGTTGTATAAGCCTGGTTTCGTAAAAAAAATGTGATGGTTATAAAGTTTCCGCAAAGTTATGTTTCGAATGATTTTTTGCACACAATCTCGAAAAGTCAAAATATTGACCATTCCCAACATATTAGCCCAAGAAAATCTGTACGAGCCAAGTAGCCTAAAGGAGAAGCAACCGTCGCCCCTGCCCCAAGTCGCCCTTGCACTCGCCATTAAGGGCACGGGAGCGCGTGCTGCCTACGAGGTGCCCTTGCCCTCAGTCGCTTCTCGCTGCCTATCACAAGGGTCGCCTCCCTACCTCTTCTCTGGCAGAGAACTATCGATTATTGGGATATTATTCCTAGGGAAGTTGTATAAGCCTGGATTCACGTAAAAAATATTACGGTCATAATGTTTCTACAAAGTCGATGTTCAATTATTTTTTTGTGCATAATCTCGAAAATTTAAAATATTGACCATTCCCAACACATTTGCTCAAGGAAAGTTGTATAAGCTTTGTTTTACAAAAAAAAAAGACGGTCATAAAGATTGCCCAAAGCCGAGATTCGATTGTTTTCTTGTGGACCTTATCAAAAATTTACAATATTGACCATTCCCCATATATTAGCTTTCGGGAAGCTTTATAAGCTTAGTTTCACAAGAAAACATGGCCGTCATAAATTTTGAGCAAAGTCGGTGTTTGATCGATTTTTTGCGTAGTCTCAAAAATTTTAAAAATTGATCATTATCAAATTATTTGCCCTAGCAAAGTCGGTTGTGCATGGTTTTACAAAAAATTATATCAGTCAAAAAAGTTTACGCAAAGTCAAGGTTCAATTGGTTTTCTGCACACCATCTCAAAAATTTAAAATATTAACCATTCCCTACATATTAGCATTATGGAAGTTGTATGAGCCTGCTTTCGCAAAAAAACATGATGATAATAAAGTTTGTGCAAAGTCACGGTTTGATCGATTTTTTTAGAACCATCTCAAAATTTCAAAATATTGATCATGCCCAACATTTTAAACCTACGGAAGTTTTATAAGCCAATTTTCATAAAAAAAGGAACGGTCATAAAGTTTGCGTAAAGTCGAGGTTCGAATAGTTTTGGCACACCATCTTGAAAATTCAAAATATTAACCATTACAAACATATTAACCCTAAGGAAGTTGTATAAGCTTAGTTTCAGAAACAAATTTACTATCATAAATTGTGCATAAAGTCGATGTTTGATCGGTTTTCTACACACCATCATGAAAATTCAAAAAATTGATCATTCCAAACATATTTGTCCATGAGATGTCGTACGAGCATAGTTTGAGAAAAAAACGTGATAGTTATAAAGTTTTTGCAATGTCGAGGTTCGATCAGTTTTTTACGCACCATCTCAAAAATTCAAAAAATTGATCACACCCAACATATTTGTCGTAGGGTAGTCAGTATAAGCATTGTTTCGGAAAAAAAATGTGATAGTCATAAACTATGCGAAAAATCAAAGTTCGATTGCTCTTGTGCGCACCATCTCGAAAATTCAAAATTTTGACCATTCCCAACATATTAGCTCAATAGAAGATGTTTAAGCTTGGTTTTTCAAAAAAATGTGACGATTATAAAGTTTGCGCAAAGTCGAGGTTCGATCAAGTTTTTGTGCACCTTCTCGAATATTCGAAATATTGACCATTCCAAACATATTAGCTCTAGGGAAGTTGTTCAAGCTGGTTTTGCAAAAAGACATGACGGTCATCAGATTTGCAAAGCGGCAAGGTTCGATCGGTTTTTTACGATCCCTCAAAAATTTAAAATATTGACCGTTCCCAATATATTTGCCTTCGGGAAGTCATATATGCTAGGCTTCGTAAAAAAACGTGGCAGTCATAAATTTTGTGCAAAGTCATGGTTTGATAGGTTCGTTGTGCACCATCTCAAAAATTCAAAAAATTAATCATTCCTAACGTATTTGCCCTAGGGAATTCCTATGAGATTGGTTTCACGGAAAAACATGATGGTCATAAAGATTGCGCAAAGTCGAGGTTCAATCAGTTTTTTATGCACCGTCTCCAAATTTTAAAATATTGACCATTCCTAACATATTAGCCTTAGGGAAGTTGTATAAGCCTGGTTTCGCAAAAAAAATGTGATGGTTATAAAGTTTGTGCAAAGTTAAGTTTCGAATGATTTTTTTGCGCACAATCTCGAAAAGTCAAAATATTGATCATTCCTAACATATTAGCCCAATAAAATTTGTATGAGCCAAGTAGCCCAAGGAAGAAGCAACCGTCGTCCCTACCCTAAGCTGCCCTCGCACTCGCCATTGAGGGCACAGGAGCGCGTGCTGCCCGCGAGGTGCCCTTGCCCTCAGTCGCTTCTCACCGCCTATCTCAAGGGTCGCCTCCCTACCTCTTCTCTGGAAGAGAATTATCGATCTTTGGGATATTAGCCCTAGAGAAGTTGTATAAGCTTAGATTCACGTAAAAAATATGACGGTCATAAAATTTCTGCAAAGTCGAGGTTCTATTGTTTTTTTGTACACCATCTCAAAATTTTAAAATATTTGACTATTCCCAACACATTTGCCCAATGGAAGTTGTAAAACCTTAGTTTCGCAAAAAAAAAAAAATGATGGTCATAAAGATTGTCTAAAGCCGAGATTCGATTGTTTTCTTGTGGACCCTCTCAAAAATTTACAATATTGACCATTCCCCATATATTAGCTTTTGGGAAGTTGTATGAGCTTAGTTTCGTAAGAAAACATGATCGTCATAAAGTTTGAGCAAAGTCGAGGTTTGATCGATTTTTTGCGCAATCACAAAAATTCAAAAATTTGATCATTATCAACTTATTTACCCTAGCGAAGTCGTTTGTGCATGGTTTTACACAAAAATATGTCAATCAAAAAGTTTGCGCAAAGTCAAGGTTCAATTGGTTTTCTACGCACCATCTCAAAAATTCAAAATATTGATAATTCCCTACATATTTGCATTATGGAAGTTGTATGAGCCTAGTTTCACAAAAAAACATAACGATCATAAAGTTTGTGCAAAGTGAAGGTTAGATCGGTTTTTTAAGCATCATCTAAAAAATTCAAAATATTGATCATGCCCAACATATTAAACCTACGAAAGTTGTATAAGCCAGTTTTCATAAAAAAAGTAACGATCATAAAGTTTGTGCAAAGTCGAGGTTCGAATAGTTTTTGCACACCATCTTGAAAATTCAAAATATTTACCATTCTCAACATATTAGCCCTAAGATAGTTGTATAAGCTTGGTTTCAGAAACAAACTTACAGTCATAAATTTTGCATAAAGTCGATGTTGGATCAGTTTTCTACGCACTATCATGAAAATTCAAAAAATTGATCATTCCAAACATATTTGTCCATGAGATGCCGTACGAGCATAGTTTCAGAAAAAAAACATGATAGTTATAAAGTTTTTGCAATGTCAAGGTTCGATCGGTTTTTTGCGCATCGTCTCAAAAATTCAAAAAATTGATCACTCCCAACATATTTACCCTAGGATAGTCATTATAAGTATAGTTTCAAAAAAAAACGTGACAGTCATAAACTTTGCGGAAAATCGAAGTTTCAGACCAAGGGTGATGTAGAATAGGTGGACAAAGCAGAATACATTTTGACGAAAAACCAATAGTAGAGCTGTATTTGCTGGAATGAGTATTTCGGATAGAAAGTCACAATAGATAAGGAATGAACTCTCGAAGAAAAGTCACAATACAGTTGTATTTGTTGGAATGAGTGTTTTGGATAGAAAAGACACGAATTCGCGATAAAACTTAAATAAGATCGAAAAATAGCTCACCACTAAGTTAAAATCACAAAGAGATACAGAAAGTTCGTCACCCCAAGGATTATAAATGAGGATACAGGACTGAAATCAAAAGACTCACCACTCAAGGACACATCCAAGAGATACAGAGTTTAAGGGAGTACTCAAAGAGAGCTTCTACCAAAATATCATATGTTTCTAAAGTCCTTTCTAAGCCCTAAATACCAAAATAAGTACTAGTGCATGAAATAACACTTCATGCATAGGGAATTTCGAAATTAAGTGTTTTACAACTACTAACAAACTCCTTGATAAGACCCTAGGGTCTTATCATCAAAGAAAAGAAGGGAAAAGGGATGATCACTTCGAGGGGATCGGCCTCCGAGGGTTTGTCAAAAGACTAAATAATATTTCCCTGATTGCCAAAAGAAACAGCTACATCTCTATTTATAGAGTTCTGATTCTAACTGAACTAAAACGACTCAATAAATATTATTTAAAAGCTCAGAAAATAAAAGGACCCTAACATTTCCTCTTTCAATTCAGCCTTGTCCTCAAGGCTGAGCAACATCAAATTATGGAAACTTCTCTTTTAGTGCTCTGTAGGACTCCCTAGCGGCATCTTCCTTTGGTAAATTAGCCCATTGCACCAGCACTTCACTCACGGGATGTCTGCGGTACATTACAACTCGTCGATCAAGTATGGCTTGTGGTTGAGCTTGAACTTTCCTAGTAGTAGAGGTATCTGGCAAATGGTGCTGCACTATCTCATCTTCACCCAACTTCCTCTTAAGGTATGAAACATAAAAAACTGAATGTATTTTAGAGCTAGCAGGCAAATCCAAACGGTAGGCAACTGGTCCAATATGTTCTAATACCTTATAAGGTCCAAAAAATCGAGGAGACAGCTTCATGGAAGATCAGACCGAAAGCTAAATCGTCACCGCCCGCTACTAGGTGGATTTAATCGAGGGAGAAGAAAGAAGAGGTGAACCTAGAGATCGGCGTCGATACCAAGGTCTCATCTGAGGCGATGAGACCTTGGTATCGTCGGCGACTTCTCATCCGCGAGAGGAGAAGAATCCTCGGCATCGCGTGGAGAAGAAACTGAGCATCGAGGCGGCGTTTCTTCTCCCCATGCAAGTAGAAGAAATGAGGCGACGAGGCAGAAGGAAATGGTTTCTTCTCCCCACCTTTTTCACACGGGCAGAAAAGAGGTAACGTCACAGAAAATGGTTTTCTTTTATATATATATACCGAGTAGGGAGAAGAAATCGAGGTTTCTTCTCCCCACGTGCCAAAAAGGGTGACGAGGCAGTCACCCCTTTTTTTTAAAACTTATATACATATATATATATATATATATATATATATATATATATATATATATATATATATATATATATATATATATATATATATATATACAAGGTATGCAATTTCGTACCGTACCGGAGTTTCGACGTTCGCTCGGTACGGTATAAAACTGTATATCGAGCGATATATCGTTCGGTATATCGCTCGGTATATATATATATATATATATATATATATATAATTTTTTTTATTTTTTATAAAAGGCGATGTCGCATCGCCTCAGCGACGTCGTCGAGGCAACACGACGACGCCTCGTTTTTATATATATATTTATATATAAAATATTTTTATAAAAGGTGATGTCGCATCGCCGAGGCGACGTCGCCTCGTTTATATATATATATTTATATATATATATATATATTTATTTATATATATATATATATATTTATTTATATATAAATATTCTTATATATAAGGCGACATCGCGTCGCCTCGGCGACGTCGCCAATAAAGGCGACGCGACGTCACCTTTTATAAAATATTTATATATTAATTTATATATATATATATATATATATTTCGTTCCGTTCGGTAATCGGCGGTCCGTGTACCGGTAAACTGACGGACCGGTACGTACCACCCGTACCGGGCGGTATTATTCGAAATTGCATACCTTGTACATATACATATACATATACATATATGCACATATATAAAACGAGGTGACGTCGCCTCGGTTTTCTATCCACGTGGGGAGAAGAAATCGAGGTGTCTTCTCTCCACGCACCAAAAAAGGTGACAAGGCACTCGTCCCTTTTTTTTTTAGCGGTATACCGAAATCTACCGCTCAGTATACAGTATTGTATCGTATTAAGCGAATCTCGAAACTCCGGTATGGTACGAAATTTTAATCCTTGCGTTGAATAGTGTTTTCCAACTTAAAACCCGTAATATAATTTTATTTTATTTTTCAGAAATTTTTGGAGCTATTTTTTATCATTTTCCTATGTCGTTGGTATGCCCCGCCGTATCTACACATGGTACACTAGTATAGGGCAGTACATATCGTATTGCTGGTCAGTTGGTACACTGGTTTGGACCAAGAAGGTGAACCCTGGTTTGAATAATGTCTACCTTTGCACTTTGGTGAAGATGTTTGAGATGTGTGCAAAGAGCATTGCAATTCTACAATTTGCAGATTATGTTGTAGAAAAGAGGAAAAAAAAAGATCAGACATAGTATTGTTCTTTTTTTTAGATTTGTTCTTTCCCTAATTGCAAAAGATATACCGAAAGCTCTTTTGGTTCATTGAACAAAATATGACAGCTTTAATACCTTAACAAGAAATCTAAAAATCCAATAGAGTGATAGACTAATAGTAGAGTTGAACTATTTTGTGAAACATGACACCACCCAGAAAGATGATCAATCAAGAATGCAAAGTTCTATTTGTGTTCTCCTTTTTCTTATTGTTGCTAGGAGAGACTAATTAAAGTTGTTAATTCTTCTAATTTATAAAAAAATAAAAAAATATGCACACCTAGTTATGTGCTCTTATTGTTGATAGATAATTTATAAATTGTGCAAAAATGTATTAGTTTCAAAGATATCAATATACTTATTTTTTTTACTTCAAAAGAAGTTCTGATCTTAATTACCTTCTGTTTCTTTTTGGTCTCTACAGTGATACATTTGATGAGAACACTCCACCTGTAGATGATCCAAAGTATATATCTTCCTTGGGTTCTGCAATATATAAAGGAATGCAAAGTGGTGATGATGATGCAATATGGCTCATGCAGGTATCATAAATTAGTTATTTCATAGGCACCATAGGTTGATATTATTCATCCTTTAATTACTCCAACACATGAATGAGGAGTTGACATCTTGAAGAGGGTTCTTTTTAAGTGTAGATATTGGTGGTCAATTTTTACAATTTAACAATTGATTAGTTTGGCAAACTTGGAAACTTGGTTTTAGATTTAATACATGTTAGCTAAAGCTGGGTTTCAGAACAAATAGATAGTTTTCTTAATTTTTATCCCTGTTTCGATTGATCCAATTTGAACACTAGGAACTTATGTATCATGTAATAGATATTTTGTCATTAGAAAGAATTTCAAGGTTATTGTTGAAGATGCATGCTATTGTACCATATTGGTTGCCAATGAATATTAAGCATTAAACAATCCTAGAGTAGGAAGCTTTTCCTATTTCAGTTAGATGATGCCTAGTGATTATTTGAGTTTCTTGTGGTTTTATAATAAACAGATATCAACATTTTATGAGGCATGATACCCTCATTATCATGTGTGCGCACCTTGTTGGGGTGATACATACTACTTTGCATTAGCCAACATGTACAATATGCCAGTTCCTTTAATTTTTTTTTCCATGAATTAATAGATTTTAGGGCTTCTTTCAAGGTCAAGCGTGATGCTCTTGGTTTCACAGTAACATCAAATAATCTTTTTGTGTTCTAAACTTCTACAGGGTTGGTTATTTTCATATGACCCGTTCTGGAAACCACCTCAGATGAAGGTAGTGTTTTTGTTGACCTGCTAGTTTAGATTTTATTAATACTTATCTCCGTCATTATCTTATTATTTACTTGAAATTCTGTGTTCATGTCCATTTTATACCAAATACGTTTGATACCTATGTTAATCCTTATAATAAAGTTTTCCTTGATTTGCAATTATGTTGCAAATGTTCTTGTATATGGAGGTTGGCAAAATCATGGGATCAATTTAGAAATATCATGTGTGCTTATTTAATATACTATGACAACAAATAAAATGGCATATGATTTGAGAATTTGTTTTATGATGATCATTTGTATAAATTTTAGTAGGCCATCTTTTGAACTGATTTATAGGTTTATAACTAGGATGAGATTGTAAATAAGATGTTCTCAAGAAGTGAGAGATCGGCATTGAAGAATGCTTATCAAGTATCTCTGGATTGATTTAATTGAAGGCAAACAAGAAAAGAAAGCATATGGTCCTATCAACTGCAAAACTGCATCACACAATGTAATATTGAATAACTATTTGGGATTGAATTTGTCGATCATTTCATGTCACTTGACTATATAGAGTTTTCTTTAACTACATCAACGCTATTGTTTCTGGCAAGGTTCGCAATACCGTACCGTACCGGTGTTTCGACCGGCGCTCGGTACCGGTACGGTACGGTATACCGCTCGGTACACCTGGGTGTACCGAGCGGTATAATCAGGTGTGCCGAGTACTGTAGCTGCTACAGTACTCGGCACGGTAACAGGTGGTCCGCGTACCGGCAACGTATCGGACCGGTACGTACCGCCCGTACCGGGCGGTACGGGTCGGTACTGCAAACCTTGGTTTCTGGTGCATCAAAACTTTTTTTTCTCGATATTGGCACAATTTTTTATAGTTATCTGCACCACATTTTGACAGTAGAAGTGATGTTAAACTTATACTATCATCAGAACTAGTTACTTCTAAGTTGTTAGCATTGTTAGGCTTATACCATCATAAGATGTTAAACTTATAAATTGTTGCCACAATTTGGTTCAGAACCTGCGATTTAACTTTTCTTTTATTGTTAGGCTCTCTTGCATTCAGTTCCAATTGGGCGGATGGTAGTTCTTGATCTATTCGCTGAAGTAAAACCAATATGGATTACATCAAAACAGTTTTACGGTGTTCCATACATCTGGAAAGTTCTCTGTTTCTCAAAATGTTGGTTTTCGTTAATTTTCTTGTAGCAATATGTAAAGATTCCTTTTTTCCATAATCTTGATCAGCAGCAACTTATATTAATTTTCTACAGGTGCATGCTACACAATTTTGCTGGAAATATTGAGATGTATGGTATTCTCGATGCAATTGCACTTGGACCTATTGAAGCTCGTACAAGTGAAAATTCAACCATGGTTAGTTGCCTTTTTGTGGTACTTAAAATATAATTTATTATGTGCAGCTTATTTTGTGATACATGGTACCTAGTCCCAGGGTTTTTAATTTCAAATAATACTGCCTGGTACGGACGATACGTACCGGTCTGATAGCATACCGGTACATGGACCGTCCGCTATCGGGCGGAACACTCAATATGGCCCGTATCGGGTGATACAGGGGCATATCAAACGGTAACAATTGAAATTTCAATCATTATCGCCCGACACAGTTACTGCTCGACATAGCACGATAACGGTTGATTTCGACAGTTACCTACATTTTTTTTTCCTTTCTAACCATTATTTGGGCTAGTTCCACATTGTGAATTTGCTGGTTGTGCCAAATGTCATCAAGGTTCAACAACATAAAACATATCGTTACAGTGGTTAGTGTTGTGCTTCTGACCAGTGATATAGGATTGTTGGAATTTGTTATTTTAGTTCACTAGTGAGTTAAAATTATTCCTTAATCTAGGTGTGGTAGTCATAATTTATTTATATAGTTTATTATATTATTTCTTGCATCTCTAGAAAATTATTAGGAAATGTTTGAATATATAAACACCATTTTATGACAGTGTTCACAATTTTAATTTTGTACAATCTGTAGTGAATCACATTTCACGTTTTCACTATGAAAATGATTGGTGAAGCACGAACAAAATCTGTGCTATCTGTTAAAGGAACTCTTATAAACTGGTAGTGTCAATCTTTTTCTCAAACGTATCTTTATTATTCAAAAAATATATTTTTCGGTGTTGAAGCCTTTTTGTGAGCATCAAAGGATATGAGTTTGACTACTTGGATAAAGTAAGTTTGTTTTTGCGGATTTAAAATTTTTATTTTTAGCTAAAAAAATGTTCCCTGTCTCTTTCACAACAAGTAAAAGTTGTAGCAAAATTTGTTGTGATTTCTGTTATAAGTTATGGAATTTAGAAGGAGCTATATATTAATATCATCTCTTAATCCATATATATCCTTGAGGAATATCATTGGTATGTTTTATGTTTGTCTAATATTTCGTTGGTCTAAAGGTTAGCGTTGGAATGTCTATGGAAGGCATCGAGCAAAATCCTGTTGTTTATGATCTGATGTCTGAAATGGCATTTCATCATAAACCAGTAGATGTCAAGGTAATATTTACTTTTGTGTACCCATCTCTTTACCTTATTGAATACCATCCACATGTTTTAAGCTATAATTTCCCTTTCTCGCCTCCTATATGGTGTAATATATAAATTGAAGATATCCTATAGGTTAGTTACATAGAATAAGTTCAAATAGTTTTCCCAAACAGGTACATATATAATTTAAGATTCTTTTTTCGGTTCAGCGGTTAAGTAGTTCCTGCTTCAATGGCAGATTAAGTCTAGTAATCTATAAACTAGAATAGTAGCACTAGAAAAGAAATTTAATTAAAATTTGGAACTTTGTGAAGGACAGTATCAAGTTAAATGCATTTTTGTTGTATTGGGCAAATAGGAATTTAATTTTGATTTGTTTATTGTAGGTCAAATTGCATTAGCTGTAGATTAAACCTTGCCTTGTGAACAAAATTTTGGCCAAATGTGATCTCAGATGGAGCATGTTTCTTTTCTTTGTGCATGTGTTTTGATTATACAAATGTGATTTGCGTATCTGTTTATGGGTTTTCACTTCTTCACTTTGCCTACTTTCTTTTTTATCCTTCATTTAACCTTTGTTAGGTCGGATACATTTAAATATGTTCAGCTGGCAAGGTACTTGACCTATTTCTGGGTTTTTATGCATCATTTTAATATTGAGGAGCTTAGGTGGTCAGTTTTTGGTAGAACAAAATGTAGCATTTTCTTTCTGTTCTAGGATATATAATCCGCTTATTGCCATTCTTCCAATTATGTAGCAAGATATAGTTTCTTAGTCATCATGCAAACTCAGCAAAATAGTTTGTTCCATCAATTCAGGACAGCTTAGTAATTGGATTTCAGAATCTGATAATAGTTAAAAGCATGCCTATTTTTACTTGTGGAAAAAGAATAATGGAACTAGAAGCTCAATGAGGAGGAATCACAATGTGAAAAAAGATTCATATTTCACTTTTAGCAGATTTATTTGGTAGAAATAATTAGATCATCTAGTTTGATTGTTGCCTAAATTTCCTACAACTAACATTCTCTTTTGTTCTTTGTCAATAAACAATTTTAGTTGAGAAGTAAATTTGATGGAATTTTAATGATGTAGAATTCATTATATACATTGTTAAGTGATAAACATATGAAAGCTTGATTTACTGACTGATTATTTCAAAATTTAGATCAGACCCATCAAGAAATGTTTTGGCTTTTCTTTTATCATTTTCTTTTCAGATCTGGGTTGACTTATATGCAACAAGGAGATATGGAAGGTTTGTTCCAGCACTACAAGACGCCTGGCAGATACTATATCATACTCTATATAATTGCACAGATGGTGCCTATGTGAGTTTAATCTTTGTTTTCTCTATTGTAGGCTAATTTATGACTCATAGTGGATCCTCATTATCCACATATAAACTTCATATTCATCTAAAGGTTTTCAGAGTCGAATCTTCTTGCTTGAAATGTGGTGCATTGTGGCTTTAGAAAATTAACCATTCTGAGTGTTCACCAAAAATAGGGTTTAGTTAAGTCTTCATGACCAAAGTTGACGGCTTTGGGAGGGATATAATTGTTCATAGGAGGTTACAATCTAGGATTGCAAAAAGAGAGTTCAAATACAAATAATTCTTCTTCCATAATTTTGTCAATTGCCAATAGAAGTCACAGTCTATGAATGCCAAAGATCATTTGTATGCATGCAACCAAGAAAGTAAATGTCCATAAGGACTCCATATTTCTTTTACTTTCTTTAAAATTAGGATCAGGAAAAGCAAATACAATTGTCTTCTTTTGATAATAAGAAACTTGACAGTTGACACAATAACACCAAATAAGTCAAAAGACGAAGATATTGTGAAAGCTTGCCACCATTGGTGGTGATCACATTGAAGTGATCAAGAACCATAAAGGTACCAGTAAGAAAAATCTTTTAATATTTGATCACTTGAATTAATCATTACTCTGTCAATTGGTTCAATAATAGCACAATTAGATATTACCCTATATTGACTTTTTAGTTCAAAAGATCATGATGTTTTAAGCTGCTTTAGTTGCAGCATCACTACTGGTAACTTCAATGTTTTCTATCCTTATTGGGTTTGGTATTCAGAGAAACACTTGGATTTTAGTAAAAAAGGAGATCTACACTCTTCCTCTCTTACAACAGCAGAAAGAGTGCTGCAACTTAAGTCCGAGGAATCAAAGAGATTTTACCATTGATGTTGATAATACATCAATGATGGTACTTACAAACCTGGCTTTAGATTAATTACTTTCTAGATAAAGGTTGATGAGCAAATTATAACGAAAACTATTTTCATTTGGAAAGCAAATATCAAAGGCATGAAAAAAAAAGAACCAGCTTTTGGATGTTTTATATAATTATGCGAAGGTTATTCAGTTTTTGAGGTAATGGTAGCTTTCATTTACGAAATTATTTCTTGATTTGTACAAAACCTAGTACTCTAGAATTTTCTTATTGAAGAACAAAATAAAAGAAACATAAAATCCTATTTTCCTAATCGTAGTTGTCTCATTTGATAATCTTTGAATTACTTCTACTCAAGGATCACCGTTTGGGTACTGGACCCATTTTGGTAATATGCTCAGACTAGTACATATCAATCAGTACTGGTGTACTGTGTGTATCGGTGTTCTGAAGAAGAAAAAGGAGAAGAAGGGGTGGTAGAGGAAGAGGAGGGAGGAGGAAGGAGGTAGGAGGAAAGAAGAAGAGGAGATGGTGAAGAGGAGGAAGAGGAAGAGGAAAATGGGCATTCCTATGAGAAGCAATTAGGCCAAAGGTGGTGTTTGGTGGTGGTATACAGTGAGGCCATGGTGTGCCTGAGAAGTGGAGGTCACATTGAGAAGCAAAGGTTGCGCTGTGCGTGAGAAACAATTAGGGTAGTTTCCTTATATATGGATGAACTGAATCGCCGTAAACAGGGGCGGTCTACATACCACATACCAGTTGATGTCTGAACCAGTATGTACTGCCTGTTTCGTATCAGTCTAAGTGAAACACGTCATTTGCTTCTACATCTTTTCATCTGTTTTCTTATTCTCTTTATTATCATTTTACTTTTCTTCCTTATCTTCTTTGTTACGGCCTTCATCTGTACTATCGGTCATGATGGTTAATGTCCCAGCAGAGCATTAGAAATCTTTGGCCGCTTTTATGGCTTCAAGACTATGAATTAAGTCCCAGATAAAAATAGTTTGATAAGCAGAGGCAAAGAAAGAGGTGCTGAGAGCTAAAAGACCAAAGAGAGAGAATTTCATGATCAAGGGCATTAGAAACTTAAAGTTTGCTTGTGATTGGATTGCGCAACTAGACCATAGTCCAAATTGAAGTGGTTCAAGCTAAGCTTTCTTCCAGATTCTAATGGGTAAACCATTGCTTGAATTGGTTTAAATTTCCACATGAAATTACAGTTTTACCTCTTTGAGATTATTATCAATAATTAAGTGCATCACTTTTGGTGCTTTCATGCATTTACTTACCAGTTATTAGTTCTAATGCTTTTTGATGTATCTATATGTCTCAACCGCTCAACAACAGGACAAAAATCGAGATGTAATTGTTGCATTTCCAGATGTTGATCCATCTGTCATATTGATACCAGAGATATCTGAAGAGAGAAAGCTTGTGCATTTTAGTCGACAATTATCAGAAAGAGAGCCACTGAAGGAAACAGCTAATTCTTATGATCAACCACATTTATGGTATTCAACTGCTGATGTCACACGCGCATTAGTTCTTTTCCTAGAAAATGGGTATGATGTATCAGATAGCCAGACTTTCAGGTGATTTGCGATTCATTTGTTTTTGCGTAAAGCTTGCCATGACTAGAGCAAGGAATTGAAACACACACTGATAGTTATCTGCTTATATGTTAGACTTGCATAATGCTGGTATCTATCTCTTCCATCCACATCTCTGACATATTACTGGTATTTATATGCTAGACTGCATAAAGCTTGCCATGACTAGAGCAAGGAATTCAAACACACTGTGTTAGTTATTTGCTTATATGTTAGACTTGCATATTGTTGGTATTCATCGCTTCCATCTAAATCAGCATATTTGCATCTTAATATTAGTTTCAAAAGCAGCTGAAATTTGACTGATGGTAGTGGCAAAATCCAAGTAGAGTTCTGATTTGACAGGTTTAAGCAATGTACATTGGTAGACGGTTGTGGTTCTGTAACTGCAAAATTATGATGAGTCAATTGCTCAGTGAAACTTTTGGATGAAGTCAGTATATTTTCCTTTCCTTCTTATTCCCCCTCTTTTTGTCTTTTTATCTCTTATTTGTTCTATTTTTCCAATTACTAAGTGACTAAGATGTCTTTGTTTCTAAAACAAGATCTTGTACATGTTGCTAGAGAATGAGGTTTTGCATGTGAATTTGGTCTTTGGTCCTTAGCAGGTGTGAAACTGGCATGATATGCAACATTGAGGCTTAGATCGTCCCAACCACTTACTAAATCATTGTCCAATGACCAATTTTCTTTTATGGTTAAAGATACTTCCTTTCCCATGTAAATTTACATTGTTCATACTTCATATTGCTCTCAATGTCCATGATTGCAAGTTCTTTATCCAGTTGTATATTATTTTATGACAATGAAAGCTTATCAAGTTATAACCCATATAAAGCAGTCTAGACTACAGCTCCATGACTAGAATTGGCTTGTGTTTGTTATGATACATGTAAATTTTTGCTGCTTCAATGGGTATGACTCTTTCTATCAATTCTTGTTGTTCTCATGTGATAAACTAAACGGATAATTATATAAAATGATAAATATTGTAAATTATCTGCATCCTTATCCATTTTTTCTCCCTTTCTTCCACATAAAAATATTATACAGTTCAATATTATCTTAAAGTCAGCTACAAACAATATTATACAGTTCAAATATTTAATCCCATCAAGAATAATTTTTTATAAATCATGTCAATATTAGGAGCTTTTAACATGCTGCTATATTTTGATAATGGATCTTATATAAATCTCGTGGATCTATTATTCCAGATATGATCTTGTGGATCTCACCCGTCAGGCATTAGCAAAGTATGCAAACAAAGTATTCTTGAAGATTATAGAAGGGTACAAACTTAGTAATTTAAAACAAGCGACCATATATAGCCAGCACTTTCTTGACCTTGTGAAAGATCTGGACATGCTTTTGTCATGCCATGATGGTTTTCTGCTTGGCCCCTGGTTGGAAAGTGCCAAGCGCCTTGCAAGAGACCCAGAACAGGAGCAACAGGTAAGATTCTTGTTGTCACCTGTTTGCCCTCCTCAAATTTGAATACTTGTATGCCTATTTAAGTAGGATTCTGTCATTGTCATGCTTCTATGGTGCAGTTTGAATGGAATGCAAGGACTCAAGTAACCATGTGGTTTGATAACACTGAGACTGAAGCTAGTTTGCTTCGTGATTATGGTACATACCAATGCAGAAGCAATTTGCTTTATACCCTTTACTTTGGTGTCATCAATCTGTTTTAATGTAATACTCTTGCGACAATCTCAATTGTGCAGGAAACAAGTACTGGAGTGGTCTTCTACTAGACTACTATGGGCCAAGAGCATCTATATATTTCAAGTACATGATAGACAGCTTGGTGAAGGGGGAGAGTTTCCCATTAGAAGACTGGAGGAGGGACTGGATAGGCCTTACCAACAAGTGGCAAAGCAGTAGAAATTTGTTTCCAGTAAAAGCTTCTGGTGATGCTCTAAATATATCTCGATGGCTATATGACAAGTATTTATGTAGTGATAACTTGCAATCACTTTATATGGGTTCAAACTATGATGAAGCTGCTAATTTTGTGAGCTTCTATGTTTGACACAATCTCCTGATGATAATTTCGTTCCCGAAGTTCAAAAGAATCTTATTGCCTTGGGCTTTTTATCAAAACAATTATGTTATGAGTTGTTTGTTCCATAATGGATTCCTAATTTATTTGTCAAGAAGGCATTGTCTAGGCAATGATATGTCAATTTGCCACAAATTGAGTTTCTTATTACTCTGTAACACCAGAGTCAACTTAGTACTTAATATGTTTGGTGTTCCCACTGTTTATGGACTATGGATATTTCAAAATATATTAATGGGAACTTTTAGTACCAAACAAGAAGATCATCATTTTTGACGATAAATGCTATTGTTGACTACTGTAATAATTTTAATTTCTTTGAGTTTCCTGACACCTGAACCGACATTGACCAAACTTACCAGAATTGTCATGGGCACTGTCAAGCTACAGCACTTTTAATTCAGTTTTCAAAGCATACTTGTGACTTCTGGGCATAAATATTACGATTTACACGTGAAAATATTAAGTTCAAGTCGGCTTCTAGGGTAGTGCCTTCTCAAGCTGGAAATTTATCTAAGCATCGTCTAGTTCCTGGCAGAAATCCTTGTGAACTTAATTAGCTAGTGATTGTAGTTTTGTAGCCACCTCAAATTTAATCTTTCGAGCCATAATTTAACCTTTTCTTGGTTCTCTCCAGTCCTGACTCAAAATGCAAGAGAAAGTATCAAACCATGACAAGTCAGCTTGGTTACAAGGTCACTGAGTACGTATTTCAATGATTTCCAAAAGATGCTGATTTCAATACTGCCTGACGGCTTTGTTTGGACATACTCTTCAGGTTCAACTTTTTGAGTTCGATGCAAGGGTCAACTCAGAAGATTTCCGATTCCTCAATTCTCGAAAGGTAACATTTTTATTATTCACATTCTTCACAAGGCAAAAAGAAATTAAAATATAATATGCTCAACATATTGTCAGATGAAGAGTGGTGACAAGAAACCCCTAGAGACTAGAAAAGTAGGGTATGATGGTTTCTATATTATTACATGAAACATGCCTTGAATCATGTTAGCTTCTTAGTTTCCTCTCACTATCTTGTCATAATTAACGATCATAGATGGACTAAGTAGCCCTAATTAACACAAACAGGTAGCAGCAACAAGGAAAAGCTTAGGTTATCTTCCATCCATACGATACCATCTCTTGAATGAAAATTTTTGACAGAGGAGTTAAACTTATTTTGCAATAAAAATAACTTAGAATGAAAAATTAATCCACTCTTACTATGAACTTAAAAGCACCTAAAATAAATAAAAAAAAAAAATAAAAATAAAAACTAAAGCAAAGAGTTTTCAAGCGATAATCGCTCGAAAGTTCTGTTCCACATATGTAGATAGATCATAACAGAATGCTTCCTATCCGTTCTTCTTTTCTTTCCTCCTCTCACCAATCCAACAGCATCTCTAATAGGGGCTGTAAAAGGGATGTCCTCTATCAAGGTTGCTTTTGCGTCTTCGGACATCAAAGTTGCTTTTGTGTCTTTGGACGTTGAGGATGAAGATGAAATAGTACTAAATAAAGTATCTCTTGATAGAATCGATTATTGCTGGCCTGGGTGCTACTTTGCTAGGATCTTCGTTATCAAGACCTCCTCTTGAGGCTAGGATAGAGGGGTAGAAAGATGTTTAGATCGTAGACTTACTAAAAGAGTCATAGATGAGGGCCTCCAATAGTTCACAGCGAAATAGGTGTTAGGATCTCAATGGCACTTGCGGGGGGAGTGGTGAATTAGTGTTATAGAAATTTTTAACCGATTTAAAGCTTGATCGTAAAATCTATATCGAAAATATAATTAACCAAATACTGAGAGCAAGTAAGGTTTGCAAGTAAAGTGAATAATAATAAGTAAGCAATCACAAACAAAATAATTGATGAGTTTATGGACTAATATGCTTTTAAGATAAGTAACATAGAAAATACTTTCGATCACAAACTCGAACCATTGAAGGACAAATTATTGAAGCAATAGAATCGGATGTTATGTCGAGAAAGGTATCATATTGGAAATTGGATATCGAGCCAAATGATTAGTCGATGTGCCAAAGATTAGACTTCGTATTATAAGTTCAAGTATCGTGTTAGAAGATCGAATATTGCACTAAAAGATCGAATGTCATGGAAAAGTCGAAATGTCAATAGATTGGGTGATATACTGAAGGAAAGGACAATGTGCCGGAGGTTTGGATAAAATATCGAAAGATCAAACGACATGCTAAAATGGCATACAATATGCTGAAAGCTTCATAATTATGCCAGATATGTGGTTGGATTGTTAAAGTTTTGATCAAAGTCTTTTTGGATCAAATTGTGTTGGTGTGAAAACCATCCCAACTTATCGAGAAAGCTAATAGGCTTGGACTAGGGTTGAACTAGGTCCGTTAGAAGGCCAAAATAGTGGCCTTGAGTAGGCTTAGACAGTGGTACTGCCTGAGTCAACCGACAGACAATATCAGCATTATCGATAGTGGTACCACCTAGGGCGATGGTGGTACCACCCAGAAATTAAATTTTGCTGTGGTGGTACCACCCAAAAGTTCAAAATTATGACGTCAAAAGTTGTGGTTGCAGTATCACCCATATCCCAAAATTTTCAATGATTTAAATTATTTGGCTCTATTTTGAATCCTTTTGGGGCCTATAAATACCCCACTAAGACTTGGTTGAGGCGTGAATCAAGTTGTGAAGTTTATGAAGGGTTAGAGCATTATTTGTCTCTTCCTCCTCATTGAGTTTAGAGGTGATTTTGAGTTATAGGAGATAAAATCTCTTATAAAAGAGTGAGTGTAGAGGTTTTCTCCTAAGCTTATTAAAAGAAAAAAAGTTAAAATAAGGGTAGTTGATCTTCACCCATTGGAAAGAAGATCGGTAGTGAAAGCCGATGGCCTCAAGGGAAGAAGAATCGAGAGTGGACATAGATCAGGAAAATCGAACCACTATAAATCGATTTGCATCCTTTCTTTTACCTTTGATTTGTTATTGCTTACTCATTTAATTTACTTGTAACCCTTACTTGTAGTTTTTGTTAATCGTATTTTCAATATGAATTTATCGATCGAACTTTAAAATTGGATAAAATTTGTTATAACACTAATTCACCCTCCCTCTTAGTGCCATAACGATTCTAATAATTAATATCAGGGCTTAGTTCTCTTAGTTGGATTAACACTTAAGAGAGATCTAATGACTTTTTCAAGTAACCAAGAGGGTTACTCCATTATTCATCCTCCTATGTTCAATGGGACGGACTACACCTATTGGAAAACGTGAATATAGATTTTCTTGCTCTATATGGATTTTGATCTATGGAACATTATCAAGTTTAGTTTTCAAAAATCTTCTAAACCGATGAGTGAATAAAATGATTTTGAAAAGAAAATATTTTCTTTAAATGCTAAAGCTATGAATGCTTTATTTTGTGCTTTAGATAAAAATGAGTTTAATTAAGTTTCTACTTGTGACATCGCATATGATATTTTACACATACTTGAAGTTACTCATAAAGGCACAAATAGAGTAAAAGTATCTAAAATTAATTTTTTGATACATAGTTATGAATAATTTAAAATAAACCAAGTAAATTCATTGGTGATGGGTTGAATCAATGTCTATCCAAATGAACAATAACCAGATATACTGATGTACTAAATACCCATCCATATGATGTAGGTAGCTATTCTCATAACTGCTTGTGTGGGAATACTAGGGACATAGTGCAGGTACTCATTAGAGAATGAGTTCACTGAATGATTCGCTTACGGAATGCTAGTTGATTAATAATACCTTATCGTCAAACAACAATTTCGTAGTCCAAATTATGCATCTGGTCCTTAGACTTAAGATACTAAGGATGCCATGTATGAGTACTCCACTCTTTGAAAACAAAACTTATAGGTTTGGAGGTTCCAGATCTAGCATAGTCAGTTGTAGCCAACCTTATGATGACAATTGAGGGTCAATAGAAGATTATCCACTCTCAATATCATGAGAGAAATATCTCATATACTCTCACTCAGGCAAATCCCTAGCTAGAGTCGATCATATCATGATAAATCTAATAAGCATGAAATTCGAATTGAGAAAGAAGTTCTTCGGAAGAATCCAATTAGAGTGAGACTCAAATAAATTTTATATAGGCCTGACAATGCCATGTCTAGTATACGATCTCTGAGATATTAGATGAATAAGGGACTATAGACATACGGTAACTAAGGGTAGACAAGTTCAATGGATTAGATCCGCGTATATTGTCTAGGAACTATGGCATAGTGGCCTAATACGTCCATAATCGATGAGTTGAGTGAATTATTATGGGGATAATAATTCACTAAATTAAAAAGAGTTATGATAGGTGCAACTCATAGCCAACTCGGTATTGAGCCTAGAGGGTCACACACATATAGTGAATGACGCAACAAAAAGAGGATTGAATATGTGATATCCAATAAGCCCCTGGTTTATTGGATTTATTGGGTGAAACCCAATAAGAGCTTATAGTGGATATTTGGATAGAGATCTAATTTTCATTAAGCTAGGGATAATTGGATAGAGATCCAGTATCCAATATGCCAGGGTAATTGGATGAAAATCCAACACTCAATAAGGCAGAATCTATTAGGGTCAAGTTAAGAGGGCTCTCTATAAATAGGATATGAACAAGATGTTTAAGTATCATACCATTATTGTTACTGAAAAATATAAGGGTGGCATACCAAAGAATGTGAACAAGATGTTTGAGTATTAGATTACGAGGAATATTGAAGTGTCTATAGATGACATGATAGTCGGTTTCAATTTAATCACACCGTCTAACTCTTCTATTTCAATCACATAAGAAAAATTAGCACCAAAAAACCTAGCTTTGATACCACTTTGTTGGGAAAAACTATTATAGTGGAATAATTCTTTTCCCTCTATGTATCAAAATGGATTCCTCACCAAAATATCAATTTATTACCAAAAGAAATATTAACTAAAGTACCATAAATAATAGAACAATGAATCAATCACAAAGTGAGATAAATTTTTATATGAAAAATCCAATGTGGGAAAAACTACGGGAACATAGTCCACTTCAAACCTCTACTATCACCAATAATGATAATAGGTTTATAATAAGTCTTCTCCAGAATAAATAAAGGATCACAATAACATCAAGAACATAAATCTTAGCTCAACAATAACATATCATCATCACCATAGATTTCATCAAAGAAAAGGTTTAGGTCTCACTAAGTGAGTATATCATAAAAACACCTTAGAGAGGACAAATCATAGATTAGCAATTGTAGAGCTTGTTGTAAGGATTCTCCACATAAAATTTGGGCTAAACCTGATGAAATTTAGCTGCTTGATCATCTAGTAAAAACCTCAAAACCCTAGCTTTCTCTCTCCTCACTCACTCACTCTCTCTCTCTCTCTCTCTCTCTCTTTGTTTTGTTTTCTATATCGTTCTTTTTCCGTTCGCCCACCTTTGATGTCGCACATGACCTTACTTTTTTTCTTCCTTTTCTTTTTTTAAATAATTGATCAGATTTGGGCTCAATGCCCCTATTGTCCAGTCAAAGCCCACCTAGGGCTAGACCTAAACATTCTCCCCCTCTAGCTCATATGGTGGGCTGTACTAAACTTGCTCGTCGCCTGCATGCTTTAAGCTTCTCCTTAAGCAAAGATTTTATCAACATATCTGACTCATTCTCATCGGTATGCATATTTTCTAAATACAATTCTTTTATCTCAAGTACATTATGAATCCAATGATATCTTATGTCAATATGCTTGGATCTAAAATGGTATGTTGAATTCTTGAATATGTGAATGACACTCTGACTGTCATAGTAAATAATATATCCTTTCTGTTTCAAGTCCAATTCCTATAGAAACTTTTTAATCCATAAAGCTTCCTTGCATACTTCAGTAATTGCTATGTATTCTGCTTCTGTGGATGATAGAGCAACACAATTATGTAACTTAGACTACTCCCCCTGCAAACGTCATCAAGAACCCCAAAGTGGACTTCTTAGAATTAGTATTACTTGCCATGTCTGTATTTGTGTACCCCTCTAGCATAGGTTCACCATTGCCAAAACATAAACACAACTTGGAAGCATATTTTATATATCTTAATATCTATTTCACTACTGCCCAATGTTTCTTACCAGGATTAAAGAGAAATCAATTGACAACTCCAACTGCATGAGCTATATCTTACCTAATACAAACTATAGTACACATCAAACTGCCTACTACATATGAGTAAGGCATTCTGGATATTTCTTCTTTTTCTTTCTCACTTATAGGATATTGTTTTGAACTAAGTTTGAAATAATCTGTAAGTGGAGAACAAACTACTTTGGCTTTACTCATATGGAATCTTCTAAGAACCTTTTCAATATAGGTCTCCCACGATAGCCAAATCTTCTCATTATTCCTATCATAGAATTTCCATGCCAAGTATTTATTTTATCGATCCCAAGCCTTTCATGGCAAAAGACTCACTTAACTATTTTTTAAGCTTCTTAATTTTATTATCATCATGGCTAACAATCAGCATATCATCAACATATAGTAGGAGAATAATGAAATCATTATCTGAAAACTTCTTTGTAAACTCACAATGATCAAATTGTTGGGAAATCATGGGGGCGACATCACATGCGCAGCGGAAGAACAAGAAAACAAAAATCTCCGATTCCCAAAAAGATGTTCGTCGTCATGCGAAGATTGGTGCGCAAAAATTCGCGAAACTCAAAACTGCGTATAGAGTAGATTGTGTTACCTAGGGAGATCGTATATCCCTGTTTCCTTGCAGATCCTTAGGAGAGGGTGAAGGAGGTCAAGCGTCCTCCTCTCTAGCGGTGATCCACACAGCAGGGTTGCGACGATGCTCCTCAAAACTCCAGGCCTGCTCTGAGGTGGAGAGGGAGAGAAGAATAGGAAAGGCAAGCAAAGACTCTAGCCTATGAGGCTGTGAATCCCTCCTATTTATAGAGGTCCCGTGTCAAACCCTAATGGGTCCTCCCCTAATGGGTATTGGATCTGCATCCAATAAGACAAGGGCTCCATCAGATATCTCATATCTGAATCTCTACTCATCGCAATGCCTACCATATGTGTGTGACCCTCTAGGCCCAATATCTAGCTGGCCGTGAGTCATACCTGTCAGAACTCCTTCTAACTCAGTGAATTATTATCTCTGTAATAATTCACTCGACTCATCGACTACAGACGTACTAGGCCACTACACCGTAGTCCCCAAACGATACAGGGGAATCCAATCCATTGGACCTGTCTGTCCTCAGTTACCGTGTACCTATAGTCCCTCATCCATCTAATATCCCAGAGACCGTATATCGAGCATGGTGCTGTCAGACCCATATGGTTTCTACTCGAGTCTCGCTCTAATCGGATTCTCCCGGAGAACTCTTTCTCTCTCAACCCGAATGACCCTGGCCAGGGATTTGTCTGAGCAATAACACATGGGATATTCCTCTCATGACGCCGAGAGTGGATGATCCTCTATCGACACTCAATAGCCCTCGTAAGGTCGACTACCACTCCCAATGACCAGCTGTACTAGATCTGGGACAGCCAAACCTATAAGTCTGGTATCAAAGAGTGGAGCACTCATACAGGACATCCTTGGTGTCTCAAGTATAAGGACCAGATACACCACTAGGACTACGGAATCGCTGTCTAACAATAAGGCATCATCAACCATCCAGTATTCCGTAAGCGGATTAATCAGTGAACTCATTCTCCAATGAGCACCTGTACTGTATCCCTAGTGTCCCTACACGAGCAGCTATGAGACCAACTGCATCCATCATATGGACGGGTATACAGCACTCCAGTCTATCCGATTATCACGATTTCCCTCTCGAGTAACCTATGACCGAGATTATTTAGGATATGTGTTTAAAGGTGAATCGATCTCATTATCGTGATCTCATCACGATCCGATTCCCATTGCACAAATCCAAGGACATCACAATATATATATGCATTTATGCAATAGTTATAAAGTGATATATGCCAAAATATAATAAACAAAAAGATTCTGTATCAAGTCACACGTGCCATCACTCACGTGATTGGCTTGCCGGGCATCTATGACTAGCAATCTCCCACTTGACCTAAAGCCAATCACCTATGTGTCTGATCCCCATCAGACCCCTGTGACGCTCAAAGACAATCTGAGACAACGGCTTTGTCAGTGGATCTACAATGTTATCTTCGGATGGAACTCTTTCCACTGCTACATCTCCTCGGGTTACGATCTCTCTGATAAGCTGGAACCTACTCAGAACACTTCTGATGAGACCCGGGTTCCCTTATTTGAGTAATCGCCCCATAATTGGCGCAATATAAGGAAGTCGACTTCTCGCTATCCGAAACGACTCCCAAATCTGTGATGAACATCTTCAACCAGACTCCCTCCTTTGCTGCATCTGATGCAGCAATGTACTCCGCCTCTGTGGTCGAGTCAGTAGTGGTATCTTGCTTGGAACTCTTCCAGCACACTGCTCCTCCATTCAAGGTATACACATACCCTGAATTCAACTTGTTATCATCGACATCAGACTGAAAACTTGAGTCAGTGAAGCCTTCAACCTTAAGGCTATTTCCTCCATATACTACTAAAAGATCCTTAGTCCTTCTCAAGTACTTAAGGATACACTTTACTGCTTTCCAGTGCTCCAAGCCTGGATCCGCCTGATACCTGCTCGTGACACTCAGAGCATGCGCTATATCAGGCCTAGTACATAGCATGACATACATGATAGACCCTATTGCTGAGGCATAAGGTATCATATTCATGTTCGCCCTTTCTTCTGGAGTCTTTGGGGACATACTCGTAGAAAGCGATATCCCATGTCTCATCGGTATGAGACCTCTCTTGGAATTTTCCATGCCAAACCTTTTGACAATGGTTTCTATGTACCTGGACTGGGACAAGCCAAGCATCCTCTTGGATCTATCTCTATAGATTCTAATCCCCAAGATATAAGATGCTTCCCCCAAGTCCTTCATGGAGAATTGTCTAGATAACCAAGCCTTTATTGTGGATAGCATTCCTACGTCATTCCCAATGATGAGGATGTCATCCACATATAATACCAAAAAGGTGATAACGCTCCCACTTACCTTTCTGTATACACAAGGCTCATCTTCGTTCTTAACGAAGTCATAAGATCTGATTGCCTCATCAAATCTTATGTTCCAACTTCGGGAAGCTTGCTTTAGTCCATAAATGGATCTAAGCAACCTACACACCTTATCTGGGCAGTTCTTGGACACGAATCCCTCAGGTTGCATCATATACACCTCCTCCTCGAGGTTCCCATTGAGGAATGCGGTTTTCACATCCATCTGCCAGATCTCATAATCATAGTGTGCTGCAATAGCCAATAGAATTCTGATGGATTTTAGCATTGCTATGGGTGAGAAGGTTTCCTCATAATCAACATCTTGCCTTTGACGATACCCCTTAGCCACTAGCCTTGCTTTATAGGTCTCTACCTTTCCATCTACTCCGATCTTTTTCTTAAAGATCCACTTGCAACCGATGGGTACAATACCTTCAGGCGCATCAACTAGGTTCCAAACCTTATTGGAGTACATAGAATCCATCTCAGAATTCATGGCTTCTTACCACTTCCCGGAGTCTATACTCATAATAGCCTCCTCGTAGGTCTGAGGATCAATATCCTCAACATCCTCTCCTCTAATATGTCCCACATATCTCTCAGGAGGATGGGATACTCTATCAGACCTGCGTAAAGTTGAAACTTGTGTATTAGGTACCTGAACAGACTCGGGCTGTAGAGTGGTGCTTAAGCTTGATTCTCCAACCTCGCTCAACTCTATCATTCTCCCACTATCTCCGCCAAGAATGTGTTCCTTCTCAAGGAACACTACTCTCTTAGCTACAAAGACCTTTTGGTCCTCGAGATGATAGAAATAATACCCACAAGTTTCCTTGGGGTGTCCCACAAATTTGCATCGCTCTGTCCTTGATTCTAACTTATCGGGGTTGTGTCTTTTAATGTGGGCAGGGCAGCCCCAAATCTTAACAACCTTAAGATCAGGCTTCTTCCCTTTCCATATCTCATATGGTGTAGACACTATCGACTTGGTTGGAACTCTGTTCAGAAGGTAAGCTGCGGTCTCTATGGCATATCCCTAGAATAAGATGGGTAGGTCAGCGAAACTCATCATGGACCGTACCATATCTACTAACGTACGTTTTCTCCTTTCAGAGACACCATTGAGCTGAGGTGTATAAAGAGGTGTCCATTGGGATAATATCACATGGTCCTTGAGGAACTGAGTAAACTCTGTACTTAAGTACTCACCTCCATCTGATCGAAGAGTTTTGATACTCTTTCCAGTCTGGTTCTCCACCTCATTCTTATACTCTCTGAATTTCTCAAAGGCCTCAGACTTGTACTTCATTAAGTACACATATTCATACCTTGAGAAATCATCTGTAAATATAATGAAGTAGGAGTAACCACCAATTGCATGAGTTGACATGGGTCCACATACATCACTATGTATGAATTCCAACAACTCAGTGGCTCTCTCTCCAGTTCCACTAAATGGAGAGTTGGTCAATTTTCCATGAAGGCAAAGCTCGCAAGTTGCATATGACACATAGTCAAATGGATCTAGATATCCATCATTTAACAACTTTTGAATCATTCCCTCATGGATATGACCTAGCCTGCAATGTCATAGGTATGCACTGTTCACCTCATCTCGTTTCCTCTTAGACACTTACATTCATGATATGTGGAGTAGTGTCTTGCATAAACAAACCTTTATGTAATATTCCTCTCGTCAATCTCCCCTTGGCTTTGCTAGAATTTACAATAAATTGTAGATGTAATAAGCAATACTAGTATCCAATACCAATGCACTATCACAAAAATCTGACAATTGGAGATTGATCATGAATGTACCTGAAGCTTCTCCAAGCTTCTATTTCGCCTTTTCTACAAGGTACTCTTTGCAGTTCCTCTTCCAGTGCCCATCTTTACCACAGTGGAAGCATTGGCCTTTATCCTTTGTTGGGTCTTTCTTAGCAACCTTTGCTTTACCTGGTTTGCCCTTGCCCTTTCCCTTCTTAAGGGACCTTTCTGTTTTCCTTTTCTTTCTGGTCTCACCAGTGTAGAGAACTGGCTTCTCTTTCTTAATAGTACTCTCTGCCTCCCTCAACATATTGAGGAGCTCTGGGAGAGTCACCTCAAGCTTGTTCATATTAAAATTCATTATGAACTGTGAAAAGGAATCTGGTAGGGACTGAAGCACAATGTCCACACACAAGTTATCCTCTAGGAGCATTCCTAGACCTGTGAGTTTCTCTATCCACTCAATCATCTTTAGGACATGGTTCTGAACCGATGTCCCCTCAGTCATCCTAGCACGGAAAAGGCTCTTGGATATCTCATATCGTTGAGTCCTTCCCTGTTCCTCAAACAATTTGCGGACATGTAGGAGAATGGATCTGGCATCCATCTTTTTATGTTGTCTCTGTAACTCAGGAGTCATAGAGCCCAACATATAGCACTGAGTAAGAGTGGAGTCATCAATGTACTTCACGTAGCGAGCGATCTCATCCTCGTTTGCCCCTTCTTCGGGCGTAGGCATCACTGTATCAAGGACGTACACGATTTTCTCCGCTGTGAGAACAATTCTCAAGTTACGGAGCCAATCCGTATAATTTGGACCAGTGAGGCGGTTGACATCAAGTATGCCACATAAGGGATTTAAAAGCGACATTTTTTGAAAATAAAGATGCAGCAGAAATGAATAACATACAGATTTTGCAAGAAATAAACTATCAAGATATGGACTTCTATCTTAATATGCTCCCACTATTTTATTAACGAGTCACGGGACACCCTCAGCACGTGAAACGGAAGTCTCCGGCAGACTTCTAGTGGGGATCAGGATCCAATCAGCGTCTTAGTGTAACCTCGAGGGACTCGACCAATCACACTAAGCCTAAAAGGTAGGCAACTCTTGCCGATCACAACTCCTTGTGATTCCTGTCCTGTTCGGCCTCCGAATCACCATGGCCTCGAGGGACTCGACCAACCATGATGCTCGGTTAAGTCAACACCTTCGTTACAAGATGAGTATGATTTGATGATATACCCTCGAGGGACTCGACCAAGCATACCATGCCCTCAGGTCACCGGTGACATCTCTATGTCGTAAGCAAGATAGCGAATCGCGATATAGGTGAGTCTCGAGGGACTCGACCAACTCAACCTACACCGGGAATCGATTCCTACTTATAACGATGGAAGGCCACGTGGGTCAATCTAATTGCCTCACGTTTACCGACTTAATATTATCGAGAGATGTTTCTATGACATGTCACACATATACATATTTAATATATATCTACATCGCATGCAAATATATATACATATCTAGTATGTGTATAAGCAATCACACTAGATGATCATGGACCACAACCTAATATGATTAGGCCCGAGCCAGTAGGCCTAATCACTCACATCAAGATCTATGTGTGCAACGGTGCATCTCCATGCCCTGTGATCGTCCATCTCGTCCTCGTCGGTTCCGTCGACATCTTGATGCATCTCCATGCATCACGATCGTCTGTCTCGTGGGTCCCGTTATCGCATCCACGCTCCCGCTGCACCTCCTCATGTGATTACAACTTAATCATAGGCACGCAGGCCCGACAATAAACGAGAAATATAATGGAGGTTCGCAGACCTCAATAATAATAATCACAAGTACACACATCACACGGTCAATGATCATCCGTCCACACATCATACATCACATGTATAAATAATCATCATCATGTAGGACTACTAGATAATAATAAAAATAATAATCAACTAAACCTTTTAATTAATTAATATTTTCTGAAATCAGGGATATATAGGGAATTTCTCAATGCCTAAGGGTATTTTCATAATTTTGATAAAAGACAGAAACTGGAATTTCTTAAATTCACAAGGGCAAAACTGTCTTTTTGCCCAAAACCCTAATTCACTCTTACTGCTGCCGCTGCCGCCGCCGCCACCCTGCTGGCAGCGGCCTGTGCGGCGGGGCAAGGGCGCTGCCCTCGCCTGCAGGCGGCACGCCCGCTGGCGGCGCTGCCGCTGCAGGTGGGCTCCCCCTTCGGGCGCCGCTGCCTCCGCAGGCGGTGCTGTCCCGCCGGGCGATCGCCCCTGTGGGGGGGGTTTCGCCTGCGGGAGCAGCGGCGGCAGGCGCCGTTGCCCTGCGGCGCCTCTGCCCGTGGGCTGCCAGCCCCGCCGGCAGCAAGCCTGCTGCAAGCAGGCCGCCGGCCGGCTGCTGCAGACGCAGCCCCTGTGCTGCCCGCCTTCGGCTGCGCTTCACGTACGCAGATCGAGGGCAGCAACTGTTGCTGCCCTTTCTCGCTTTTGCGTCAACGATTTTGATGTCAATATTCTTCCTAAACACAACTCACGCAATTCAAAACCAATCATTCGCACGAACAACCTGGCTCTGATACCACTGTTGGGAAATCATGGGGGCGACATCACATGCGCAGCGGAAGAACAAGAAAACAAAAATCCCCGATTCCCAAAAAGATGTTCGTCGTCGTGCGAAGATTGGTGCGCAAAAATCCGCGAAACTCAAAACTGCGTATAGAGTAGATTGTGTTACCTAGGGAGATCGTATATCCCTGTTTCCTTGCAGATCCTTAGGAGAGGGTGAAGGAGGTCAAGCGTCCTCCTCTCTAGCGGTGATCCACACAGCAGGGTTGCGACGATGCTCCTCAAAACTCCAGGCCTGCTCTGAGGTGGAGAGGGAGAGAAGAATAGGAAAGGCAAGCAAAGACTCTAGCCTATGAGGCTGTAAATCCCTCCTATTTATAGAGGTCCCGTGTCAAACCCTAATAGGTCCTCCCCTAATGGGTATTGGATCTGCATCCAATAAGACAAGGGCTCCATCAGATATCTCATATCTGAATCTCTACTCATCGCAATGCCTACCATATGTGTGTGACCCTCTAGGCCCAATATCGAGCTGGCCGTGAGTCATACCTGTTAGAACTCCTTCTAACTCAGTGAATTATTATCTCTGTAATAATTCACTCGACTCATCGACTACAGACGTACTAGGCCACTACGCCGTAGTCCCCAGACGATACAGGGGAATCCAATCTATTGGACCTGTCTGTCCTCAGTTACCGTGTACCTATAGTCCCTCATCCATCTAATATCCCAGAGACCGTATATCGAGCATGGTGCTGTCAGACCCATACGGTTTCTACTCGAGTCTCGCTCTAATCGGATTCTCCCGGAGAACTCTTTCTCTCTCAACCCGAATGACCCTGGCCAGGGATTTGTCTGAGCAATAACACATGGGATATTCCTCTCATGACGCCGAGAGTGGATGATCCTCTATCGACACTCAATAGCCCTCGTAAGGTCGACTACCACTCCCAATGACCAGCTGTACTAGAAATGGGACAGCCAAACCTATAAGTTTGGTATCAAAGAGTGGAGCACTCATATAGGACATCCTTGGTGTCTCAAGTCTAAGGACCAGATACACCACTAGGACTACGGAATCGCTGTCTGACAATAAGGCATCATCAACCATCCAGCATTCCGTAAGCGGATCAATCAGTGAACTCATTCTCCAATGAGCACCTGTACTGTATCCCTAGTGTCCCTACACGAGCAGCTATGAGACCAGCTACATCCATCATATGGACGGGTATACAGCACACCAGTCTATCCGGTTATCACGATTTCCCTCTCGAGTAACCTATGACCGAGATTATTTAGGATATGTGTTTAAATGTGAATCGATCTCATTATCGTGATCTCATCACGATCCGATTCCCATTGCACAAATCCAAGGACATCACAATATATATATATATGCATTTATGCAATAGTTATAAAGTGATATACGCCAAAATATAATAAGCAAAAAGATTCTGTATCAAGTCACACATGCCATCACTCACGTGATTGGCTTGCCGGGCATCTATGACTAGCACAAATATGGTTCTATTGTACCCTTAGCTTGTCATAAAGAAATCAGACTTCATGTACCACTGTCTAGATGCTTGTTTGAGTCCATATAAGCTTTTCCTAAGCTTCACACTATATTTTCTTTTCTCTTGACCCTAAAACCTTCTTATTGCTCCATGTAAATTTCTTCTTCTAAGTCACCATAAAGAAATACAGTTTTCACATCAAGTTACTCAACTTCTAAGTTCAAGTAGGTAGCCACACCAAGAAAAACTCAGATAAAGGATATTTACACCACATAAGAAAATATTTCTTCAAAGTCAATATATTTCTTCTAATTGAACCCTTTCATAACTAGTCATGCCTTGTATCTTTTTTGTGAGCTATTATTTTCAGTCTTTAATTTATAAACTCATTTATTCTTGAGAGTTTTCTTCCCTTTAGGCAACTTTACTAAGTCATAGGTTTTCAAGCAAGAATCTTATTTTATTTTGTATAGTTTTAACCCACTAATTCTTGTGCTGATATATAATTTCTTGGTAAGTTTTTGGGGCTCCCCCATTAGTAAGCATAATATACTCATGTGGAGGATATCTTGTAAATGGTTGTCGCTCTCTTATGGATCTTCTCAATGGAATCTCAATTGGTGGTGGAGGTGCTTACTCAAATTATTCAATTGGTTCAACATTATCAATTATAGGAGCATCATCACTGATATTCTCACCACAATCTTCTACTGGTCATAGGTGCCCTGCAAGCTAATCACATAAGTGATGGCACGTGTGACATGATATGCATTCTTTCTACTTATTATTATCTGACATTTTATTACTTTATATTGCCTGTTTCATGAATATATTCTGATGTCCATGGATCTGTGCAATAGGAATCGGATCATAATGAGATCACGATAATGAGATCGATTCACCTTTAAACACAGATCCTAAATAATCCTAGTCATAGGTTACTCGAGAGGGATATCGAGATAACCAGACATACTGGTGTACTGTATACCCGTACATATGATGGAGGCGGTTGATCATAATAGCAGATAAGATTTTTTAGGATCCGTGTTGAGGGAAATCCTCCCTGCTAACATGTATAAATATGGAGAACATATCAATGAGGAATACAACTTCTTCTATCTTTAATTTCTATCATCTATCTTCTATCATGGTATCAGAGCAATTCTTGCATTAGAAATTCATCTTCTTCTCGATCCGCGACACTATTCTTTTCCTCTTCAATCGCGAACCTCACTCCACCGTGACTCCCCACTGTTGCTGCCATTGTAACCCTGAAGTCTTTCGCTCTGTCAAGTTCTCCTGTGGTCTCAGGCTCGTCGTCGCACTCGCTGGCACCCCCGATCAGCACTATAGTCGGTTGACAACCCTCTCATCAGCCACAAAAGTCGCTGCCGACTTTGCTGGTGTCCTCGGATACCTCCTAAGATGCAGATCCCAGATCTACAGATCTAAGATCTCCTGAAGCTAGAGTGTTCCCCACAACTTACCGGAGATGATTTCTCAGTGCCCCCGTAAGCATGACACTATCTTTATTATCTTCTTTTGATGTTCCAATTACCGTTTCTATAGGGAATCATAGTACTTCTCTACATGCAGGACTTATCTCCATTAATGTTGCCACGCTAATCCCTTTTCAAGTTATCAAATGGTGACAACTATGCATCCTGGCGAGCCTAGTTTTCTAATCTCATATTTGGATATGACTTATTAGGCTACGTTAATAGCTCTCTTAGTTGTCCACTAGACATGATCAACATCCCCGAAGAACCCAGTCCAGCACCAAATCCAACTTACAAACTATGGTTACGTCAAGATCATCTCACCCTCCAAGCTATTCAAGCCTTAATTGCTGGATCCGTCGCCCCATTGATATCTTCATATGCGACTGCTGCAGAAGCATGGTATACTACAAATAACCTTAGCGAATCATTTGCATACTCGTAAGCTCAATCTTCTATCCAGTCTAATGAAAATAAAATAAGAGGAAAGTATTATTACTAATTATCTACAAAATATCAAAGTTATCATTGATAACTTGGCTTTGATAGGTCGTTCCGTATATGACGAAGAAGTCATCATCTATACCCTTAATGACCTCGGAGATGAGTACAAGGAATTGGCAACCGCAATCCGGGCACGTGACTCACCAATATCATTTGAAGAACTCTATGACAAGTTGACTGGCTATGAGATGTATTTGAAGCGCTAGGACAAATTGCCCGGACCAACCATCACAGCTCAAGTCAGTCAAAAGTCCAAGAGGAAGAGCAACCAGTACATAAACACGTCAACAAATATTTGGCCAAGATATCTCTTGACCCTATGGGTCCCAAGCAAACCCCCCCTTATCCTCATCATCAATATTTCTCGCAAAGTGGTAACTCCAATAACCATCAGCCTTGGCATCTACTAGTCATAGGTGCCCTACAAGCCAATCACATGAGTGATGGCACGTGTGACTTGACATGCAGTCTTTTTGCTTATTATATTTTGGCATTTATTACTTTATATTACTTGTTGCATATATGTATATATATATTGTGATATCCTTGGATTTGTGCAATGAGAATCGGATCATGATGAGATCACGATAATGAAACCGATTCACCATTAAACACAGATCCTAAATAATCCCGGTCATAAGTTACTCGAGAGGGACATCGAGATAACTGGACAGACTAGTGTGTTATATACCCATCCATATGATAGATGTAGCTGGTCTCATAGCTGCTCATGTGGGGACACTAGGGATTCAATACATATGCTCATTGAAGAATGAGTTCACTAATTGATCCGCTTATGAAATCCTAAATAGTTGATGATGCCTTATTGTCAAACAGTAATTTCGTAGTCCCAGTGGTGTATCTGATCCTTAGACTTGAGACACCAAGGATGTCTTGTATGAGTGCTCCACTCTTTGATACCGGACTTATAGGTTTGGGTGCCCCAGATCTAGCACAACCGGTCATCGGGAGTGGTAGTCAACTTTACGAGGGCTATTGAGTGCCGATAGAGGATTATCCACTCTTGGTGTCATGAGAGGAATGTCCTATGTGTTCTTGCTCAGACAAATCCCTAGCCAGGGTCATTCTATTGAGAGAGAAAGAGTTCTCTAGGAGAATTTGATTAGAGCAAGACTCGAGTTGAAACCATATGGGTCTGACAACATCATGCCCGGTATACGGTCTCTGGGATATTAGATGGATGAGGGACTATAGGTACATGGTAACTGAGGACAAACAGGTCCAATGTATTGAATTCCCTTGTAACGTCTAGGGACTGCGGCGTAGTAGCCTAGTACGTCCGCAATCGATGAATCGACTGAATTATTATGGAGATAATAATTCACTGAGCCAGAATGAGTTCTGACAGATATGACTCACGGCCAGCTCAATATTGGGCCTAGAGGGTCACACACATATGGTAGGCATTGTGATGAGTAGAGGTTCAGATATGAGATATCCGTCGGAGCTCCTATCTTATTGGATATCCAATAAGCCCCTAAATTATTGGATCCTATGGATGAGATCCAATAAGAGCCCATGAGAGATTATTGGAAAGAGATCAACTAATCTAAGAGGCTTAGGTAGTTGGATGGAGATCCAATACCTAATAGGGGAGGATCCATTAGGGTTAAGTTGATAGGGTACCTCTAAAAATAGGAGGGATTCAATAGTTTATAGGTTAGAACCTTTTGCTTCCTCTCTTATTCTCCTCCCCCTCTCCACCTTAGAGCAGGCCTGGAGTTTTGAGGAGCGTCATCGCAGCCCTGTTGTGTGGATCACCGCTAGAGATGAGGGCGCTTGACCTCCTTCACCCTCTCCTAAAGATCTGCAGGAATTCAAGGATATACGATCTCCTTAGGAAACATAATCTATCTCACACGTGGTTTTCTATTTCACAGATTTTTACGCACCAATCTTCGCACGACGACAAACATATCTTTGGGAATTAGGGATTTTGTTTTATGTTCATCCGTTGCGCATGTGATGTCGCCCCCAAGATTTTCCAACAATGGTATCAAAGCTAGGTTGTTCGTATGAAAATTGGTTTTGAACTATGTGTTATGTTTTGGAGAAGGATTTGATGTCAAAATCGTTGACGCAAAAGCGAGAAAGGACATCAACTGTTGCTGCCCTTGTTACCCTCGCATATGGTAGCTTGTTGCCACCTGCGTGCGTGCAGCCGTTGCAGTGGTGGCCGTAGGCAAGCAGCACAGCGCCAGCACATGCGCAGGCGCTATGCTTGCAGCAAGCCTGTGGCCGACGACAGGGAGGGGGCTGGCAGCCCGCAGGTGCCCCACCCGCGGGTAGAACCTGTGGGCACAGCGCTTACAGGAGCGATGCCGCCTGCGGACGCACCTTGCAAGAATAGCACTTGCAGGGGCGACCTGCTCACAAGGACGGCTCCTGCGAGTGGCACAGCGCCCGCAAGAGGGGGGCTCCGCCCGTAGGGGCGCCACCCACAGGGGTGCCCACCCACGAGGGTGCCGCCTACGGGCACTACACCCATGGGCACAGTGCTCGCGAGGTGCAGTACCACCCATAGTGGCGTCCACCCATGGGGGCGCCCATCTATAGGGGCGGCACCGCCCGAGGGCAAGCCACCCGTAAGTAGGGGCGGCGCCCTCGCCCCCCATCGCAGAGGGCTGCCACTAGTAGGGTGGTGGTGACCACAGCAGTAGGGGAGAGGGAGAAGGGCTTAGGGCTTTTTTCGAATAAAAGATAGTTTTGCCCCTCGAAATTTCAGAAATTCCAGATTCTGTCCTTTATCCAAATTATGAAAATGCCCCTCAGAATTTAAAACATTTCCTACATGTCCTTGATTTCAGAAAATATTAATTAATTAAAAAGATTAATTGATTATTATTTTTTTATTATTATCTAGTAGTCCTACATGATGATGATTTATACATGTGATGTATGATATGTGGATGGATGATCATGGACCGTGTGATTTGTGTACTTGTGATTATTATTATTGGGGCCTACGAGCCTCCATTTTATTTCTCATTTATTGTTGGGCTTGCGTGCCTATGATTAAGTTGTAATCACACGAGGAGGCGTAGCTTGAGCGTGAAAGCGATAGCGAGACCCATGAGACGGACGATCGCGATGCATGGAGATGTGTCGAGATGTCGACGGAACCGACGAGGATGAGATGGACGATCATATGGTATGGAGATACACCGATGCACACATAAATCTTGATGTAAGTGATTAGGCCCACTGGCTCGGGCCTGATGACATTAGACTGTGGTCCATGATCATCTGGTGTAATTGCTCATGTGATATATGATTATTTATATACCTACTATATACGTATATATATATTTACATGTGATGTAGATATATATTAAATATGTATATGTGTGACATGCCGAGACCAAATCAAAGAAACCTCTCTCTTGACAATATTAAATCAGTAAACATGAGGCAATTAGATTGACCCATGTGGCCTTCCATCATTATAGGAATGGATCGATTCTCGGTGTAGGTTGAGTTGGTCGAGTCCCTCGATGCTTACCTATGTCGCGATTCACTATCTTGCATATGACATAGAGATGTCACCAGTGACCTAAGGACATGGTATGCTTGGTCGAGTCCCTCGAGGGTATATTATCGAATTATACCATATTGTAACGATGGTGTTGACTTAACTAAACATCATGGTTGGTCGAGTCCCTCGAGACCATGATGATTCAGAGGCTGAATAGGATGGAAATCATAAGTTGTGATTAGCAAGAGTTGCTTACCTTTCGGGCTTAGTGTGATTGGTCGAGTCCCTCGAAGTTACACTAAGACGCTGATTGGATCCCGATCCTCACTAGAAGTCTGTCGGAGACTTCCGTTTCACATGCTGAGGGTGTTGCGTGACTTGCCAGTAAAATAGTGATAACATATTAAGATAGAAGTCCATATCTTGATTGTTAATTTTGTAAAATCTGCATGTTATTTATTTTTGCTGCATCTTTATTTTCAGAAAATGTCGCTTTCAAATCCCTTACGTGACATACTTTATGTTAACCACCTCACTTGTCCAAATTATACAGATTGGCTCCGTAATTTAAGAATTGTTCTCACGGCGAAAAAAATCGCATATGTCCTTGATACAGTGATGTCAACGCCCGAGGAAAGGGCAAGTGATGATGAGATCGCTCACTACATAAAGTACATTGATGACTCCACTCTTACTCAATGTTATATGTTGGGCTCTATGACTCCTAAGTTACAGAGACAACATGAAAAGATGGATGTCAGATTCATTCTCCTACATGTCCACAAACTGTTTGAGGAATAGAGAATGACTCAACGATATGAGATTGGAAGAAAACTATTGAAGCCAACTTGTGTTTCTAAATCATTATAATAGAAACACAATAAAATTAATGCGGAAATAAAATAGCATACCTCCAGCCATTGTTGTCAAGAATTTTTGCGGAGGTTTCTTCTTGAACTTTGGCACTTCTCGGCTTAGAACTCTCGCTTTAAATGGTGTAGGAAAGCCTTTTTTGCTTCAAAGAGATGATTGAGCCCACGGACCAAAATCCTCATATATATAGATGTTCTCCCATCAAGAACATTTATCATCACCAATTCATAACGTTCAAGAATTAATTCAAATTTTAACGTTTGGACCATAATGAAGAACTTTAATGATATTAAATATTTAATTTAATAATAACGGTTTCATGTATAAAGAATAAAAAATTAAAATCATTTAAATCTTAATTAATAAAGAAATTCATGATAATGAATTATGAATCTTAATGAGAACGGTTACATTATTATTAAATATAATATTTAATAATAACGGTTACATTCTCCCACTTGGTCCATACGTTTAGCTTAATAATTTGAATTAATATTTCTCGATTAACTTTCTTAAGAAATAAATACACAAATCATAGCGATAAGTCCTCTATGAGTGAGTATTATCATCCATGTATCACGATGTATTTAGTTTCTTAATCTCAATGTGGTAATATTACTTAATGAATAAACCTTATGTTTATTCTTGGTCCAGTAACAATATATTTTCTCAAAATAATGTGCACATGAATGAGAAAATTTCATAATATATAAGAGTTTCAATATCATTACAAAGTGAAACCAAGTCTCATTTTCTCTACATGATCCTTGAATATCAGAGGTGGCATGCCTTTAGTCAAAGGATCAACAATCATCAATTCAGTGCTAATATGCTCAATGACCACTTTCTTTTCTTTTATACGTTCTCTTATGGCTAAATACTTAATATCGATGTGTTTACTTCGACTTCGACTTTTATTATTTTTAGCCATAAAGACAGCAGCTGAATTGTCACAGAAAATTCTTAATGGCCTAGAAATAGAATCCATGATTCTAAGCCCAGAAATGAAACTCTTAATCCATACACCATGTGAAGTAGCCTCAAAACAGGAGACAAACTCAACTTTCATGGTAGAAGTAGCAATCAAGGTCTGCTTAGCGCTTCTCCAAGAAATAGCTCCACCAGCCATTATAAAAATATATCCTGATGTTGATTTACGAGAATCAACATAACCGGCGAAGTCTGAATTTGAGTAACCAATCACATCCAGATTGTTTGTATGTCTATACATAAGCATATAAACTTTGGCTCCTTGTAGATACCACATCACTTTCTTTACAGTTCTCCAGTGGTCCGGATAAGACCCTAAAGTCTTATCATAAAAAAGAAGAAGAGAAAGGGGATGATCACTTCGAGGGGATCGGCCTCCTAGGGTTTGCCAAAAGACAGAATAGTATTTTTCATAGATAACTGAAAAGAAGTAGTTACATCCCTATTTATAGAGTTCCACCTAGAGTCCATCAGGACTTGAACTTTAATAATAAATAAATATTAAATAAACCTCTACTTGACTCTAATTAAACTAAACCGACTCAATAAACAACTGGACTAAACAGACTCAATAAACATTATTCAAAAGCTCAGAAAAATGGTCCTAATAGTTCCTCCCTCTTCAAATCAGCCTTATCCTCAAGGCTGAGCAGCATCAATCTCGGGGAGCTTCTCTTTCAACACTTTAGCCATAGACTATCTGCAACGCATTACAACCCGTTGATCAAGTAAGTATGGTCTCCACTTTTTGATAGTGTAAGCAACGGGTCGATCTTTCAGTGTAGTAATCATTGCATAAAATTTCTGGCCCTGTATAATCAATTTTATCTTTGAACATTTGCTATCACAAGTGAAAATCCATCCATCAACGATCTTTACTTCGAATCTGTCATAGTCTTCAATGTGGTGGGCCAATCGATCAATAGTCTCACTGTCCATAAAATTATTAGTGCTGCACGTATCAATCAAAATAGTGACAGGCTGATGCTTCAAAGTTCCTCTGATTTTCATAGTTTGTGAGTTAGTATAGTCGGCCAATGCATGCACTGTATATGTGATGGGTTCAATATCTTCATTAGTTTTCACACCTTCATAATCGGAGTCTAACTCTTCTGCTTTCGGTTCCTCTCTAATTGGCTGAATCATTAGATGTTGCCCTTGGTTACATTGGTGCTCCATACTCCACTTTTCATTATAGTGCAAACCCCTTGCTGATCTTTCCTTACTAATTTTTTTCTCATGTAGATGTGCAAATGAGATCACAGCTATCATAGTGCGGGGTTGACGAGCCTTAACTTCACACTGGATCTCCGGATTAAGCCCTTCAATAAATGTATTCAGAAGTTATCGTTCTGACCAATCTCTAGCTTGATTTGACAATCTTTCAAACCTACTCTGATATTCCAACACTATAGAAGTTTGAAAAATTTTGGTGAGCTAGCCATCAACATTCTCATATTCGGATGGGCCAAATCGAACAAGAAGCCCTCTTTTGAACTTCTCCCATGAAGGAACTCCGTAAACAGATTCATACCAATCGTACCACTGGAGTGCATCTTCATCGAGCTGGATTGAGGCTATTTCCACCTTGGATTCTTCTAGAGTTCTATGAAAATGGAAAAAAATTTCTGCCCTAGAGATCCAACTAGTCAGATCTCCATCTTTCCATCTCAAAAATTCCACCTTCATGTATAAGTAGTTTGTGTCACAATCTTGGGGCCTTTTTCCTGTATTTTCATATCTGTGCAACATAGAACTTGAGCCCCCATTTTGTTGAAATTTACTAAGACTCTCCAGTAGGCTCTTTTTGAAATCATTAAGTGTTTCTCGCAATCGGTTCTCAATTCTGATTTCTAATACTTCCATTTGTGCTTTCACCGAGTTATCAGTAGCCATTGTGTAAGACTGCAAATCTATAATCTCAACTCCTGTTTTTGGTGTCGATCAAGGGCATCAACACTGTCGATGCAAAGTTGCCGAGGAGGTGGACACCAAGGGCAGTGCTGTAGTCGCTGTGTTGGAGGAAGAGTAGCTGCCCTATTTCTATCGCTACGTAGGGTGAGAGCGGTGGGGTTGGAAGGCGACTGCGTTGATGTGGCTGCAGTTGCTGCGACCCAAGGGGCGATCGCTGAGCAATGGGGTTGAGGCTGCGGTGATTGCAACCTGTGGTGATGGCAACCTATGGTTGTGGTAGAATATACTAAGCAAGGGGGAGGCGGCGTTGATGCGACCGAGGTTGAGAAGAGGAATCGGTGTTGCGTGCGCTGTTGGGGTTGAGGCAAGGCAGCGTACTTGCTGCGGTTGCTGCGTTCGCTGTTGGAGGGCGGCTGCTGCAGAACGAGGGGTTGGTCGTTGGCCAGGAGCGATGACGGTGGTTACAATCGATGGCTGCGGCAGCAGAGGGTGCCACTGTTTTTGTTACTGCGTGGTGGTTGCTGCATACTCTATTTTTGTCGCACCACCAAAGGAGTTGGCCGGAAGGATCACGAGCGGTTGAGGAGAAGGCTGCGATGGCTGGCAGCAGCGGTGGTTGCTGGTCGGAGCGCAGCATTGGCAGTGGAGAAGGAGGCAGCGAGGGTTGTGGCCAGGATCGACGGGGGCTGCAGCAACAAAGGAAGCTCTGTTTCTGTAACCGTTGCAACGAGGGCTGTGGCAACCGGTGGCTATGGCTGCAACCCAAGGGGGGGGGGGGCGGGGCCACGGCGAGGGTTGCGGTTGGGAGGCGGGCGGCGGTGATCGAGCGATCAGGAAGCGACGGCGGCGGTGGAGAAAAAGGCAACGAGCGTCGTCGCTGGCCAAGAAGTTGCGATGCTGGAGATGGGAAACAGGGTGCTCTATTTCTATCGCACCATAGCCGGAGCCACTGGCATTGCTAGCAACAGCGGTGCGGTGGTGATCATGCGGCCGAGAAGCAGCGGTAGCGGTGGAGAAGGAGGAGTCGGCGGTGTCACGGTTGGGAACAAGGGCAACCGGTGAGTTGCCCTATTTCTGGCACTACAGATGCAAAGCAAGGAGGATCGACTGCTAGGAGGTTTGCGGCGGTCATCGCACGGTGGCTGGCAGCGGTGGTGGCTCGGCAACGAAGGAGAGGGGTGGCGTTGAAGTGGCCGAGAAATAGCGGCGGCGGTAGAGGCAACCGGCGCCTGTGGCAGCAGAGGGATCGGCGGCTGCTTTGTTTCTATCGCACCATAGAAACAGCGACGCCGACAGATCGCATGGCCAAAGCTGCAACCAAGGGAAGGCAGCAATGGCGGTGCGGCTAGGGCAGCATCGCTGACTGTAGAAGCAGCGATGGGTGGTCCGCTGGCTGGGAAACGACAGCCGTGGCCCTTCTCGCTCGAGCGAGATGTGGGCAGCGAGGAGGCGAGGTGAGAAGGTTGCTGGCTGGGGCACAATGGCAGCGGTGGGCGCTGGCCAGGGAGCAGCGCGGTGGAGGAGAAGGAAAGCAAGGGTGGTCGGCGCCGGGAAGCAAATGTTCCTTCTTGGTTGAGAAGGAACAGCGTGCGTGACTGCCGACTTCGCACTCACAAATTTTTTTTTTTTGAGATGACAAACTACAGGGAGAACGCCGAGGATCGCTGCTCTGATACCAATTGATAAGACCCTAAATTCTTATCATAAAAAAGAAGAAGAGAAAGGGGATGATCACTTCGAGGGGCGGCCTCCTTGATCGCTTCGAGGGGATCGACCTCCTAGGGTTTGTCAAAAGACAGAATAGTATTTTTTATAGATAACTGAAAAGAAGCAGTTACATCCCTATTTATAGAGTTCCACCTAGAGTCCATTAGGACTTGAACTCTAATAATAAATAAATATTAAATAAACCTCTACTTGACTCTAACTGAACTAAACCGACTCAATAAACAACTGGACTAAACATACTCAATAAACATTATTCAAATGCTCAGAAAAAGGGTCCTAACAGGTCCATACCTGGATTACTTTGATATCGACCTAGCATCCCCACAATAAATGCAATATCAAGTCTAGTACAGACCTGAGCATACATAAGGCTTCCTACGATAGAAGCATATGGGATATTTTTCATTGATTCCCTTTCAAAGTTGTTCTTTGGGCATTGGTTCAAATTGAACCTATCATCTTTCACAATGGAAGCAACACTTGGTGAACAATCCTTCATCCGAAATCTTTCTAAAAGTTTATCGATATATATTTCTTGTGATAGACCTAAAATACCTCGATGTCTATCTCTATGGATCTTAATGCCAATGACATAAGATGCTTCACCCATATCCTTAATGTCAAAATTTTTAGAAATGAATTGTTTCACCTCATGCAGCAAACCCTTATCGTTGGTTGCAAGCAAAATATCATCTACGTATAAAACAAGGAAATATATCTTACTCCCACTAACCTTCTGGTATATGCATTGATCCATGGGATTTTCAACAAATCTGAATGAAGAAATTACTTCATGAAATTTAAAATACCATTGGCGGTAGGCTTGTTTTAAGCTGTATATAGACTTCCTAAGCTTGCAAACCAAGTGTTCACCAACACTAGAAGAGAAACCTTCAGGTTGTTTCAAATAAACCTCTTCCTCTAGATCTCCATTAAGAAATGTCATTTTCACATCCATTTGTTGCAACTCAAGGTTAAAATGAGCAACTAATGCCAAAATAATACGTAGAGAATCTTTCATAGATATAGGAGAAAACGTCTCCGTATAATCGATTCCCTCTTTTTGAGTAAATCCCTTTGCAACAAGTCTTGCCTTGTATCTCTCAATGTTGCCTAATGAATCTTTCTTAGTTTTAAAGACTCATTTGCAACCAATAGCCTTTGCTTCATTAGACAACTCTACAAGATCCCAAACTCCTTTGCTCATCATGGAATTCATCTCTTCTTTCATGGCATCATGCCATAAATTTGATTCTTTGCAACTCATGGCTTGTGAAAATGTTTCAGGATCATTTTTGGCTCCAATATTATAATCAAATTCTTGTAGATATATAACATAATCACTAGGAATTGCTGATCTTTTATTTCTAGTAGATCTTCTTAATGTTGTACCAATGGTTCCTTGAGAAACTTGTAGTTCAACTAGTTGTTCAGGAGCTTGTTGTAATTCCTGAACTGTTTGATCTATTAGAATACTATCAACAACTTGTGGAATTTCAATGATTGGTTGTTCAGTACTAGTTTGTACTTGAGGAGTGCTATGAACTATAACCAATCTATCATTTGATATGGAAGATTGAGATTCTATATGATCATGTGCGGAAACTATTTTCTTGAAATGATCGCTCCCACTAATCACATCATCCTCAAGAAATTTAGCGTTTCTTGATTCCACAATCCTAGTTATGTGAGATGGACAATAGAATCTGTAACCTTTGGACTTTTCGGCATATCCAATGAAATACCCACTAATTGTCCTCAGGTCCAGTTTCTTCTCTTATGGATTATATATCCTGACTTCAGACGGACATCCCCAAACGCGCATATGTCGCAAACTCGGTTTCCAACCTTTCCATAATTCAAATGGTGTCTTGTGGACAGCCTTGATTGGAACTCGGTTTAATATATACACAACCATCTTTAGTGCTTCAGTCCACAAGAACTTAGGAAGATTGGAGTTGCTAAGCATACTCTGCACCATGTCTAATAATGTTCGGTTTCTTCTTTCTGCAACACCATTCTGGTCTACTGAACCAGGCATAGTGTATTGGGCAACAATCCCATGTTTTCGAATAAACTTAGCAAAAGGACCAGGTGCTTGTCCATTTTCAATATATCTACCATAATATTCTCCACCCCTATCTGATCTCACAATTTTAATTTGCTTACCACATTGGTTTTCAACTTCAGCCTTAAAGACTTTGAAGGTATCCAATGCTTCATTTTTATTATGAAGCAAATATATATACATATATTGTGAGAAATCATCTATAAAGGAGATGAAGTATTTCTGACCATGTATGTCCATGTCTGGACAACATATATCAGTATGAATTATCTCTAATAAGTCTGAACTCCTATTAGCACTCTTTTTGGACTTATTGATTTACTTTCCCTTAATACAGTCCACACATGTCTTAAAATTAGTAAAATCAAGAGTCCTAAGTACCTCATCTTTAACTAATCTTTTAATTCTCTTTATGGAGATATGTCCTAATCTCCGATGCCATAATATAGAGGAGTCCTCATTAATATTACACCTCTTAATGCCAGTGTGAACATGTATTGAACTTTGAGTATTATCATTTTGTAATAAAACACGGTAAAGACCATCAGACAAAATACCATTCCCAACACAATCAGATTTATGTAATAAATGAAATGATGTGTCTTTAAAATTAAAGGAATACCCAAATGGTACAAGTCTGGAAACAGAAATTAAGTTTCGTGAGAAACTTGGTACATAAAAGGTCCTTTCTAATTTTAAAACAAAACCACTACTTAAAGTTAAAATGCATGTTCCAATTGCCTCCACATGTGAGCCCATCTTATTTCCCGATAAGATGCTTTGCTCACTTCCCACTAGCTTTCTTAGGTTTTGCATACCCTACAAAGAGTTTGCAATATGGATTGTTGATATAGAGTCAATCCACCAAATGTTAATATTAGCATTGACCATATTATATTCATAACATACATTTGAGGTTGGTTTACCTTTCTTTTCAAGCCACTGTTGAAATTTCGTGCATTCCTTCTTCATGTGTCCCTTTCTTTTACAAAAGAAACACCTTGCTTCTTTCTTGATATCAGCTTGGGGTGGTATTTTACCTTTTCCCTGCTGATGAGCTTTCTGATTGGCTTGATGTTTGTTAGTTTTGTTCTTCCCGCAAGTTGTTACTATCAATGCACTCTCACCCAATTCCATCACTAGCCTCTCTTCTTCTTGAACACACATGGTCATTAATTCATTGATTGACCATTTGTCCTTATATGTATTGTATGAAATTTTAAAAGGGCCATGTTGAGGTGGAAGAGTGTTCAAAATATAGTGCACCAAGAAGGATTCCGACATATTAACCTTAAGTTTCTTAAGTTGAGCCGCAATATCTCGCATTTGCATTATGTGCTCATGCACACCCTTTATGTTAGTGAGTCTAAAGGATGAAAATTTCATTATAAGGGTACTTGCTAATGCCTTATCCGAAGTGATGAATTGTTCATCAATAGCTTTTAGCAAGTCTCGGACATTTTCATGCTGGTCAACAGAACCACGTATGCCAGTAGTCATCTTAGTTTTGATAAACATCACGCTGAGCCGATTGAATCGCTCCCATCGCTCATATAACGTGATCTCAGTTGGAGTGATTGTATTAATGACTATAGGTGGTTCGTCTTTTCTTATAGCATAAATGGAGGAGAACCCTCTCCTTCCATATCTTATAGTTATCACCATTAAGTTCGGAGATATCATATCGAATATCAGAGAAATTAACAGTTTGAGAAACTACATAAAATCAAACATGCTTGTGTCAAAATTTGAAGCTTAATAGACTAAATTACATGTTTTACCAATGTGAAACATGCCAAAAATATGAATCTCATGACATAAAAATTGCTTGTGGGCTGAATTCTTAATTCAAATATATTCAAATGGTCTTTATGATAATCCCTATGGGTAAATTACGAAAATAATCTGATATTTTATCCTGATTAATTATATTAAATATAATAAAAGATCCTGTAGGATAACAATTATTATATGAAATATCATCAATCACAATATGCTGTCTAATTACTTATGTGATCCTTATTTTAACTTTATATATAATTTTAATTAATTAAGGATGTTGTGGCTAATTCTTAATTAATTAAGATTATATGGATCACTAGACATTTTGAACATAAAAAATTTGTCATAAGCATAATTTTATATAACTAAATATGCATACATAATATGAGCATTTTATCGACTAAAAATATTGAAAATGATATTTCCTCATGATTTTCAACAAAATACATCAAGAAGTTTCCAAGAAGAAACCAAAATCAAATCATTTTAATGGCATAAAAATGAAAACTATTTCATATCAAGGTAGAGGTGAAAAGGCTCTGATATCAAATGTAAGAAAACCATTGAAGCCAACTTGTGTTTCTAAATCATTATAATAGAAACACAATAAAACTAATGCGGAAATAAAAATAGCGTACCTCCAGCCATTGTTGTCAAGAATTTCTGCAGAGGTTTTTTCTTAAACTTTGGCACTTCTCGGCTCAGAACTCTCGCTTTAGATGGTGTAGGAAAGTTTTTTTGCTTCAAAGAGATGATTGAGCCCAGGGACCAAATGCTAGTCATAGGTGCCCGGCAAGCCAATCACGTGAGTGATGGCACGTGTGACTTGATACAGAATCTTTTTGCTTATTATATTTTGGCGTATATCACTTTATAACTATTGCATAAATGCATATATATATTGTGATGTCCTTGGATTTGTGCAATGGGAATCGGATCGTGATGAGATCACGATAATGAGATCGATTCACCTTTAAACACATATCCTAAATAATCCCGGTCATAGGTTACTCGAAAGGGACATCGTGATAATCGGATAGACTGGTGTGCTGTATACCCGTCCATATGATAGATGCAGCTAGTCTCATAGCTGCTCGTGTAGGGACACTAGGGATACAGTACAGGTGCTCATTGGAGAATGAGTTCACTGATTGATCCGCTTACGGAATGCTGGATGGTTGATGATGACTTATTGTCAGATAGTGATTCCGTAGTCCTAGTGGTGTATTTGGTCCTTAGACTTGAGACACCAAGGATGTCCTGTATGAGTGCTCCACTCTTTGATACCAGACTTATAGGTTTGGCTGTCCCAGATCTAGTACAGCTGGTCATTGGGAGTGGTAGTCGACCTTACGAGGGCTATTGAGTGTCGATAGCGGATCATCCACTCTCGGCGTCATAAGAGGAATATCCCATGTGTTCTTGCTCAGACAAATCCCTGGCCATGGTCATTCGAGTTGAGAGAGAAAGAGTTCTCCGGGAGAATCCGATTAGAGCGAGACTCGAGTAGAAACCATATGGGTCTGACAGCACCATGCTCGTTATACGGTCTTTGGGATATTAGATGGATGAGGGATTATAGTTACACGGTAACTGAGGACAGACAGGTCCAATGGATTGGATTCCCCTGTATCGTCTGGGGACTACGGCGTAGTGGTCTAGTACGTCCGTAGTCGATGAGTCGAGTGAATTATTACAGAGATAATAATTCACTCAGTTAGAAGGAGTTCTGACAGGTATGACTCACGGCCAGCTCGATATTGGGCCTAGAGGGTCACACACATATGGTAGGCATTGCGATGAGTAGAGGTTCGGATATGAGATATCCGACGGAGCCCTTGTCTTATTGGATGCAGATCCAATACCCATTAGGGGAGGACCCATTAGGGTTTGACAGGGGATCTCTATAAATAGGAGGGATTCATAGCCTCATAGGCTAGAGTCTTTGCTTGCCTTTCCTATTCTCCTCTTCCTCTCCACCTCAAAGCAGGCCTGGAGTCTTGAGGAGCGTCGTCGCAACCCTGCTGTGTGGATCACCGCTAGAGAGGAGGACGCTTGACCTCCTTCACCCTCTCCTAAGGATCTGCAAGGAAACAGGGATATACGATCTCCCTAGGTAACACAATCTACTCTATATGCAGTTTCATGTTTCGCGGACTTTTGCGCACCAATCTTCGCACGACGAACATCTCTTTGGGAATCGGGGATTTTGTTTTCTTGTTCTTCCGCTGCGCATGTGATGTCGCCCCCATGATTTCCCAACAGTGGTATCAGAGCCAGGTTGTTCGTGCGAATGATTGGTTTTGAACTGCGTGTGTTGTGTTTAGGAAGAATATTGACGTCAAAATCGTTGACGCAAAAGCGAGAAAGGGCAGCAACAGTTGCTACCCTCTATCTACGTGCGTGAAGCGCAGCCGAAGGCGGGCAGCACAGGGGCTGCGTCTGCAGCAGCCGGTCGGCGGCCTGCTTGCAGCAGGCTTGCTGCCGGCGGGGCTGGCAGCCCACGGGCAGAGGCGCCTTCCGCCGCAGGGCAGCGGCGCCTTCTGCCGCAAGGAAGCAGCGCTTGCCACCGCAGGGCAGCGACGCCTGCCGCCGCTGCTCCCACGGGCGAAACTCCCCCCCCCACAAGGGCGGCCGCCCGGCGGGACAGTACCGCCTGCGGAGGCAGCGGCGCCCAAAGGGGGCGCCCACCCGCAGCGGCATCGCCGCCAGCGGGCGTGCCGCCTGCAGGCGAGGGCAGTGCCCTCGCCCCGCCGCACAGGCCGCCGCCAGCAGGGTGGCGACGGCGACAGCAGCGAAAGGGGGAAAGGGCATTAGGGTTTTCTGGGCAAAAGATAGTTTTGCCCCTCGGAATTTGAGAAATTCCAGTTTCTGTCTTTTGTCTAAATTATGAAAATACCCCTATAAATTCAGAAATTTCCTACATGTCCCTAATTTCAGAAAATATTAATTAATTAAATGGTTTAGTTGATTATTATTTTTATTATTATCTAGTAGTCTTACATGATGATGATTATTTATACATGTGATGTATGATGTGTTGACGGATGATCATGGACCGTGTGATGTGTGTACTTGTGATTATAATTATTGAGGTCTGCGAGCCTCCATTATATTTCTCGTTTATTGTCGGGCCTGCGTGCCTATGATTAAGTTGTAATTACATGAGGAGGCGCAGCGGGAGTGTGGATGCAATAGCGGGACCCACGAGACGGACGATCGTGATGCATGGAGATGCATCAAGATGTCGACGTAATCGACAAGGATGAGATGGACGATCACAGGGCATGGAGATGCACCGTTGCACACATAGATCTTGATGTGAGTGATTAGGCCTACTGGCTCGGGCCTAATCATATTAGGTTGTGGTCCATGATCATCTGGTGTGATTGCTTATACACATACTAGATATGTATATATATTTGCATGCGATGTAGATATATATTAAATATGTATATGTGTGATATGTCATATTAGGAGACCAAATCATAGAAACATCTCTCGATAATATTAAGTCGGTAAACGTGAGGCAATTAGATTGACCCACGTGGCCTTCCATCGTTATGAGTAGGAACCGATTCCCGGTGTAGGTTGAGTTGGTCGAGTCCCTCGAGACTCACCTATATCGCAATTCGCTATCTTGCTTACGACATAGAGATGTCACCGGTGACCTGAGGGCATGGTATGCTTGGTCGAGTCCCTCGAGGGTATATCATCAAATCAGACTCATCTTGTAACGAAGGTGTTGACTTAACCGAGCATCATGGTTGGTCGAGTCCCTCGAGGCCATGGTGATTCGGAGGCCGAACAGGACGGGAATCACAAGGAGTTGTGATCGGCAAGAGTTGCCTACCTTTTAGGCTTAGTGTGATTGGTCGAGTCCCTCGAGGTTATACTAAGACGCTGATTGGATCCTGATCCCCACTAGAAGTCTGCCGGAGACTTCCGTTTCACGTGCTGAGGGTGTCGCGTGACTCGTTAGTAAAATAGTGAGAGCATATTAAGATAGAAGTCCATATCTTGATAGTTTATTTCTTGCAAAATCTGCATGTTATTCATTTCTGCTACATCTTTATTTTTAGAAAATGTCGCTTTTAAATCCCTTATGTGGCATACTTGATGTCAACCGCCTCACTGGTCTAAATTATACGGATTGGCTCCGTAACTTGAGAATTGTTCTCACAGCGAAGAAAATCGTGTACGTCCTTGATACAGTGATGCCTACGCCCGAAGAAGGGGCAAACGCGGATGAGATCACTCACTACGTGAAGTACATTGATGACTCCACTCTTGCTCAGTGCTATATGTTGGGCTCTATGACTCCTGAGTTACAGAGACAATATGAAAAGATGGATGCCAGATCCATTCTCCTACATGTCCGTAAATTGTTTGAGGAATAGGGAAGGACTCAGCGATATGAGATATCTAAGAGCCTCTTCCGCGCTAGGATGACTGAGGGGACACTGGTTCAGAACCATGTCCTAAAGATGATTGAGTGGATAGAGAAACTCACAGGTCTAGGAATGGTCCTAGAGGATAACTTATGTGTGGACATTGTACTTCAGTCCCTACCAGATTCCTTTTCATAGTTCATAATGGATTTTAATATGAACAAGCTTGAGGTGACTGTCCCTCCTCAATATGTTGAGGGAGGCAGAGAGTACTATTAAGAAAGAGAAGCCAATTCTCTACACTGGTGAGACCAGAAAGAAAAGGAAAGTAGAAAGGTCCCTTGAGAAGGGAAACGGCAAGGGCAAACCAGGTAAAGCAAAGGTTGCTAAGAAAGACCCAACAAAGGACAAAGGCCAGTGCTTCCATTGTGGTAAAGATGGGCACTGGAAGAGGAACTGCAAAGAGTACCTTGCAGAAAGGGTGAAACAAGAAGCTTGGTGAAGCTTCAGGTACATTCATGATCAATCTCCAATTGGCAGATTTTTGTGATAGTGCATTGGTATTGGATACCAGTATTGCTTATTACATCTACAATTTATTGTAAATTCTAGCAAAGCCGAGGGGAGATTGACGAGAGGAATATTGCATAAAGGTTTGTTTATGCAAGACACTACTCCACATATCATGAATGTAAGTGTCTAAGAGGAAACGAGATGAGGTGAACAGTGCATACCTATAGCATTGTAGGCTAGGTCACATCCATGAAAGAAGGATTCAAAAGTTGCTAAATAATGGATATCTAAATCCATTCGACTATGTGTCATATGTAACTTGTGAGCCTTACATTCGTGGAAAACTGACCAACTCTCCATTTAGTGGAACTGGAGAGAGAGCCACTGAGTTGTTGGAACTCATACATAGTGATGTATGTGGACCCATGTCAACTCATGCCATTGGAGGTTACTCCTACTTCATTACATTTACTGGTGATTTCTCAAGGTATGGATATGTGTACTTAATGAAGTACAAGTCCGAGGCCTTTGAGAAATTCAGAGAGTATAAGAATGAGGTGGAGAACCAAACTGGAAAGAGTATCAAAACTCTTCGATCAGATCGAGGAGGTGAGTACTTAAGTACAGAGTTTACTCAGTTCCTCAAGGACCATGGGATATTATCCCAATGGACACCTTCTTACACACCTCAGCTCAATGGTGTCTCTGAAAGGAGAAATCGTACGTTATTAGATATGGTACGGTCCATGATGAGTTTCGCTGACCTACTCATCTCATTCTGGGGATATGCCCTAGAAACCACAGCTTACCTTCTGAACAGAGTTCCAACTAAGTCGGTAGTGTCTACACCATATGAGATATGGAAAGGGAAGAAGCCTGATCTTAAGGTTGTTAAGATTTGGGGCTGCCTTACCCACGTTAAAAGATACAACTCCGATAAGTTAGAATCAAGGACAGAGCGATGCAAATTTACGGGATACCCCAAGGAAACTTGTGGGTATTATTTCTATCATCTCGAGGATCAAAAGGTCTTTGTAGCTAAGAGAGCAGTGTTCCTTGAGAAGGAACACATTCTTGGCGGAGACAGTGGGAGAATGATAGAGTTGAGCGAGGTTGGAGAACCAAGCTCAAGCACCACTCTATAGCCCGAGTCTGTTCAGGTACCTAATACACAAGTTTCAACTTTACGCAGGCCTGATAGAGTATCTCATCCTCCTGAGAGATATGTGGGACATATTAGAGGAGAGGATGTTGAGGATATTGATCCTCAGACCTACGAGGAGGCTATTATGAGTATAGACTCCGGGAAGTGGCAAGAAGCCATGAATTCTGAGATGGATTCTATGTACTCCAATAAGGTTTGGAACCTAGTTGATGCGCCCGAAGGTATTGTACCCATCGGTTGCAAGTGGATCTTTAAGAAAAAGATCGGAGTAGATGGAAAGGTAGAGACCTATAAAGCAAGGCTAGTGGCTAAGGGGTATCGTCAAAGGCAAGATGTTGACTATGATGAAACTTTCTCACCCGTAGCAATGCTAAAATCCATCAGAATTCTATTGGCTATTGCAGCACACTATGATTATGAGATCTGGCAGATGGATGTGAAAACCGCATTCCTCAATGGGAACCTCGAGGAGGAGGTGTATATGATGCAACCTGAGGGATTCGTGTCCAAGAACTGCCCAGATAGGGTGTGTAGGTTGCTTAGATCCATTTATGGACTAAAGCAAGCTTCCCGAAGTTAGAACATAAGATTTGATGAGGCAATCAGATCTTATGACTTCGTTAAGAACGAAGATGAGCCTTGTGTGTACAGGAAGGTAAGTGGGAGCGCTATCACCTTTTTTTGGTGTTATATGTGGATAACATCCTGATCATTGGGAATGACGTAGGAATGCTATCCACGGTAAAGGCTTGGTTATCTAGACATTTCTCCATGAAGGACTTAGGGGAAGCATCCTATATCTTGGGGATTAGAATCTATAGAGATAGATCCAAGAGGATGCTTGGCTTGTCCCAGTCCAGGTACATAGAAACCATTGTCAAAAGGTTTGACATGAAAAATTCTAAGAAAGGGCGAACATGGATATGATACCTTATGCCTAAGCAATAGGGTCTATCATGTATGCCATGCTATGTACTAGGCCTGATATAGTGCATGCTCTGAGTGTCACGAGCAGGTATCAGGCGGATCCAGGCTTGGAGCACTGGAAAGCAGTAAAGTGTATCCTTAAGTACTTGAGAAGGACTAAGGATCTTTTACTAGTATATGGAGGTAATAGCCTTAAGGTTGAAGGCTTCACTGACTCAAGTTTTTAGTCTGATGTCGATGATAACAAGTCGAATTCAGGGTATGTGTACACCTTGAATGGAGGAGCAGTGTGCTGGAAGAGTTCCAAGCAAGATACCACTATTGACTCAACCACAGAGGCGGAGTACATTGCTGCATCAGATGCAGCAAAGGAGGGAGTCTGGTTGAAGATGTTCATCACAGATTTGGGAGTCGTTTCGGATAGCGAGAAGTCGACTTCCTTATATTGCGACAATTATGGGGTGATTACTCAAATAAGGGAACCCGGGTCTCATCAGAAGTGTTCTGAGTAGGTTCCAGCTTATCAGAGAGATCGTAACCCGAGGAGATGTAGCAGTGGAAAGAGTTCCATCCGAAGATAACATTGCAGATCCACTAACAAAGCCATTATCTCAGATTGTCTTTGAGCGTCACAGGAGTCTGATGGGGATCAGACACATAGGTGATTGGCTTTAGGTCAAGTGGGAGATTACTAGTCATAGGTGCCCGGCAAGCCAATCACGTGAGTGATGGCACGTGTGACTTGATACAGAATCTTTTTGCTTATTATGTTTTGGCGTATATCACTTTATAACTATTGCATAAATGCATATATATATTGTGATGTCCTTGGATTTGTGCAATGGGAATCGGATCATGATGAGATCACGATAATGAGATCGATTCACCTTTAAACACATATCCTAAATAATCCCGGTCATAGGTTACTCGAGAGGGACATCGTGATAACCGGATAGACTGGTGTGCTGTATACCCGTCCATATGATGGATGCAGCTGGTCTCATAGCTGCTCGTGTAGGGATACTAGGGATACAGTACAGGTGCTCATTGGAGAATGAGTTCACTGATTGATCCGCTTACGGAATGCTGGATGGTTGATGATGCCTTATTGTCAGACAGCGATTCCGTAGTCCTAGTGGTGTATCTGGTCCTTAGACTTGAGACACCAAGGATGTCCTATATGTGTGCTCCACTCTTTGATACCAGACTTATAGGTTTGGCTGTCCCAGATCTAGTACAGCTGGTCATTGGGAGTGGTAGTCGACCTTACGAGGGCTATTGAGTGTCGATAGAGGATCATCCACTCTCGGCGTCATGAGAGGAATATCCCATGTGTTCTTGCTCAAACAAATCCCTGGCCAGGGTCATTCGGGTTGAGAGAGAAAGAGTTCTCCGGGAGAATCCGATTAGAGCGAGACTCGAGTAGAAATCGTATGGGTCTGACAGCACCATGCTCGATATACGGTCTGTGGGATATTAGATGGATGAGGGATTATAGGTACACGGTAACTGAGGACAGACAGGTCCAATGGATTGGATTCCCCTGTATCGTCTGGGGACTACGGCGTAGTGGCCTAGTACGTCCGTAGTCGATGAGTCGAGTGAATTATTACAGAGATAATAATTCACTCGGTTAGAAGGAGTTCTGACAGGTATGACTCATGGCCAGCTCGATATTGGGCCTAGAGGGTCACACACATATGGTAGGCATTGTGATGAGTAGAGGTTCGGATATGAGATATCCGACGGAGCCCTTGTCTTATTAGATGCAGATCCAATACCCATTAGGGGAGGACCCATTAGGGTTTGACAGGGGATCTCTATAAATAGGAGGGATTCACAGCCTCATAGGCTAGAGTCTTTGCTTGCCTTTCCTATTCTCCTCTTCCTCTCCACCTCAGAGCAGGCCTGGAGTCTTGAGGAGCGTCGTCGCAACCCTGCTGTGTGGATCACCGCTAGAGAGGAGGACGCTTGACCTCCTTCACCCTCTCCTAAGGATCTGCAAGGAAACAGGGATATACGATCTCCCTAGGTAACACAATCTACTCTATACGCAGTTTCATGTTTCGCGGACTTTTGCGCACCAATCTTCGCACGACGACGAACATCTCTTTGGGAATCGGGGATTTTGTTTTCTTGTTCTTCCGCTGCACATGTGATGTAGCCCCCATGATTTCCCAACACCAAAATCCTCATATATATAGATGTTCTCCCATCAAGAACATTTATCATCACCAATTCATAACGTTCAAGAATTAATTCAAATTTGTAACGTTTGGACCATAATGAAGAACTTTAATAATATTAAATATTTAATTTAATAATAACAGTTTCATGTATAAAGAATAAAAAACTGAAATCATTTAAATCATAATTAATGAAGAAATTCATGATAATGAATTATGAATCTTAATGAGAACGGTTACATTATTATTAAATTAGATATTTAATAATAACGGTTACATTCTCCCACTTGGTCCATACGTTTATCTTAATAATTTAAATTAATCTTTCTCAAACAACATTCTTAAGAAATAAATACATGAATCAGAGCGATAAGTCCTCTAAGAGCGAGTATTATCATCCATGTATCACGATGTATTTAGTTTCTTAATCTCAATTTGGTAATATTACTTAATGAATAAACCTTATGTTTATTCTTGGTTCAGTAACAATATATTTTCTCAAAATAATGTGCACATGAATGAGAAATTTTCTTAATATATAAGAGTTTCAATTTCATTAAAAAGTGGAACCAAGTCCCATTTTCTCTACATGATCCTTGAATTTCAGAGGTGGCATGCTTTTAGTCAAAGGATCAGCAATCATCAATTCAGTGCTAATATGCTCAATGACCACTTTCTTTTCTTTTATACGTTCTCTTATGGCTAAATACTTAATGTCGATGTGTTTACTTCGACTTCGACTTTTATTGTTTTTAGCTATAAAGACAGTAGCTGAATTATCACAAAAAATTCTTAATGGCCTAGAAATAGAATCCATGATTCTAAGCCCAAAAATGAAACTCTTAATCCATACACCATGTGAAATAGCCTCAAAACAAGAGACAAACTCAGCTTCCATGGTAGAAGTAGCAGTCAAGGTCTTCTTAGCGCTTCTCCAAGAAATAGCTCCACCAGCCATTATAAAAATTTATCCTGAAGTTGATTTATGAGAATCAACACAAACGGCGAAGTCTCAATCGGAGTAACCAATCACATCCAGATTGTCTGTATGTTTATAAATAAGCATGTAATCTTTGGTTCCTTGTAGATACCTCATCACTTTCTTTGCAGTTCTCCAATGGTCCATACTTGGATTACTTTGATATCGACCTAGCATCCCCATAATAAATGCAATATCAGGTCTAGTACAGACCTGAGCATACATAAGGCTTCCTACGACAAAAGCATATGGGATGTTTTTCATTAATTCCCTTTCAAAGTTGTTCTTTGGGCATTGGTTCAAATTGAATCTATCATCTTTCACAATGGGAGTAACACTTAGTGAACAATCCTTCATTCGAAATCTTTCTAAAAGTTTATCGATATAGGTTTCTTGTGATAGACCTAAAATGCCTCGATGTCTATCTCTATGGATCTTAAGGCCAATGACATAAGATGCTTCACCCATATCCTTCATGTTAAAATTTTTAGAAAGGAATTGTTTCACCTCATGCAGCAAACCCTTATCGTTGGTTGCAAGCAAAATATCATCTACGTATAAAATAAGGAAACATATTTTTCTCCCACTAACCTTCTGGTATATGCATTGATCCATGGGATTTTCAACAAATCCAAATGAAGAAATTACTTCATGAAATTTAAAATATCATTAGCAGGAGGCTTGTTTTAAGCCGTATATAGACTTCCTAAGCTTGCAAACCAAGTGTTCACCAACACTAGAGGAGAAACCTTTAAGTTGTTTCATATAAACCTCTTTCTCTAGATCTCCTTTAAGAAATATCGTTTTCACATCCATTTGTTGCAACTCAAGGTCAAAATGAGCAACTAATGCCAAAATAATACATAGAGAATCTTTCTTAGATATAGGAGAAAACGTCTCCGTATAATCGATTCCCTCTTTTTGAGTAAATCCCTTTGCAACAAGTCTTGTCTTGAATCTCTCAATGTTGCCTAACGAATCTTTCTTAATTTTAAAGACCCATTTGCAACCAATAGCCTTTGCTTCATTAGGCAACTCTACAAGATCCCAGACTCCATCGCGCATCATGGAATTCATCTCTTCTTTCATGGCATCATGCCACAAATTTGATTCTTTGCAACTCATGGCTTGTGAAAATGTTTCAGGATCATTTTTGGCTCTAATATTATAATCAGATTCTTGTAGATATATAACATAATCACTAGGAATTGCTGATCTTTTATTTCTAGTAGATCTTCTTAATGTTATACCAATGGTTCCTTGAGGAACTTGTGGTTCAACTAGTTGTTCAGGAGCTTGTTGTAATTCATGAACTGCTTGATCTATTAGAATACTATCAACAACTTGTGGAATTTCAATGATTGGTTGTTCAGCACTAGTTTGTACTTGAGAAGTGCTATGAACTATAACCAATTTATCATTTGATATGGAAGGTTGAGATTCTATATGATCATGTGCGGAAACTATGTTCCTAAAATGATCGCTCCCACTAATCACATCATCCTCAAGAAATTTAGCGTTTGTTGATTCCACAATCCTAGTTGTGTGAGATGGACAATAGAATCTGTAACCTTTGGACTTTTTGACATATCCAATGAAACACCCACTAATAGTCCTCGGGTCCAGTTTCTTCTCTTGTGGATTATATATCCTGACTTCATATGGATATCCCCAAATGCGTATATGTCGCAAACTCGGTTTCCAACCTTTCTATAATTTAAATAGTGTCTTTTGGACAGCCTTGATTGGAACTCGGTTTAATATATACACAGTCATTGTTAGTTCTTTAGTCCACAAGAACTTAGGAAGATTGGAGCATACTCCGGACCATGTCTAATAATGTTCGGTTTCTTCTTTCTACAACACAAGAACCAGGCATAATGTATTAGGCAACAATCCCATGTTCTTAAAGAAACTTAGCAAAAGGACCAGGTGCTTGTCCATTTTCAATATATCTACCATAATATTCTCCACTCCTATCTGATCTCACAATTTTAATTTGCCTACCACATTGGTTCTCAACTTTAGCCTTAAAGACATTAAAGGGATCCAATGCTTCATTTTTTTTATGAAGAAAATATATATACATGTATCGTGAGTAATCATCTATAAAGGAGATGAAGTATTTCTGACCATGTATGTCCATGTCTGGACAACATATATCAGTATGAATTATCTCTAATAAGTCTGAACTCCTATTAGCACCCTTTTTGGACTTATTGGTCAGCTTTCCCTTAATACAGTCCACACATGTCTTAAAATTAGTAAAATCAAGAGTCCTAAGTATCCCATCTTTAACTAATCTTTTAATTCTCTATACGGAGATATATCCTAATCTTCGATGCCATAATATAGAGGAGTCCTCATTAATATTACACCTCTTAATGCCAGCGTGAATATGCATTGAACTTTGAGTATTATCATTTTGTAATAAAATACGGTGAAGACCATCAAACAAAATATCATTCCCAACACAATCAGATTTATGTAATAAACGAAATGATATGTCTTTAAAATTAAAGGAATACCCAAATTGTATGAGTCTGGAAACAGAAATTATGTTTTGTGAGAAACTTGGTACATAAAAGGTCCTTTCTAATTTTAAAACAAAACCACTACTTAAAGTTAAAATGCATGTTCCAATTGCCTCCACATGTGAGCCCATCTTATTTCCTGATAAGATGCTTTGCTCACTTCCCACTAGCTTCCTTAAGTTTTACATATCCTGCAAAGAGTTTGCAATATGGATTGTTGATCCAGAGTCAATCCACCAGGTGTTAATATTAACATTGACCATATTAGATTAATAGCATACATATGAGGTTGGTTTACCTTTCTTTTCAGACCACCGTTCGAATTTTGTGCATTCCTTCTTCATGTGTCCCTTTTTTTTACAAAAGAAACACCTTGCTTTTTTCTTGATATCAGCTTGGGGTGGTATTTTACCTTTTCCTTGCTGATGAGCTTTCTGATTGGCTTGATGTTTGTTAGTTTTGTTCTTCCCGCGAGTGGTTCCTACCAATGCACTCTCACCCAATTTCATCACTAGCCTCTCTTCTTCTTGAACACACATGGTCATTAATTCATTGATTGACCATTTGTCCTTATGTGTATTGTATAAAATTTTAAAATGGCGATATTCAGGTGGAAGGGCATTCAGAATATAGTGCACCAGGAAGGATTCAGACATATTAACCTTAAGTTTCTTAAGTTGAGCCGCAATATCTCACATTTGCATTATGTGCTCACGCACACCCTTTATGTTAGTGAGTCTAAGGGATAAAAATTTCATTATAAGGGTACTTGCTAATGTCTTATTTGAAGTGACGAATTGTTCATCAATAGCTTTTAGCAAGTCTCGGACATTTTCATGCTGGTCAACAGAACCACGTATGCCAGTAGTCATCTTAGTTTTGATAAAATCACGCTGAGCCGATTGGATTGCTCCCATCGTTCATATAACGTGATCTCAGTTGGAGTGCTGGTATTAGTGACTATAAGTGGTTCGTTTTTTTTATAGCATAATCGATATCCATCCACCCTAAATGGAGGAGAACCCTCTCCTTCCATATCTTATAGTTATCACCATTAAGTTCGGGAATATTACATCGAATATCAGAGAAATTAACAGTTTGAGAAACTGCATAAAATCAAACATGCTTATGTCAAAATTTTAAGCTTAATAGATTAAATTACATGTTTTACCAATGTGAAACATGTCAAAAATATGAATCTCATGACATAAAAATTGCCTATGGGTTAAATTCTTAATTCAAATAGATTCAAATGGTCTTTATAATAAAACTATCAAATTATATTCTAATTCATAATCCCTGTGGGTAAATTATGAAAATAATTTGATATTTTATCCTGATTAATTATATTAAATATAATAAAAGATCCTATGGGATAACAATTATTATATGAAATATAATCAATCACAATATGCTATCTAATTACTTATGTGATCCTTATTTTAACTTTATATATAATTTTAATTAATCAAGGATGTTGTGGCTAATTTTTAATTAATTAAGATTATATGGATCACTAGACATTTTAAACATAAAAAATTTGCTCATAAGCATAATTTTGTATAACTAAATATGCATACGTAATATGAGCATTTTACCGACTAAAAATATTGAAAATGATATTTCCTCATGATTTTCAACAAAATGCATCAAGAAGATTCCAAGAAGAAACCAAAATCAAATCATTTTCATGGCATAAAAATGAAAACTATTTCATATCAAGACAGAGGTCAAAAGGCTCTGATACCAAATGTAAGAAAACTATTGAAGCCAACTTGTGTTTCTAAATCATTATAATAGAAACATAATAAAACTAATACGGAAATAAAATAGCGTACCTTCAGCCATTGTTGTCAAGAATTTCTGTAGAGATTTCTTCTTCAACTTTGGCACTTCTCAGCTCAGAACTCTCACTTTAGATGGTGTAGGAAAGTTTTTTTTGCTTCAAAGAGATGATTAAGCCCAGGGACCAAAATCCTCATATATATAGATGTTCTCCCATCAAGAACATTTATCATCACCAATTCATAACATTCAAGAATTAATTCAAATTTGTAACGTTTGGACCATAATGAAGAACTTTAATGATATTAAATATTTAATTTAATAATAACGGTTTCATGTATAAAGAATAAAAAACTGAAATCATTTAAATCATAATTAATAAAGAAATTCATGATAATGAATTATGAATTTTAATAAGAACGGTTACATTATTATTAAATATAATATTTAATAATAACGGTTATAGAGATATCTAAGAGCCTCTTACGCGTTAGGATGATTGAGGGGACACCGGTTTATAAACATGTCCTAAAGATTATTGATTGGAAAGAGAAACTCACAGGTTTAGGAATGATCCTAGAGGATAACATATCTATGGATCTTGTGCTTCAGTTCCTACCAGATTCCTTTTCATAGTTCATAATGAATTTTAATATGAACAAGCTTGAGGTGACTCTCCCGGAGCTCCTCAATATGTTGATGGAGGCATAGAGCACTATCAAGAAAAAGAAGCTAGTTCTCTATACTAGTGAGACCAAAAAGAAAAGAAAAGCATAAAAGTCCCTTAAGAAGGGCAAGGGCAAACCAGGTAAAGCAAAGGTTGCCAAGAAAGACCCGGCAAAGGACAAAGGTCAGTGCTTCCACTACGGAAAAGATAGGCATTGGAAGATGAACTACAAAAGTACCTTGCAGAGAGGGTGAAACAGAAGCTTCGAGAAGCTTTAGATACATTCATGATTTGTCTCTATTTGTCAAACTCTTATGATAACACATGGGTATTAGATACCGATAGTCTTTACCATATTAATAATTCTTTACAGGTTCTGGCAAGGCCTAGGAGACTGGCGAGAGGCGAGATGGACCTCAAGATGGGCAATGGAGCAAAAATTGCTGTAGTAGCTATTGACGAGGTTGCCCTACATTTGCTTGGTGGAGCTATTATTGCATTGGATGTATGTTATTTTGTTCCTTCTATTATCAAAAATATTATTTCAATTTCATATTTGACAATTAGTGAATATAAATTAGTTTTTGAGAACAATGGTTGTTCAATATTATTAGATGATGAGATCATCACGAGAGAAATATTGCATAATAGTTTATTTATGCTATACACTACTCCACATATCATGAATGTAAGTGTGTCTAAGAGGAAACGAGATGAGGTGAATAGTGCATACCTGTGGCATTGTAGGCTAGGTCACATCCATGAGGGAAGGATTCAAAAGTTGCTAAAAGATGGATATCTAGATCTATTTGACTATGAGTCATATGCAACTTGTGAGCCTTGCCTTCATGGAAAACTAACCAACTCTTCATTTAGTGGAATTGGAGAAAGAGCTACTGAGCTACTAGAACTCATACATAGTGATGTATGTGGACCCATGTCAACTCATGCTATTGGTGGTTACTCCTACTTCATTACCTTTACTAATGATTTCTCAAGGTATGGACATGTGTACTTAATGAAGTACAAGTCCGAGGCCTTTAAGAAATTTAGAGAATATAAGAATAAAGCGGAGAACCAAACTGGAAAGAGTATCAAGAATCTTCGATCAGATCGAGGAGGTGAGTACTTAAGTATAGAGTTTACTTAGTTCCTCAAAGACCATGGGATTCTATCCCAATAGACACCTCCTTATACACCTCAGCTCAATGGTGTATCTGAAAGGAGGAATCGTACATTATTAGACATGGTACGGTCCATGATGAGTTTCGGTGACCTACCCATCTCATTTTGGGGATATGCCCTAGAGACCGTAGCTTACATTTTGAATAGAGTTCCAACTAAGTCAGTAGTGTCTACACCATATGAGATATAGAAAGGGAAGAAGCTCGATCTTAAAGTTGTTAAGATTTGGGGCTACCCTGCCCACGTTAAATACACAACCCCGATAAGTTGGAATCAAGGATGGAGCAGTGCAAGTTCATGGGATAACCTAAGGAAACTTATGGGTATTATTTCTATCATCTTGATGATCAAAAGGTCTTTGTAGCCAAGAGAAATGTGTTTCTTGAGAAGGAACATATTCTTAGTAGAGACAGTGGGAGCATGATAGAGTTGAGCGAGGTTGGAGAACCTAGCTCAAACACCACTCTACAGCCCGAGTATATTCAGGTACATAACACACTAGTTACAACTTTACATAGGTCCGGTAGAGTATCCTATCCTCCTGAGAGATATGTGGGACATATTAGATGAGAGGATGTTAAGGATATTGATCCTCAAACCTATGAGGAAGCTATTATGAGTATAAACTCCAGGAAGTGGCAAGAAGCCATGAATTCTGAGATGGATTCCATGTACTCCAACAAGGTTTGGAACCTAGTTGATGCGCTCGAGGGTATTCTATCTATCGGTTGCAAGTGGATCTTCAAGAAAAATATCATAGTAGATGGAAAAATAGAGACCTATAAAGCAAGACTAGTTGCTAAGGGGTATTGTCAAAGGCAAGGTGTTGACTATTACGAAACCTTCTCACCTCATGCTAAAATCTGAATTCTATTGGCTATTGCAGCATACTATAATTATGAGATCTGACAGATGAACGTAAAAATCGTATTCCTCAATAGCAACCTCAAGGAGGAGGTATATATGATATAGCCCAAGGGATTCGTGTCCAAGGACTACCCAGATAAGGTGTGCAGGTTGCTTAGATCCATTTATGGACTAAAGCAAGCTTCCCGAAGTTATAACATAAGGTATGATGAGGTAATTAGATCTTATGACTTCGTTAAGAACGAAAATGAGCCTTGTGTGTATAGGAAGGTAAGTGAGAGCACTATCACCTTCTTGGTGTTATATGTGGATGACATCCTGATCATTGGGAATGATGTAGGAATGCTATCCATAGTAAAGGCTTGGTTATCTAGATACTTCTCCATAAAGGACTTAGGGGAAGCATCTTATATCTTGGGGATTCAGATCTATAGAGATAAATCCAAGAGGATGCTTGGCTTGTCCTAGTCCAGGTACATAGACATTATTGTCAAAAGATTTGGCATGAAAAATTCCAAGAGAGATCTCATACCGATGAGACATAGGATATCGCTTTCTAGGAGTATATCCCCAAAGACTCCTGAAGAAAGGGAGAACATGGATATGATACTCTATGCCTCAACAATAGGGTCTATTATGTATGTCATGCTATGTACCAGGCCTAATATAGCGCATGCTCTAATATGTATGCGATTTTTTCCATTGTGAGAACGATTCTCAGGTTACGAAACCAATCCGTATAATTTAGACCAGTGAGGCGATTGACATCAAGTATGCCACATAAGGGATTTGAAAGTAACATGTTTCTAACAAATAAAAGATATAGCAGAAATAAATAACATGTAGATTTTGCATAAAAGTAAACAATCAAGATATGGACTTCTATCTTAATCTACTCCTACTATTTTTCTCACGAAACACACAACACTCTCTAGTATGTGAATTGGAGACCCCTAGCGGATCTCTAATGGAGATCGAGATCCAATTAGCATCTTAGTGTAACCTCGAGAGATTCGACTAATCACACTAAGCCCAAAAAGGTAGGCAACTCTTGTCGATCACAACTCTTTGTGATTCCCATCCTATTCGGCCTCTGAATCATCATGGCCTCGAGGGACTTAACCAATCATGATGTTCGGTTAAGTCATCACTATTGTTATAAGATGAGATTGATTCGATGATATACCCTCGAGAGATTTGACCAAGCATACCACATCCTTAGATCACCGATGACATCTCTAGATTATAGGCAAGATCTTAAATCGCAATATAGGTGGTGTTAGGACTGAAAACAACACTAAGAGGGGGGTTGAATTAGTGCTTTCATAAAAATATCAGTTTGAAAACTTTCGTTCGATAAAAACAAATATTGAAAGTGTGTTTGACTTAGAATAAGTGTAATAAGCAATTAAATCAGAAAGCAATCTCAATAAAGAGCAGAAAGTAAATGTAAACTAAGTTTATAGTGGATCGGTCATTGTGACCTACGTCCACTCTCAATTGCTCTTCCGTCAAGGTCACTGGCATTCACTGACAATCTTTTTTTAATGGGTGAAGACCAACTACCCTCTTATAACTCTTTCTCTTTTTTCACGGGCTCAAGAAAGAACCTTCACACCTCTCTTTTACAATGGACCTCAATCCTCCCTTAGAAAACTTCTAACTCTAAGAGGAAGAGACTCTAAACTTTAGAGAGATTGTAACTTTTTTTCCTTAAGTATTCTTTCCCCTTTCTACTCTTATTCTTACTTACCCAAGTAGGAATTAGTGGGGTATTTATAGACCTAAATGGCTTCAAAAAATGGAACCAAATTCAAATCCCTAGGATTTCGGGGTACTGGTGGTACCACCACTTGTGCTGGGCGGTACCACCACCTGCAACACTGATACTAAGTAGTACCAACGCCCAACACTAGTGGTATACTGCCGCCTTACACTAGCGGTACCACCATCAGATCTTCGAAAAGAAGTACATTTTGTACTTTTCTAGCTTATAGGCGATTCCACCACTTGACCCAACTTTGGGTCATTGAATGGACCTCCTAATAGGCCAAACTCAGCCCCAATTAAGGCTCAATGGCCTTCTCATTGAGTTAGCATGATTACACCCAAAACTAACTCAATTAAGACCTGACTATGACTAATTAAGACACATGATTACAAGACTAGAATTATATGTTGTCTAACATATCATTGGCTCATCTGACGCTTCGTTCGATCCTTCAGCACATCATCATTTTCTTCGGTGTATTGCCCAACCATCGACATGTTGACCTCTCACAACATCCGATTTTTTTAGTGCAATATCCGATCCTTCTAGCCCGATGCCTGAACTCATGGCACAAAGTCCTTCCAGCACATCGACCAGTCCTCCGGCCCAATGTTTGATTTTTCCTGCTTCAATCAATTTGTCTTTCTGTGATTGAAGTTAGTCCTACATTACTCAAATACTAATTAGATCATAACTTCATCAATTAATTTCATCATCAAAATCTGAATTCAAAGAGTGAGCCTCGAGGGACTTGACCAACTCAACGTTCGTTGAGAATCGATTTCTCCCTATAACGATGGAAGGCCATGTGGGTCAATCTAATTGCCTCGTGCTTACCAACTGAATAGTATCGTGAGAGGAGATTTTAATTCAATCTCTTAATATGATATGTCACATGCATACGTATTATATATATATATATATATATATATACATCGCATGAGTAATCACACTAGATGATCATGGACCACAACCTAATATGATCAAGCCCAAGCCAATGGGCTCGATCACTCACATAAAGATCTATGTGTGCATTGGTGCATCTCCATGCCTTGTGATCATCCATCTCATACTCATCGATTCTACCAGTATCTGTACACATCTCCATGTGTCGCGATTGTCCGTCTCGACCTCGTGGGTCCCGTTGTCACCTACACGCTCCTACCGTGTCTCCTCATGCAATTACAACATAATCCAAGCATGGAAGCCCAATAATAAAGAGAAAAAATAGAGGCTTGCAAACCTAAATAATAATAATAATCACATCACGTATACACATACATTACATCACACGGTCCATGATCATCCGTTCACATCATACATCATATATATACATCATAGGACTACTAGATAATAATAATAATAATAATAATAATAATAATAATATTATTATTATTATTATTATTATTATTATTATTTTATATATTTTTGGGGTATCCTACCTAAGGGTGCCTCATGCGGTTAGGAAACCCTAACCGTTAGGATTACCCCTACGACTAGGAATCCCTGTCCATATGATAGCCTTGGGAAGCTAAGGAACACTAGCCCCCAAGGTCTCCTCTATAGCCAAGAAACCCTAGTTGCAAGGTGTCCATGGGTGATTAGAAAACCCTGGCCACTTGCTTGTCCCATGTGGCTAAAAACCCCTAGCTATAGGTGACCCAAATCGCAGGGCAGCAATAGTTGCTGCCCTTTTTCCTCTATTATGTGATAATAATATTGGCAATAAAACATTAATCTAAAGTACCTTTAAACAGAGAGTAGAGGCATTGTCCAGATTTGAGAACTAACAAAAATTACAGCAATCGTGTATAAAACAATTCTACATGATTCATTAACACATGTAGTTTAAAAATTAATCATCACACGAATCAACCTGGCTTTCATACTATTATTGGAAAATCTGATCAGAGCATCACATGCACAATGAAAGAATAGAAAATAAAAAATACATATTTTCCAAAAAAAGTATCAAGTGAGATTTGTTACCTAGGGAGATCGTATATCCCTGAAAAATCTCATATCTATAGGAGTAGATAAAGGAGGTCAACTGTCCTCCTCTCTAGTAGTGATCCATAAGGTAGATGTGGTGAAGACACTCCTCAAATCATCGTATAGTCTTCCTCTCCACACGCAGCACATGATCAAGAAGGAGCAAACCCTTCTTACTGTCCACACGCCCTCAATTGGGGTCGTTGGCTTAGGAGAAGAGGAGAGGGAGGAGAATAGGGGGGACAGCCTAGAGGTGACTAGCCTATACCACCTTTTGGCCCTTTCTATTTATAAAGATTTCTGCCACTTTACCCTAATGGATCATGCCCTATTGGGTATTGGATCTTTATCTAATTACCTAAGCCAATTAGTGGATCTCTACCCAATAATCTCTCATTAGCTCTTATTGGTTCTTATTCATAGGATCCAATAATTCATTGGCTTATTGGATATCCAATAAGATAGGAGCTCCAATAGATATCTCATATCTGAACCTCTACTCGTCACACCACCTACCATATGTGTGTGACCCTCTAGGCCCAATATCGAGTTGGTTATGAGTCGTACCTATCAAAACTCCTTCTAACTCAATGTATTATTATCTCTATAATAATTCACTCGACTCATCGACTACAGACGTACTATGCCACTACGGGGTAGTCCCCAAATGATATAGAGTAATTCAATCTATTGGACCTATCTATCCTTGGTTATCATGTATTTATAATCTCTCATCTATCTAATATCTCAAATATCATACATTGGGCATGGTGCTATAAGGCCCACATGGAATCTACTCAAGTCTCGCTCTAATCTAATTCTCCTAGAGAACTCTTTCTCTCTCAATTCGAATGACCTTGGCTAGGGATTTGTCAAAGTAAGAATATATAGGATATTCCTCTCATGACATCGGGAGCAAATGATTCTCTATCGAGACTTAATTGCCCTCATAAAGTTGGCTACCACTCTTAATGACTAGTTGTGTTAGATGTAGAACTTCTAGACCTATAAGTCTGGTATCAAAGAGTGGAGCACTCATACAGGATATCCATGGTGTCTCAAGTCTAAGGAGCAGACACAATTGGAATCATGAAATTACTGTATGACAATAAGGTATCATCAACCATCCAATATTCTATGAGTGGATCAATCAGTAAACTCATTCTCCAATGAGCACCTGCACTATATCCCTAGTGTCCCCAAATGAGTAGCTATGAGACCAACCATCTCCATCATATGAACGGGTATATAGCACACTAGTCTGTTCGATTATTTTGATATCCCTCTCAAGTAATCTATGATCGAGATTATTTAGGGTATGTGTTTAAAGGCGAATCAGTCTCATTATCGTGATCTCATCATGATCTGATTCTTATTGTATAGATCCATGGACATCACAATATATGTAACATGCAACAGAAAGTGAGAAAATATTAATAAATAATAATAAGCAAAAAGATAGTGTATTGTATCACACATGACATCACTCATGTGATTGGTTTACAAGGCACCTATGACTAGCACTCCTAGTACTGGTCTCCACGCAAATATCTCCAATACCCACAATCTTATATATATCACTATTTTTCATTTTAACATTGTCAAAATTACCAGCAGTGTAAGATCTGAAGAAATCACCTTAAGAAGTAATATGGACTGAAGCACCAGAGTTAATTACCTAATTACTATCCTGAGCTACAAGATTGACACATTCGTCATCACAAATAATAATGATATCATATTTAGCAATAAATGTAGTTGTCTCTTTTTTATTTTTCTTCCTTTCATTCTATTCTCGCTTCCAAAACCTACCCTCTTTCTTCATGTGACCTGGCCTATTGTAGTGGAAACACTTGATATCTCTTCTAGACTTAGATCTTCCTCTATAATCATATGGATTTTTATTATGAGTTCTTTTACGTCTTTCTTATTTTTCAATAACAAGTGCATTAGAAGAAGATTCTCCTTGTTCTTTCCTTCTGGCATCTTCATTTAGCAAACTATTTTTAACTATGTTTATAGTTATAGTCTCCTCTGGCATGGAGTTAGAAATTGTCACCATATAGGTTTCTCAACTTTTTGATAAATAGCTAAAAAGTAATAATCCTTGCATATCATCATCTATATTCATTTTCATAGTAACCAGCTTATTTGCAAGACTTTGAAACGAGCTTATGTGCTCAACAATGTTACTACCATCTTTATATTTTAAATTGATAAGCTTTTGAGGAGAGAAATTTTATTTCTCGGTGCCTTTTTCACAAAGATATTTTCTAACATTTATCAAATAACATTAGCTTTGATTTTATCAAAAATATGCTCTTGCAAATTTATATCCATCCATCTTCTAATATAGGCAATAGCTTTTCTATGTTGAATCTCTCATTTCCCATCTTTCAATGCAAAATTTTTTCTTTAATTTTGATAGGATTATACAAATCTTTACAATATAGCAAATCTTCCATCATAGACCTCAAAGTGGAATATGTTACCCAAAACAAATATTAACCAAAGCAACATAAATAGTAGAATAATGAATCAATCATAAAGTGAGACACTAAATTTTTACGTGAAAAGCCCAATGCGGGAGAAATCACAAGACCGTAGTCCACTTCAAATCTCCACTGTCACCAATAATGATAATAGGTTTACAATAAGTATTCTCTAAAATAACTAGAGGATCATAATAACATCAAGAATACAGATCTTGGCTCAATAATAATATATCATCATTGCCATATATGAATTTCATCAAAGGAAAGGTTTAAGTCTCACCAAGTGAGTATATCAAAAAAGCACTTCGGAGAGGACAAATCGTAGATTAGCACCATTAGGATTGTAGAGTTTATTATAAGGATTCTCTATATAAGCTAAAGTCGATGAAATTTAATCACTTGATCAAATGCCTCAAAACCAAGCTTTCTCTCTCCTCTAACTTTCTTTTGTTTATTAAGTAGATCTTTTTCCGTTGGCCCACCTCTTATGCCATTCACGACCTTACTTTTTTTCTTTTTTAATAACTGATTAGATTTAGGCTCAATGCTCCTATTGTCCGGTTCAAGCCCGGGTTAGATCTAATAATATTTTAATTATCTAAGTTGAGAGTTTATTCGAAGTAAACTGAGAAACTTCTTCTAAATTGATCCCAAGTTAATTTCTATTAACATCGAATAAATTAGACTCCAATTATGCCCAACCTTGTAAAATTAGGTCAAGATATTTTCAACAATACTCCTCTGCTTAAGTTAGTAGACGATTTAGAGGATTCAACTAGCATTATAAGAGAAAAGATTATGTAAAATGTGAGATGTCTATTATCTAATATTGAAATATTGGTCACTTAGATACTAGAATATCAACTACCCGAGGATCCAGCGCTGAGATGATGCCAACCATATTAGTATTTCTCTTTCACCATTAAATCACCTCTTCAACTGGTCCGTTTGCAAAGAGAATCACTCTAGAGGTTTCACGTTTAACAGCTATGACAAGCCTTAATGGTAACTAATAGTCAAATAACCTACTAAACTGCTACTAATAGCATCAAAATTAAAAGGAGGGCATACTACATACCTGGACATGTCTCAGTTGCAGATGACACTACAAACTTAGACTCTTACTTGTGATAAAAGGGAAAGGAAAAACTGAGTTAACTTTATCAAATCATATTTCAAACAAGAAAAATATAAATTTCAACTCCACCAGAACATAGTCGGTATTAAAGTACATTTTACTTCTTTTGCTTAAGCTCCAAAGTAAGCACCAAAAAGAAAGAAATAGGACAATAAAGTGTTTGAATTTCTAATTTTGATGATAAAATCAATTGATAGAGTTAATGATCTAATCTACGTTTTGAATGATGCAGGACTAGCTTCAATCATGAAGAGATAATTAAAATAAAAAGAATCAATGTTGGGCTAGAGTGGAACATGTTAGAAGATTGGACGTCGAGTCGGATGATCAATCAACGTATTGGCAGAAGGCTTCATACCATGAGTTCAGGTAATGGGCCAAGAAGATTGGACATTGCGCCAAGGAGATCGGATGTTGCGAGAAGGTAACATGCCGATTGGGTAATACGTCGAAGGAGAAGATGATGCGTCGAAGGGTCAGACGAAGCATCGAATGAACCAATGACATGTTGGACAACATGTGATTAATGCTTTGTAATAAGTCTAGAGCACAGTAGTTTTAGTTCTAATTAGGTTGGTTTAGAATGTAATTAGGCCTACTCAATTAGGGGCCCATTGAGCCTGAGTTGAGATTATTTTGGGCCAAGTAGAAGACTCATTCGGTCACCCAAGGTTAGATAGAACCACCCATGAGCTGAAAAAGTTAAAAGCACACTTTTCCATGCTATCAAATATGGTACCGCCCAATGCAGGTATTGGTACCACTCGTGTTTTCGGGGATTTGAATTTTGGTTCCAAGTTTTGAAGTCATTTTGGGTCTATAAATACCCCACAAATTTTTGCTATGAATACACATGAAAATAGAGCAAAAACTTTGTGATTCCAAGATTGTAAAACTCTTTTAAGTATAGAGTCCTTCCTCTAAGAGCTTAGTAATAATCCTAAGAGAGGTGTTTGAGGGAACACTTATAAAAAAAGGGTGTAAATGTTCTCTCCTGAACTTGAATAAAGGAGAAAGAGTGTAAGGGTAATTAATATTCACCCATTGGAAAGAAGATCGATAGTGGAAGCTGGTGGCCTCGAGTGAAGCGGAATCGAGGGTGGAGGTAGGTCACGACGACCGAACCACTATGAATTGGTTTGCATTTCTGTTTTACTATTTACCTTTATTGCAAACTGCTTTACTTTCTCATTACTTTAGCTGTACACTCTTATGAACATTTTTAAAGTTGAACACTCCTTGATACGGTTTATCGTACGAAGATTTCTAATTCGACGTAATTTTTACATATGCACTAATTCACCCCCCCCCCCTCTTAGTGCCGACTTGATCCTAACAGTTGTTATCAGAGCCACATTTTTTCTCGTTTGGTTTAACACCTAAGAGTAATGGCTCTTTTCGGCTTTCAAGATGTTCACTCTATCATTCATTCTCCTATGTTTAATGGGATAGACCACACTTATTGAAAAACTCGGATGAGAGTTTTCTTGCCTTCATTGAACCTCAATTTATAAAATATTATTAAAAATAATTTTTAAAAATTTTCTAAACCAATGAACGAATGAAATGATTTGGAGAAGAATATTTTTTCTTTAAATACTAGAGCTATGAACGCTGTATTTTGTGCTTTGGATAAAAATAAGTTTAATTGTATTTATTTATGTAAAACTACACATAAGATTCGGCATACACTAGAAGTAACTCATGAAGGTATGCATAGAGTAAAAGAGTCTATAATAAATCTTTTGATGCATGATTTTGAGGTATTTCGAATGAAGCCAAGCGAAATTTTTGTTGACATGTACACCTGGTTTACGGATGTCATCAATAGTTTAAAAGTACTTAGTAAAAGTTTTTTTAACTTTGAACTTTTAAACAAAATTTTACAATATCTTCTTAAAAATTGGGATCTTAAAGTAATGACTATTTAAGAAGTAAAGGATTTGAACTATTTTTCACTTGATAAATTTATCGGGTCTTTAATGACTTATGAAATGACTTGTATCGAACATAATGTACTTGATAACAACCTTCGAAAGAATAAGCAGGATTTGGCACTTCGAACAATAGAAGACTACTTGAGTGATAAATCAAGTGATGATGATGATGACATAAAACTCCTCACTATAAAATTTAAAAAGTTCATGAAATAAGAATCAAATAATAAAAATAAACTTAAAAAGAACACAACTACTTGCTACGAATGCAAGAAACTAGGGTACTCTAAAGATGAGTATATAAAACTGAAGAAGAAGTTGTCAAAGAAGAAAAAAGCACTCAAGGACGAATCGAGCACGTCCGAAGACGATGAGCAAACCTTTGGATCGACTTTCCATTCAAGCTTTTCCCATGCAAAACCTTTTCTCCACCGAGAACCCTAATCCAAAAAAAGGCGAGGTAGATTAAGTGCCTAAATTCCCACAAAACATATCATTGCCTTCATCATTAGCTTGGGGTTTAGGCCTCAACTCAGATCTTTGAATCAAAGATCAGTGCTCACCTTTTCAACTTTTCTAACACCCTTTTCATGTCCATAAAGCAACCATGTTCAGCATCCATCATCATCCCTCCATCATTTACTCTTACCTTTGATATGCGTTTTTTTGCACCTCAGGTGGTCTTTCCCGTGCGTCCTAATCCAAGATTACGTAGATAATATGGTTCATGATTACTTTTGTGAATTAAGATGGCATCAGAGCAGCAGCTTCAACACCAATACCCTTAGGCATATAAATGGAAGTTGAAGAAATCATAGAAGCTATGATTGAGAGAGCCCAAGGATTCTGCAAGTGATGAAGATTTCGAGCTGCTTGATGCTAATTTCTTTTCCTTGGGTTGCTCGCCGCCTAGGTTTAGTTCAGTCCTTTACTTTGTAAAAATTTTGGCACTTGAAACAATCTCTTTGATCCTGACAATGCATGGCAGACGGCAACATGCCCTCGGGCGTGCCCTTGAGAAGACCACCAACGATGTTGGCAAGCACATGATGGAGAACAAAAAGGCATGCCAAGCTACAGTCGCTGCTTCGACAGCAGGTTTTGTCGACCATCCCTTCTCTCACTGCACGGCGAACAAACTTCACGTCATGCAAAGAGAATGTATGAATGAACAAAACGTTGAGGTTGATGGGTGTGACAATCTAGGCCATGGGCGTTATCAGTTGGTCCAACTTTATGTGCCCTTTCATTCCCTGAAACAAGGGGGAGAAAGTTCTGTTGCTTTGAAACGAAAGGAGCCTTTCGTGCAAGACCGGGATTTGTTTTGCACCACTTGGGGATTTCTGTTTTGCGTTTGACCATTATCTTTTTCGTCTTGCTTTGCTCCAAGTTCTGGAAACTTTGTGCTTGCTTTGGTGCACCGGCGCCTGTTTGACCATCGTTTTGCTTGTTTCACTGGCTTTCCTTGGGGTCAAAATACATTGATGAGCTGTGACATGAGTTTGTTTTGGTATGTCTTATAAATATATATATATATATATATATATCCATAGGTCGGCCGGCAATTGTTGACGAAGGAAATGGAGGAGGCAATAATCAGTGGGCAATGGAGAAGAGTGGGCTGTGGAGTTATCTGCTGATTTAAATAACAGGCAACTTGTTCTTGTTGGTAATGCCTTCAAGAAGGGGGTAATTGGCATCTTGTTCTTGTTGGTGCACAGGCCCTTGTTTTGACTCAGGGGTGGATGGAGTTATCTGCTCCTGATTGAGATGGTTTAGGAAGTTTAGGTATCTAAACTCAATTGGCATCTTTCTCAAGAGGTTGGATTTATCTCGACCCTTTTGTTTGAGTACATGACTAATTCTAAGAAATTATCTATAATCCTTTTCGTATATTTAAAAGAGACTCTTCACCACCCGATTCGAACTTGACTCTGGTATTCTTACTTTATATTTTCTGGTTATCGTAGTTAATCTTACACACTTAACTCAATAATATGGATTAGATCAATTAATCCATCAATTGATTTTATCATCAAAATCCGAGATTCAACAGTAAAAACTAGCCCATACAGAACCATCGCCCTCGCCCTCGCGTTGACTCTGGAGTGGATGAAGTTCTCTGCAAGAGAGGATATCAAAACCTGCCCATACGGAGCCCTTGTGTTGACTCGGGAGTGGATGGAGTTATCTGCATAATCCTGATTGAAATGGTTTACGAAGTTTAGTTATCTAAACTCAATTGGCATCTTTCTCAAGAGGCTGGATTTATCTCGACCCTTTTGTTTGAGTATATGGCTAATTCTTCCACGTAAGAAATTGTCTATAATCCTTTTCGTATACTTAAAAGAGACTCTTCACCTGACCCGATTCGAGTCCCAGAAGACTGAGCCTCCATGGGCTCGATCCGAGCTGGGCTTGTCCAAATCCATATCCGACCCAAGCTGGGCCGGTCCAATTCGGACCTGCTGTTTTTCTTTTCTTCTTTTTTGTCACAGAATAATAATTACTTGAAATACTATAATCCAAAAATTAGATGTATGAATTTTAAATTATTAAATCAAGATTGCATCTCATACTGGATAATTTACTGACACCATCTAACTCTGAAAACAAACCAAATTTAATAAGATTGATTATTTTGGATTCCATCTTAAATTTATTTTCTTGTTTTTATAAATCCAAAATTAGTAGAAAATTACAACATTATTAAATCATGATTCCATACCATAATTTCATGAATATCTTATATGATGCCTTCATAAAATTGTAAAATTGTATCAAAATTTTTGAAACAACTAATATGATATCATCTAAAAGAAAAAATAATTAAATACAAAATTAATAATTATTAAATACAGATAACTTATATCTAGACCTAGCTGCCCTTTCTCCTCCAAGCTCCCAAAACCCAAGCCAATTTGTGCAAGGAAAGGGTGTGTGAGTCAGGGTTTATGGTCTTAGAAGAATTTTTCCCCAACATCATCCCAGAACATGGATGATCTACATTTCCTTCCATACAAGGCTTCAATTGGTGCCATCTAGATACCAGAATAAAAATTATTATTATAAATAAATTTACTAAATGCAAATGTCCCTCATAACCCCTTAAGAGATCCTTTAATATGACAAATTCCTTCGTATTGTCTATTGTAGGTCATACCAAACTTGAGTTGTGTATCCTAAGTTTTACTATTCTAAAACCTTAATATGAACCTTGGATCTTAATTTAATATGATCTTGATAGACACTTCATAACATAGCACAATCTTTCTATCATATAATTTGACTAAAATATCTAATGAGTAGGTTTTAATAATCAAAAGAATAAGGGTTGATTTCATGAGACAGTTCATCGTCATCATATTTTATTATATCTGTTTAGTATTTTGAGCAATCTGGGCAAAAAGTCCATTATTATATGCTCCCATTTCTACTCTAGAATAGACATTCCCTATAATTTTTAACTTGCACTTGGTGCTCTATATTAACTTATTGGCAAATTAAACATTTAGAAATATACTTAGTTATAACCCATACCACTAATAGTTCTAACATAAATCTCTTTATATCTTGGTACTTCTATGATGCAAAATAAATCTATTACTTGTGTGACTCATCATATTTTATAATTTTATCATATAGCTCTTTAGAACATATAGTCAATTCTTCAATTTAATAGAGTCATTATCCATTTGTTGAAACTTTGGTCTTTCTTTTTGGATAATTTCCTTGGCTATTGTTTGTAGGAATGGATCATCTTCTTTGTTTCTCTCCACAAAAGATGATTGTGCCATAAGAGTAGCCAGAAATTTTTTTTATGCCTAATCCAATATTTATTTATACTCCTATGTCCAATAGACTTGATAATAAGGAAGTCCTTTGGACACAAAGATGAGCTACAAACTAGCTAATTTTTTACTTAAAACATCAACCACTAAATTTGCTTTTCCAAGATTATAGTTAGTACTAAGGACATAGTCTTTAAGAAAAATCATCCATCTCCTCTGTCTCATGTCTAATTTCATCTATTTTTATATATATTTGAGGCTTTTATGATAAATATATACTTCATATGTCTACTCATAAAGATAATATCTTTCAATTTTTAGAACAAAATAAATTGTAGCTAATTCAATATCATGTGTGGGATCATATTTTTCATGATTTTTGTGTTCTCCAGATACATAAGCCATGAACTTCTCTATCTGCATTAGCACACACCCAAATTCCTACATTGAAGCATTACTACAAACTATGAAGCTATCTGTCCCTGCTATAAACAGAAGCTATTTCTACCTGAAGGAATAAGTCCTCATCATATAAGCATATACTAAAATATGAGCACTCATCATCTTTTCCGAAAAACTTTGCTCGTCATTCAAATTTAATATTCTTTCATGTTAATCTGGTCAGATAAATAACTATCCTTAAGAAGTTTCTAATAAATATTTTATAGTATTTAACCAATCTAGTTGAGTTCGAGTCAGACTCTAATTTGGCTCAACTAGAGTTGATTCAAATGTCCTAACTTGGTTAGGACTCCATCCCTTCATTTAAAAAACAAGTGATGCATAATCTTCTTCAAGGCATCCAAGTTGTACCCTCCTAAAAGACATCCGAAGACTTTAAATCATCATCATCAAGAAGCTAGCCTCCTTAGGGTTTAGTCAGTCCTAGGAAAAGTCATAGCTACAAACAAGAAGAGAAGAGGGAAAAGAGAGGAAGAAGTCGGCATTCCAACAATCCTTCGTCCATCAGCCTTTGGTGGCCCGTGCTGAAATAAAATTTGACATCAAAGAGAGTACTCTTCAAGCAACAACTGTTGATTGAGTTCCAGCAGCAATTTTCTGAAGTCAGTTGACCTAGAACTTCAGTTCGAACTAAGAGAAAAGGTAAGGAAGAGAAGGAGGTACTACTATTCTTGTTTCATCAATAGCCGACCACCTTCTTACCTTTCAACTAGCAACTGAAGTCCTCTTCTTCATTGACTTATTCTTGTAAATATAAATCTATAATATGTTACATATAATATAAAAAAATTTTATATCAAGATTGAAATCAAATAATAATAGATTAAATTTAAGATGTGTATCTTTCGATGTTATCTAGAAAGAACTTTATCAAATCTGTAAGAACACCATCTTCAGATCTAAAAACTACTATCGATCTGTTAGGAGAACTAGACTCTCTTTCTCCTCTCCTCTTATCTTTTTATAGTACTACTTAGATTGATATAGATTAGGGACATGAAGGATTAGAGAGGAACTGTAATCTCTCAATGATTATCACGTATTCATGTCCCATGTTTGTGTCTACATTCATCACATCAACACACTGTGTAACCATGCGTAGTATCATATTTAGTCTCTAGGAGGTCCTATCTATATATAAGCGAGAGCAGAAGGTCCAGAATAAGTAATTAAAAGAATTTCTCTAATAGCATCTCCTAAGAAATCCTATCTTAATATGGACTTTCTTTCTATTAGTTATAACTTTTATCAGAATCCAATCAGTCTAAAATATATATTATCAATTAAATAGGGCCACATAATCTAACATTCTCCTACTTAGCCCATTAATTGGTAAGATAAAAAAAAAATCAAAATCAAAATAAACAAAACAAAATTTGTTTGAAAATAATTTTACCTAATTGGATTATGAAAATTTTAAAAAACAATTATATATATGACCATAAATGTTTAAAAACAAGCCAATAAGTCCAATAAGTATAATAATACTATATTACATCAAATTATTAATGTGAGTCATAGTAGTTGTATATTATCAATGTCATACTCCTTTCTAGGTTTCATAATATTGTTAGTCTTTCCTAATATAATCCATAATGACCCATATAATTTATTTTGTAAAGATAATCCTGTTATTACATTCAATCAAAATATGTATAAACATAAATATAAACATAATAGCAGAAATAAATAACTTTAGTTAAGAAAAAATATCAATAATAGTATCCACCTAAACATACATCATATTTTTTATGGCTTGCTCACAAGCCTCATTCTAAAAATATGTTCTTTAAATATTTTAGACTGTAAGACTTTAGTAAATGGACCAGCAATCATCTTGGTGGTACTCAGGTTCTCAATTGACGCTTGTTGTTTCTAGACTCTTTCTCTAACCACCAAGAACTTTATCTTAATATGCTTAGAACCACTAGAGTACTTGTCATTCTTAGAGAAGAAAACTACTACGGTATTATCACAAAATATCTTCAACTGCTTGACAATTGAGTCGATCACACTAAGTCCTGAGATGAAATTTCATAACCATAAAACTTGATTTGTGACCTCAAAGTATGTCTTTAATTCAGTTTTCATTGTTGATGATATAATAAGTGATTGCTTTATACTTTTTTAAGAAATTATCCCTCCAGCCAACATAAATATAAATCTTAAATTATACTTCCTACTATTGAGACAATTTACAAAATTAATATCTAAATATCCTGTTATTTCAAACTGATCTGATCTCATATATGTGAGCATATAATCTTTCATCCCTTGCAGATATTAATTATTTTCTTTGCATCTTTCCAATATTTTTTTCCTAGGTTGCTTTGATATATATCCGGCATTGCAACTATAAAACTGATATATGGTCTTGTACAAGTTTGAGCATATAATAGACTTTCAACTACATATGCATATGAAATATCTTTCATTTGATTCCTTTCTAAGTTATTTTTTGGATACTGGTTTTGATTGAATTTTTCACCTCTAGTAATAGGTGCTAATCATAAGTGTCATACAAGCCAATCACATAAGTAAAGGCACATGTGACATGACACGTAGTCTTTTTGCTTATTATTATTATTATGACATTTCTCACTTTATATTGCTTGATGCATAAATATATTATGATGTCCATGGATCTTTGCAATAGAAATTGGATCATGACGAGATCACGATAATGAGATCGATTTACCTTTAAACATATATCCTAAATAATCCTGGTTATAGGTTACTTGAGATGGACATCGAGATAACTGGACAAACTAGTGTGTTGTATACCCGTCCATATAATGGAGGTGGTTGGTCTCATAGTTGCTCGTGTGGGACACTAGGGTTACAGTGAGTACTTGTACTATAGTTATAGTACTCACGGAATACTGGATGATTGATGATACCTCGTTATCCCCACACTTGCATGATTGATTCGCTGATGGGTTATAGTGAATCAACCTGTCCATATAGGTTATAGTGCTCATGAAATGCTGGATGGTTGATAATACCTCATTGTCAGACAACGATTCCATCATCTTAGTGGTGTACCTGGTCCTTAGACTTGAAATACCAAATATGTCCTATATGAGTACTCCACTCTTTGATATTAAACTTATAGGTTTAGAAGTTCTAGATCTAATACAGTCGGTCATCGGGAGTGGCAGCTAACCTTACGAGGACTATTGACTATCGATAGAGGATCATCCACTCTCAGTATTATGAGAGGAATATCCTATATGTTCTTGCTCAAATAAATCATTGGCTAAGGTCATTCGGATTGAGAGAAATAGTTCTCCGAGAGTATCCGATTAGAGCGAGACTCGAGGTGAAACCGTATGGGCCTGACAACACCATGCCTAGTATACGGTCTCTTGAAAATTAGATGGATGAGGGACTATAAATATACGATAACTAAAGATAGATAGGTCCAAAGAATTAGATTCCCATATATCATTTGGGGATTGCAGCATAGTAGCCTAGTACATTCATAGTCAATGAGACAAGTGAATTATTATGGAGATAATAATTCATAGAGCTAGAAGGAGTTCTAACAGGTATGACTCATGCCCAACTTGATATTGAGCCTAAGGGTCATACATATATGATAGGTGTTTTGACGAGTACAAGTTTGGATATGAGATATCCGTTAGAGCTCATATCTTATTGGATATCCAATAAGCCCCTGAATTATTGGATCCTATGGATGAGATCCAATAAGAGCCAATGAGAGATTATTAGATAGAGATCCACTAATCTAAAAGGCTTGGATAGTTGGACGGAGATCCAATACCCAATAGGGTAGGATCCATTAAGGTTAAGTTGACAAGGAGCCTCTATAAAGAGGAGAGAACTAAAGGGTCACAGGCTAGATTTCTTGGTTATCACCTTATATTCTCCTCTCCCCTTCTCTTCAGCCAATAGGTGTGGAGATTTGACTAGCAATTTTAGGAGTGACTTTGCAGCCCCTGCCATATGGATCACCGCTAAAGAGGAGGATGCTTGACCTCCTTCATCCTCTCCCACAAAGAGGAGGACCCTTGTAGATGGCAACATTGGCCGCCATTTGCGTGCAAGCAGCCGACGAGCGATAGACTGCTACTGGTAGCCTGTGAGCAGAACTGCCCATAAGAGCGATGGTGATCGTAGGTGTTAGGAACAGAGTCGGCACTAAGAGGGGGGGGGGGGGTGAATTAGTGCAGCGGAAAGATTACGTCGATTCAAAAAACTTTCGTACGATAAAATCCGTTTCCGATAAAAAACCATTTCGTAAAGGTAATAACTTTGAAAGCGTACGTAAGAGAGTATTGGATGTAAAGAGTAAGTAAGGAGGTTTGCAGTTAAAGTAAATTGCTCAAAGAAATGCAAACCAGATTTTAGAGTGGTTCTGTCGTCGTGACCTACATCCACTTCGCCGATTCCTCTTCCTTCGAGGCCACCGACATCCACTATCGATCTTCCTTTAATAGGCGAAGATCAACCTCTTTCTTACACCCCTCTTCTCCTTTTACCGGGTTTAGGAGACAACCCTTACAAGCACTCACTCCTCTCTCAAACTATTCTAACACTTAGAACTTTGAAGAGGAGGATTCTCACAAGAGATTACAACAGTGTTTTTCACTTTTTAAATTCTTTGTGCTTGTGTATATTAACCAGGGATGAGAGGGGTATTTATAGGCCTCAAGTTGATTCAAACTTTGAGCCTAAAAACATCTCATCTTAGGTTTCCTGGGTCCAGGCGGTACCACCGCCAATGTCAATTTGACACTAACACTACACTGGACAGTACCACCGCCCAGTCTGGCAGTACCACTACCTGGGAGGATGTGTTGGGCGGTACCACTACCCAGACTAGCGGTACCACTGCCTGCAGCCTCTCGGAGGCTATGTCTGGGCTGTACCACCGCCTGACATAGTCTCGGAGACTGTGCGATCTCTTGGGTCATTGTTTGGGCCTTTCATTGGGCCCAACACAGTCCTTACATGGGCCCAACTGGCCCCTAATTGGGTTGGCCCAAATCCAATCCCAATTATATGCTAACCACGAATTCTAAGACATTTCCTAAGCTAAATAAGTTCGTAAGTCTAGTTTCTTCCATGAGCTTTCGGCAATCTTCCGGTGAACTTCCGATGATCTCTCGGCAATGTTCCAACGGAGTCCCGACAAGCTCCTAGACTTCACGATGATCTTCTTGGCGAGTTCGACGAGCTTCTTCCGGCAAGCTCCTAGACTTCTCGACTGGTTCCTGTAGAATTTCCGACGAACTGTCACGGCCTTAGCTGGAATTGCCTAAGGTGTGAGGCACCCTTGCGGCCAAAGACACGAACTTAGCTTGCGTTGCCTAAGTCGCAAGTCACCCTTACGGCAAAGACGTGAACATAGCTTGCGTTGCCTAAGTCGCGCTTCGCCCTTGCGATATTGCTCCGCAAGGATCAGCCCACTTGTAACCTCTTGCAGGTCCCGAAGGACCTGTAAAAAGAGAAAGTTGATTAGTTCAAAAGAACGAGCGACGGACAAGTCCCGACGTCTCACGAAAAGGGGAAGCTTTACAAGCAATTCAACGAGCACCTTGCATGCACAAGAGAAAAGAGGGAGAGGGGGAAAACAAGGGCTTTAAAAGGTGGAACGAAAAGCTGCAAGCCCACAAACAGCCGCTCACCTGGTCCCGAGCGCGACAACAAGTTCCCGTCAAGGCAACGTACGAACTTGCGAAAGAGTGTTCAACGCCCGGTATATATCCGAAGCCCCATCCAGCCCTGTGCCACCCGGGGGGTTCAAAGGGGCTGAGATGGCTGACGTTTTGGTGAGCGGAGGCAGATTCCAGAAATCAGCCCGTGGCACGCGAAAACGGAGCTATTTTGGGCTGTTTTGGGGCTGTTTTGCTCGGTTCGGTGAGCGGTCGCTTTGTAATGCTGCAGTTTATTCGAACTTATATTTTTACAAGCAAAATGACCCAAAACTAAGACAAAATAGGCTGCCAAGCAGCTATACATGTAGGTGTGAGCGACGAATGGTTCGTTAAATGGAGTTGTTGCGGGTGCGCGACGACCGTTCGTGACATTCTCCCCCACTTAAATTGTCGATGCCCTCATCGACGCTTGTTGGTAGTTGTTGATGATTGTTTCTTCATGTCATAGGGCGTCTTCAGACTCCCAACTGGCTTCAGTTCGGGGAAGCTTTCGCCACTTCACCAGGTACTCTGTCTACTCAGCTCCATTGGGTAGCTTTATATTTCGGTCTGCCAGAATGGTTTCAACTCGCTTCTCGTAGGAGGCGGTGGTAGGGGGTAGCCGAGTTGGAACACTTCAAGACGCATCTTGCGGATTCGAATGGTAGGCATTTAGGTTGCTGGCGTGAAGAACATTGTGAATCTTGAACCACACCGGCAGTTGCAACTTGTAGGAGACGTTGCCTACCCTGCTGATAATTGGGAAGGGCCCCTCATACTTGCGCACCAATCCTTTGTGGATTTTGTTCCTGAAGAATTGGAGTGATGTTGGTTGGAGTTTTACCAACACCAAATCGCCGACCTTGAACTCTTGCGGTCGCCTTCCCAAGTCTGCCCACTTCTTCATTCTTCTTGCCGCCTTCTCCAAGTAAGCCCGCGCAATATCTGTATTTCGATGCCACTCCTTCGCAAAGTGGTAAGCTGACGGACTACTCCCGGTATACCCAATTGCCATAGTGTGAGGAGTTGACGATTGTTGTCCTGTAATAATCTCGAAGGGGCTCTTGTTGGACGCAGAGCTCCGCTGTAAGTTGTAGGAGAATTGGGCAATGTCCAACAACTTCACCTAATCTCGTTGGTTGGCACTCACGTAGTGCCGAAGATATTGCTCCAAGAGCGAGTTTATCCTTTCAGTCTGGCCATCCGTTTGGGGGTGGAGGCTTGTGGAGAAGTATAACTTTGACCCCAATAATTTGAATAGCTCGGTCCAGAATCGTCCCAGGAACCGAGCGTCTCGATCACTAATGATATTGTGTGGGACTCCCCAATACTTCACCACATCCTTCATCATCAGCTTGGCCGCCTCCTCTACTGAACAATGTAGGGGAGCAGCAGTGAAAGTTGCATACTTTGAAAATCGATCGACCACCACGAGTATCAATCCGAGTCTCCCTACAAGTGGCAAGCTTGATATGAAGTCCAAGGAAATGCTCTCCCACGGCCTTTCTGGTACAGGCAACGGCTCCAAAAGTTCCACCGGCTTCTGTTGTTCCGCCTTGTCTTGTTGGCAAGTGAGGCACGCTCGAACATATTCCTCCACATCAATCCACATCTTCGGCCAGTAGAAGGCCCTCTCCACGAGAGCCAACGTTCGGTGAATACCTGGGTGTCCAGCCTAAAGGGAATCGTGACACTCTTTTAGGAGTTCACGCCTCAAATTGTCCACTCGAGGAACATAAACCCTATTCCCTTTTGTGTACACGAGTCCCTCCTAGACCCAAAATCGTCGTGCCTTGCCTTCTTTGATGAGCTGCATCAGGATAACTGCCTGGGGGTCACTATACAGTCCATCCCTGATCCTGGAAGGGAAGTTGGAGTGCAACTGACTTGCTTGGCCTCCGCCCTCCAATTGTACGGCATTCACGCGCTCCACTTTCCGACTCAATGCATCGGCCACGACATTTGCCTTTCCAGGCTTGTATTCCATTACCATATCAAATTCAACCAAGAAGTCCTGCCATCGTGCTTGCTTTGGGGAAAGTCTCTTCTGTGTATGGAAATAACTCAGAGCGATGTTGTCCGTCCTCAACACAAATCGCGATCCGAGAAGGTAGTGTCTCCAAACTCATAGACAGTGGATCACCGCTGTCATATCCTTCTCGTGCACTGGATACCGACGCTCGGTCTCATTGAGCTTGCGGCTCTCGTAAGCTACCGGATGACCCTCCTGCATGAGCACTCTCCCAATTGCGAAGTCTGAAGCATCTGTATGGACTTCGAAAGGCTCTCCGTAGTTTGGCAATTTGAGCACCGGTTCTTCCAGAACAGCAGCCTTCAGATCTTGGAATGCTATTTCACATTTGTTAGACCACTTCCAAGGCTGTTCCTTCTTCAGCAACTCCGTTAGTGGAGTTGCACGCTTCGAATATCCCACAATGAAGCGTTGATAGTAGTTGACAAAACCAAGGAAGGATCTCAACTCTGGCACCTTCTTTGGAGTTCGCCATTCCATAACCGCTTGCACCTTTGACTTATCCATCCGAATGGCAAAGTAGCATTTCTCCCTTTTTACGAACAAAGTGTTCTCCTTGAGAACCTTGAAAATTCTTCCGAAGGTGCTTGATGTGCTCCTCAAGCGTTTGGCTGTCGACGACGAAATCGTCCAAGTAAACGACCACGAACTTATCCAAATACTCCTTGAATAGCTAGTTCATGAGAGTGCAGAACGTGGTCGGGGCATTGGTTAAGCCGAAAGGCATCACCAAGAACTCAAACGCTCCATACCTGGTTACACAGGTAGTCTTCGCTTCGTCGCCTTCAGCGATGCGCACCTGCCAATACCCCGACCGAAGGTCGAGTTTTGAGAAATACTTGGCTTTGCCCAGTTGGTCGAACAAGTCCGCAATGAGCGGGATGGGATACTTGTTCTTCACCGTCACTTTGTTGAGGGTTCGGTAATCGACACAGAGTCAGAGGCTCCCATCTTGTTTCTTTTAAAAGAGAACTGGAGCTCCGAATGGTGCTTTCGAACTGCGGATGAGACCACCGCTTAGCAGTTTACCTAACTGCTTTCTGAGTTCTGCCAACTCTGGCGAGGCCATGTGGTAGGGTGGTCTCGCTAGAGGCTTCACTCCTGGCTCCAGCTCGATTTTATGATCCACGCCCCTGCGTGGCGGAAGAGTCTTCGGCAATTCGGGTGGCATAACGTCAGTAAACTCTTTCAGGACGTTCGCCACCATAGCAGGTTCATGATTGGCCTCCTTGTCGAGTGGCTTTAGCTTCATAGCAGCCACAAATGTTAGTTCGCCTTTTCGTACCCCATTCTTTAATTGTAATACCGATATCTGTTGGGGGTCCTTGGTTCCTCTCCGAGAGACGGGAACCACACAGAGGTCGTCACCCCCCATCATGCATAGGGTGTTAAGGAACGGCATCGGCACCAACTTCGTCGTGTTCATAAATTCTATTCCAAGGATCACTTGGAAGTCGTCCAACGGCACCGCCATCATGTTCGTGCTCCCGCTCCATGTTCCGATCTTGATGGGGACTCCCTTTGCCAACCCAGAGATTCGCTTGGCCTCCGAGTTCACCGCCTTCATTCGACTTGGGCTCTTCTTTAAGATCAGTCCAAGTCGCTTTGCTTCTAGATCGGCAATAAAATTGTGGGTAGCGCCCGTGTCTACCATCGCACGGGTTGTTTGGCCATTGAGCTTGATGTCGACATACATTAGCTCACTATTTCCTGCTTTATGTAGCCTTGTCTTCGAATTCTCCCCCACTTGACCCCGCATGGTGTTCAACAAACGCATTGCTCCCATCCGGGGTCCTTGCGACTCCTCGTCGTCGCTGCTGGATTCAAAACTGCTTGAACTAAGAGCAACAGCTTTGCCCTTGTTTGATTGAGGGGGGGGGTGGATGAAAGCTGTTAAAGCATTGAGTGCCTATTTTTGTGGGCACTCCCTCACCATATGCGGCCCTCCGCACAAGAAGCATCCACTAGGTTTCGAGGCCTTGCCCTTCGGGCTTGGCCCTTTGTGGGAACTCTTCTTCTTTTGTTCGCCACCGAGCTCCTTCCCACGAGAATATTTTGGAGGGCGATTGTTTGAAGACTATTTCCTTCTCCCTGGGTTTTCAGAGGAAACGAAGTCGGTGAGCCTTTCTGCAGCAGCAATTACCCCGACTAAATCGGCGACATTCCTTCGATGTAGTTCTTGTTGCGCCCATGACTTTAAACCATCGAGGAAGCTGAACAATTTATCCTTCTCGGACATATCCTGGATGTCCAGCATTAGTGCAGAAAATTGCTTCACATAGTCTCGGATGGAAGTATTTTGGCGGAGTTGTCTCAACTTCCTTCTTGCGACGAACTCGGTGTTCTCCGGTAGGAACTGAGTTCTCAACTCCCACTTCAAGTCCTCCTATGTGCCGACTCGACACCGACCTTATTGGATCTCCTCCCAATGGGTTCGCCACCAAAGTTTTGCATCTCCATTAAGATACATGGTCGCTATCGAAACTTTGGTCTCCTCAGAATCGGGCCTTGTAGCTCGAAAGTATTGTTCCATATCGAACAGAAAGTTCTCGAACTCCTTGGCATCTCTGGCCCCTCCATAACTGTGACGCTCAGGTGCCCTCAAGTTTTGTGGTGGTGCAACGCGGGTGTTGCTTCCTCCCGCATTTAGTGCCCTTGTCAGCATGGTCACCCTCGAAGTGAGTTCCGCCACAACTTCCTGCAGGTGTTGCACGGAGTCCTTGGTGTCATCTGACAATCGATCGACTAGGGCCTCAACTTTGTCGATCCTGGACTCTGTTCCTCTTGCGAGCTCTCTACCCCAATCCTCTTCGTACAAGTTAAAAATATTAAAATACGGATGTATTGATTGTCAACTTGACTTATTCGAGTCATTTGTTAATTATTTTATATCGGAAGTATAATATTTTATAATAAATATCTATTATCTCATGATAATTTAAATCGAGATATGATGTTATCAATATTGTATTTGTCGATAATAAACCTAAAAATATTTGTAATTATTTATCTTTGCTTTTATGTTAATTCTTTTACTCAAATCCTAAAAAAGATAAATTTTAATAATGTATTGTTAAAAGGAGTGAACAAAAAGTCAAACATATTAAAAATCTAAAATGTCAAAATTATATAAAAATTTTAGAAAACTTTAGTTTTGCCTACTCTAAGATTATAACCACTTAAAGTTCAGGATGAGTGTATTTTAATGGTCCAATGCTAGTTTATCTTGGGCAACTAATAAGGCATTTATACTTTCTTTTTATAGCAATGTTTCAACTCATTACCAACTAGTGACTTGAAATTAAAATTTTTTCATTTAACTATCATGTAAGTTATTTATCATTAAAATATAAGAGCTTAGAATATTGTTATAATATAATGGAGTGAGGATATTGTGTGTTGGTCTACTTTTGTAGTGGAAATTGGAACTCTAACTCGCTCTCACGAATTATCAATTTATTGCAATAGACTATATAATTAAATAATATTGAGAAACAATATAGTATATTGGAACAATTATGTAATATAATGACATAACTATATTTTATGTGGTAATAGTTATATCCAACCTTCTTTTCAAGAAAACATAGAACCGATAGTTATAATAATGCTTTTCACGGATGAAAGTTAATATTTAAAATTTCATTTGGGTTATCTTTTCTACAAGCTCACATTTAACTATTTCAATTTTATCGATAAAATTTGAGAGACATGTATTTTAATAATTTTTAGTTCATTTCGAAGTAAAATAATGACAATGCATAATGCATTACAGTTTATTGTTTATGATATTAAGACAATGAACCTAATCGTGTACAGCGGGGACTATAGGATTATGTAGAGGAGGAATGATAAAAGGTTTTATATCGAATGATTTGATGTCATCTCCAGCTATAGCCTCTTTGATAGCAATGGCTAAAGAACAAAAATAATTCAATTAGTAAAATATTTTGAAACAAGATCTAAATTTTAACAAGCATACGAAGCAATAAAAACTATTATCGAATATAGCAAAATTAGTAAAAGAAACAAGCTTTAAGATTTGCATCAAAAGAATTGAAGATAACTCTTCACTTAACATATTTCCTATATGGTCCGCATTTAGAAGAACTTGGTGTTATTTATCATTGTTTTAATATCAAAACTAAAATAATGCTGGATCATATGCTATTTCAAATACTATAAATAAATAAATAATAATTATTACTGACCTAAGATTTTTGCCAACTCTTCTAATGCTGAAGATGATGTTGGAGCAAGCTTATCAGACGCTACCGGGAAAAATTGCAATGTCGTTAAGAGGAGGAAGACCATCAGGCTAATGAGAAATTGTCTTAGAAACATGATGGGCCAACACTTGAATATTTGTAAATGAAATTACAATACTGAAGTAATATATCTTAATGGACGAATTGTTTATCGCAAGAGTGAGTTGCTTTAAAGATTAGGATTAATTAAACATTATGCATGAGGTTTTAGTTTTTTGAAACTGACCATGGTCGTCTAGAAACTGAAATCTTCATTGTATATTGTAACTTTCTTTGCATGCAATAACATATCTCATGGTACAAGGGAAATGTATATAAATTAAATAAAGAATTGTGACTTTATACACTATGATTGTTATATTTATTAATAAATATTTTATAGAAATAATGTCATCTTTTAACATAATGCATATACTTTATGTAAAAATCTAAGATTATTGTATGGTAAGTTAAAAAAAATATATTCCATATCCTTCAAGTGCATAAATATAATTGAGAGAGGAATAAGCATCTCTTTTGTAAATTGGCTAGTAATCCTTTAGTCATCCAATACTTTATGCTCTTTTTATAATCAATTACATGAGGCATGGTCCTTAACTCCACACATAGAAATCTTTTTTAAAAATAAAACTAACTTAATTTTTTTGACGATCAATTTTCTTGTAATTTTTAAAAATATAAAAAGCAAAAATTCTCACTCTTAGAAATAATGATTTGAATAATATCTAGTTCACCTTTATTAATGAACCTAGTCGATGATCTTTTTCATAAAATTTAAAAATATCAAAACGTGGATGAAATTATTGTCAATTTGACATTTTCAAGATGTTTGTTCGTTATTTTATATCAAAAGAGCAAAATATTTCAATAAACATCAAGATTATCATGATAATTTGAGTCATAATATGATGTTATCATGATTTTAAACGAGCATGACAAAGTTAGAAATATTTGTAAAAAAGTCTTTCATTTTGTGTTAATTTGTTTCCCTCATGCTAAAAAACAAAGATGAATTTTAATAATCAATTGTATAAATTTGTGAACTAAAAAGTTAAACATAATCAAAATTTATGAAGACAAATTTGATATTTTGTTAAAATACCTTAAATATTTGTTTTGCCAACATTGACTTTGCAATCACTTAAATTTCAAGATGAGCAAATTCTAATCATCTAAGATTATTTTATTATAGGTAACTTATAATGAGAGTTTCTTTTTATAGAAATATTTTGACTTAGTAAATGCTAGTGACCTGAATTGAGAATTTGTTCATTTAACTATCGACTACGTTATTCTTTATCAAAACCTAGTAGCTAATAATATAATTGTACTTTAATAAAGTTAGTTTTATGGACATTGATTTGCATTTGTAGAGGAAATTGAAAATCTACCCCTATTACAAGAATTGCACATTTAAAATAATAAACTATATAATTAAATAATATCGAAAAAAATTATTCATCTTACTAGAAAATTTCTGCAAAATAATGATATAACTTGATTTCATGTGGTAATAGTCATGTCAAAACTTCTTTTCTTATAAACTTGGATGTTTCTATTTCTAGAAATAGAAAGAGAGCATTCTTTGATATAATAATACTTGTCACGATTGTTAGCAATCTATAAATGTTCAAAATTGATATTTATAATTTCGTTTGGGTCATTTTTTCCTCAAGTTGACATATAACCATATCAATTTTATCGATAGTATTAAAGACTTTTATTTTATCATTTTTTATTCATCACATATTATGATAATGATAATACATAATGCATTAAAATTTATTTTTTATGATATTAGAAAAAATTAGCTCAAGGAGATGTAAGGTGTACTAGAATTTAAAGGGGAGGTATGATTATAGGATTAATATCAATTGATCTGATCTCATCCCCAACTATCGCCTCTTTTATAGCAATGGCTAAAAAATAAAAGTAATTCATGTTAGTAAAATATTTTGAAAGAAGATCTAAATTTTAATAATTATATGATATTATTTAAAATGTTGAATAATATAGCATAATTAGTTTAAAAAAAAAAGCAATCTTGATGGCATTAAAAAAACTACACAAATTTTCACAAACTACTTATTTTTACGGTCCATATTGTGGTGAACTTGGTGTTATTAATCATAAGTTTAAACATCGAAACATGCATAATGCGTCATCATATATTATTCCGAATATCTTAAGCAAGTGAAACTATATTATTACTAAAATAATATTTTAGCCAACTATTCTAATTCTCAAGATGATGGTGGAGCAATCTCTTTATATGCTAGTGCAAAAAATTACATTGTCGTTTAAAGAAGGAAGATCGTTAGGCCAATAAGAAGTTGTCTTCGAAACGTGATAGACTAACATTACATTATACGTAAAAAAAATAAATTTTGCATTATTTAAGTAATGTGTAGATGGTTGAATTATTAATCACAAGAGTGAGGTAATATAAAGATTAGGGTCACTTAAATTTTATGCATAATGTTATATTATTTTAATACTTTTTATGTAACTGAAATCTTCATTGTATATAGCAACTTCCGTAGTATCTAATAATGTATAAAATGGAAGAATTGAAATGTATAAAAGTTGAATAAAAAATCATGACATCATACAATTTATAAACTATGCTTGTTATATCCATAAGGTAAACATTTTATAAGAATATTATCATCTTTTGACAAGTTACTTATAGTTTATATAACACTATTAAGATTTAAATTTTAAAAAAATTATTTCATATCTTTCAAGTGCATAAAAGCTACTAAGAGAGGATTTAAAGTTTACTTTGTGAATTACTAATTAATACCTCAGTAGTTTAGTATGTTATGCTCTTTTTGAGATGAAGTATATAAAGCATGGTGTAAAACTCTCCACGCATAGAATTCTTATTTAAAAAGATGCCCAATTTAATTTTTTATGTTGTCAATTCAGTATTCTTGTAATATGAAAAAATCTAAATGTGGATTGAAAATTCTCACTAGTACAATTTTATATTTGAATAATTTCTTGTTCACCTTATTCAGGAATATAGTTGATGATCCTCTTCGTACAAGTTAAAAATATTAAAATACGGATGTCTTGATTGTCAACTTGACTTGTTCGAGTCATTTGTTAATTATTTTATATTAGAAGTATAATATTTTATAATAAATATCTATTATCTCATGATAATTTAAATCGAGATATGATGTTATCAATATTGTATTTGTCGATAATAAACCTAAAAATATTTGTAATTATTTATCTTTGCTTTTATGTTAATTCTTTTACTCAAATCCTAAAAAAGATAAATTTTAATAATGTATTGTTAAAAGGAGTGAACAAAAAGTCAAACATATTAAAAATCTAAAATGTCACAATTATATAAAAATTTTAGAAAACTTTAGTTTTGCCTACTCTAAGATTATAACCACTTAAAGTTTAGGATGAGTGTATTTTAATGGTCCAATGCTAGTTTATCTTGGGCAACTAATAAGGCATTTATACTTTCTTTTTATAGCAATGTTTCAACTCATTACCAACTAGTGACTTGAAATTAAAATTTTTTCATTTAACTATCATGTAAGTTATTTATCATTAAAATATAAGAGCTTAGAATATTGGTATAATATAATGGAGTGAGGATATTGTGTGTTGGTCTACTTTTGTAGTGGAAATTGGAACTCTAACTCGCTCTCACGAATTATCAATTTATGGCAATAGACTATATAATTAAATAATATTGAGAAACAATATATTATATTGGAACAATTATGTAATATAATGACGTAACTATATTTTATGTGGTAATAGTTATATCCAACCTTCTTTTCAAGAAAATATAAAACCGATAGTTATAATAATGCTTTTCACGGATGAAAGTTAATATTTAAAATTTCATTTGGGTTATCTTTTCTACAAGCTCACATTTAACTATTTCAATTTTATCGATAAAATTTGAGAGACATGTATTTTAATAATTTTTAGTTCATTTCGAAGTAAAATAATGACAACGCATAATGCATTACAGTTTATTGTTTATGATATTAAGACAATGAACCTAATCGTGTACAGCGGGGACTATAGGATTATGTAGAGGAGGAATGATAAAAGGTTTTATATCGAATGATTTGATGTCATCTCCAGCTATAGCCTCTTTGATAGCAATGGCTAAAGAACAAAAGTAATTCAATTAGTAAAATATTTTGAAACAAGATCTAAATTTTAACAAGCATACGAAGCAATAAAAACTATTATCGAATATAGCAAAATTAGTAAAAGAAACAAGCTTTTAGATTTGCATCAAAAGAATTGAAGATAACTCTTCACTTAACATATTTCCTATATGGTCCGCATTTAGAAGAACTTGGTGTTATTTATCATTGTTTTAATATCAAAACTAAAATAATGCTGGATCATATGCTATTTCAAATATTATAAATAAATAAATAATAATTACTACTGACCTAAGATTTTTGCCAACTCTTCTAATGCTGAAGATGATGTTGGAGCAAGCTTATCAGACGCTACCGGGAAAAATTGCATTGTCGTTAAGAGGAGGAAGACCATCAGGCTAATGAGAAGTTGTCTTAGAAACATGATGGGCCAACACTTGAATATTTGTAAATGAAATTACAATACTGAAGTAATATATCTTGATGGATGAATTGTTTATCGCAAGAGTGAGTTGCTTTAAAGATTAGAATTAATTAAACATTATGCATGAGGTTTTAGTTTTTTGAAACTGACCATGGTCGTCTAGAAACTGAAATCTTCATTGTATATTGTAACTTTCTTTGCTTGCAATAACATATCTCATGGTACAAGGGAAATGTATATAAATTAAATAAAGAATTGTGACTTTATACACTATGATTGTTATATTTATTAATAAATATTTTATAGAAATAATGTCATCTTTTAACATAATGCATATACTTTATGTAAAAACCAAGATTATTGTATGGTAAGTTGAAAAAAATATATTCCATATCCTTCAAGTGCATAAATATAATTGAGAGAGGAATAAGAATCTCTTTTGTAAATTGGCTAGTAATCCTTTAGTCATCCAATACTTTATGCTCTTTTTGTGATCAAATACATGAGGCATGGTCCTAAACTCCACACATAGAAATCTTTTTTAAAAATAAAACTAACTTAATTTTTTTGACGATCAATTTTCTTGTAATTTTTGAAAATATAAAAAGAAAAAATTCTCACTCTTAGAAATAATGATTTGAATAATATCTAGTTCACCTTTATTAATGAACCTAGTCGATGATCTTTTTCATAAAATTTAAAAATATCAAAATGTGGATGAAATTATTATCAATTTGACATATTCAAGATGTTTGTTCATTATTTTATATCAAAAGAGCAAAATATTTCAATAAACATCAAGATTATCATGATAATTTGAGTCATAATATGATGTTATCATGATTTTAAACGAGCATGGCAAAGTTAGAAATATTTGTAAAAAATTCTTTCATTTTGTGTTAATTTGTTTCCCTCATGCTAAATAACAAAGATGAATTTTAATAATCAATTGTATAAATATGTGAACTAAAAAGTTAAACATAATCAAAATTTATGAAGACAAATTTGATATTTTGTTAAAATACCTTAAATATTTGTTTTGCCAACATTGACTTTGCAATCACTTAAATTTCAAGATGAGCAAATTCTAATCCTCTAAGATTATTTTATTATAGGTAACTTATAATGAGAGTTTCTTTTTATAGAAATATTTTGACTTAGTAGCTAATAATATAATTGTACTTTAATAAAGTTAGTTTTATGGACATTGATTTGCATTTGTAGAGGAAATTGAAAATCTACCCCTATTACAAGAATTGCACATTTAAAATAATAAACTATATAATTAAATAATATCGAAAAAAATTATTCATCTTACTGGAAAATTTTTGCAAAATAATGATATAACTTGATTTCATGTGGTAATAGTCATGTCAAAACTTCTTTTCTTATAAACTTGGATGTTTCTATTTCTAGAAATAGAAAGAGAGCATTCTTTGATATAATAATACTTGTCATTATTGTTGGCAATCTATAAATGTTCAAAATTGATATTTATAATTTCGTTTGGGTCATTTTTTCCTCAAGTTGACATCTAACCATATCAATTTTATCGATAGTATTAAAGACTTTTATTTTATCATTTTTTATTCATCACATATTATGATAATGATAATACATGATGCATTAAAATTTATTTTTTATGATATTAGAAAAAATTAGCTCAAGGAGATGTAAGGTGTACTAGATTTTAAAGGGGAGGTATGATTATAGGATTAATATCAATTGATCTGATCTCATCCCCAACTATCGCCTCTTTTATAGCAATGGCTAAAAAATAAAAGTAATTCATGTTAGTAAAATATTTTGAACGAAGATCTAAATTTTAATAATTATATGATATTATCTAAAATGTTGAATAATATAGCATAATTAGTTAAAAAAAAAAACAATCTTGATGGGATTAAAAAAATTACACAAATTTTCACAAACTACTTATTTTTAAGGTCCATATTGTGGTGAACTTGGTGTTATTAATCATAAGTTTTAACATCGAAACATGCATAATGCGTCATCGTATATTATTCCGAATATCTTAAGCAAGTGAAACTATAATATTACTAAAATAATATTTTAGCCAACTATTCTAATTCTCAAGATGATGGTGGAGCAATCTCTTTATATGATAGTGCAAAAAATTACATTGTCGTTTAAAGAAGGAAGATCGTTAGGCCAATAAGAAGTTGTCTTCGAAACGTGATAGACTAACATTACATTATACGTAAAAAAAATAAATTTTGCATTATTGAAGTAATGTGTAGATGATTGAATTATTAATCACAAGAGTGAGGTAATATAAAGATTAGGGAAAATTAAATTTTATGCATAATGTTATATTATTTTAATACTTTTTATGTAACTAAAATCTTCATTTAATATAGCAACTTCCGTAGTATCTAATAATGTATATAATGGAAGAATTGAAATGCATAAAAGTTGAATAAAAAATCATGACATCATACAATTTATAAACTATGCTTGTTATATCCATAAGGTAAACATTTTATAAGAATATTATCATCTTTTGACAAGTTACTTATAGTTTATATAACACTATTAAGTTTTAAATTTTAAAAAAATTATTTCATATCTTTCAAGTGCATAAAAGCTACTAAGAGAGGATTTAAAGTTTACTTTGTGAATTACTAATTAATACCTCAGTAGTTTAGTATGTTATGCTCTTTTTGAGATGAAGTATATAAAGCATGGTGTAAAACTCTCCACGCATAGAATTCTTATTTAAAAAGATGCCCAATTTAATTTTTTATGTTGTCAATTTAGTATTCTTGTAATATGAAAAAATCTAAATGTGGATTGAAAATTCTCACTAGTACAATTTTATATTTGAATAATTTCTTGTTCACCTTATTCAGAAATATAGTTGATGATCCTCTTCGTACAAGTTAAAAATATTAAAATACGGATGTCTTGATTGTCAACTTGACTTGTTCGAGTCATTTGTTAATTATTTTATATTAGAAGTATAATATTTTATAATAAATATCTATTATCTCATGATAATTTAAATCGAGATAAGATGTTATCAATATTGTATTTGTCGATAATAAACCTAAAAATATTTGTAATTATTTATCTTTGCTTTTATGTTAATTCTTTTACTCAAATCCTAAAAAAGATAAATTTTAATAATGTATTGTTAAAAGGAGTGAACAAAAAGTCAAACATATTAAAAATCTAAAATGTCACAATTATATAAAAATTTTAGAAAACTTTAGTTTTGCCTACTCTAAGATTATAACCACTTAAAGTTCAGGATGAGTGTATTTTAATGGTCCAATGCTAGTTTATTTTGGGCAACTAATAAGGCATTTATACTTTCTTTTTATAGCAATGTTTCAACTCATTACCAACTAGTGACTTGAAATTAAAAATTTTTCATTTAACTGTCATGTAAGTTATTTATCATTAAAATATAAGAGCTTAGAATATTGGTATAATATAATGGAGTGAGGATATTGTGTGTTGGTCTACTTTTGTAGTGGAAATTGGAACTCTAACTCGCTCTTACGAATTATCAATTTGTGGCAATAGACTATATAATTAAATAATATTGAGAAACAATATATTATATTGGAACAATTACGTAATATAATGGTGTAACTATATTTTATGTGGTAATAGTTATATCCAACCTTCTTTTCAAGAAAATATAAAACCGATAGTTATAATAATGCTTTTCACGGATGAAAGTTAATATTTAAAATTACATTTGGGTTATCTTTTCTACAAGCTCACATTTAACTATTTCAATTTTATCGACAAAATTTGAGAGACATGTATTTTAATAATTTTTAGTTCATTTCGAAGTAAAATAATGACAACGCATAATGCATTACAGTTTATTGTTTATGATATTAAGACAATGAACCTAATCGTGTACAGCGGGGACTATAGGATTATGTAGAGGAGGAATGATAAAAGGTTTTATATCGAATGATTTGATGTCATCTCCAGCTATAGCCTCTTTGATAGCAATGGCTAAAGAACAAAAGTAAATCAATTAGTAAAATATTTTGAAACAAGATCTAAATTTTAACAAGCATATGAAGCAATAAAAACTATTATCGAATATAGCAAAATTAGTAAAAGAAACAAGCTTTTAGATTTGCATCAAAAGAATTGAAGATAACTCTTCACTTAACATATTTCCTATATGGTCCGCATTTAGAAGAACTTGGTGTTATTTATCATTGTTTTAATATCAAAACTAAAATAATGCTGGATCATACGCTATTTCAAATATTATAAATAAATAAATAATAATTACTACTGACCTAAGATTTTTGCCAACTCTTCTAATGCTGAAGATGATGTTGGAGCAAGCTTATCAGACGCTACCGGGAAAAATTGCATTGTCGTTAAGAGGAGGAAGACCATCAGGCTAATGAGAAGTTGTCTTAGAAACATGATGGGCCAACACTTGAATATTTGTAAATGAAATTACAATACTAAAGTAATATATCTTGATGGATGAATTGTTTATCGCAACAGTGAGTTGCTTTAAAGATTAGGATTAATTAAACGTTATGCATGAGGTTTTAGTTTTTTGAAACTGACCATGGTCGTCTAGAAACTGAAATCTTCATTGTATATTGTAACTTTCTTTGCATGCAATAACATATCTCATGGTACAAGGGAAATGTATATAAATTAAATAAAGAATTGTGACTTTATACACTATGCTTGTTATATTTATTAATAAATATTTTATAGAAATAATGTCATCTTTTAACATAATGCATATACTTTATGTAAAAACTAAGATTATTGTATGGTAAGTTGAAAAAAATATATTCCATATCCTTCAAGTGCATAAATATAATTGAGAGAGTAATATGCATCTCTTTTGTAAATTGGCTAGTAATCCTTTAGTCATCCAATACTTTATGCTCTTTTTATGATCAATTACATGAGGCATGGTCCTAAACTCCACACATAGAAATCTTTTTTAAAAATAAAACTAACTTAATTTTTTTGACGATCAATTTTCTTGTAATTTTTGAAAATATAAAAAGCAAAAATTCTCACTCTTAGAAATAATGATTTGAATAATATCTAGTTCACCTTTATTAATGAACCTAGTCGATGATCTTTTTCATAAAATTTAAAAATATAAAAATGTGGATGAAATTATTGTCAATTTGACATATTCAAGATGTTTGTTCATTATTTTATATCAAAAGAGCAAAATATTTCAATAAACATCAAGATTATCATGATAATTTGAGTCATAATATGATGTTATCATGATTTTAAACGAGCATGGCAAAGTTAGAAATATTTGTAAAAAATTCTTTCATTTTGTGTTAATTTGTTTCCCTCATGCTAAATACCAAAGATGAATTTTAATAATCAATTGTATAAATATGTGAACTAAAATGTTAAACATAATCAAAATTTATGAAGACAAATTTGATATTTTGTTAAAATACCTTAAATATTTGTTTTGCCAACATTGACTTTGCAATCACTTAAATTTCAAGATGAGCAAATTCTAATCCTCTAAGATTATTTTATTATAGGTAACTTATAATGAGAGTTTCTTTTTATAGAAATATTTTGACTTAGTAGCTAATAATATAATTGTACTTTAATAAAGTTAGTTTTATGGACATTGATTTGCATTTGTAGAGGAAATTGAAAATCTACCCCTATTACAAGAATTGCACATTTAAAATAATAAACTATATAATTAAATAATATCGAAAAAAATTATTCATCTTACTGGAAAATTTTTGCAAAATAATGATATAACTTGATTTCATATGGTAATAGTCATGTCAAAACTTCTTTTCTTATAAACTTGGATGTTTCTATTTATAGAAATAGAAAGAGAGCATTCTTTGATATAATAATACTTGTCATGATTGTTGGCAATCTATAAATGTTCAAAATTGATATTTATAATTTCGTTTGGGTCATTTTTTTCCTCAAGTTGACATCTAACCATATCAATTTTATCGATAGTACTAAAGACTTTTATTTTATCATTTTTTATTCATCACATATTATGATAATGATAATACATAATGCATTAAAATTTATTTTTTTTTATATTAGAAAAAATTAGCTCAAGGAGATTAAGGTGTACTAGATTTTAAAGGGGAGTTATGATTATAGGATTAATATCAATTGATCTGATCTCATCCCCAACTATCGCCTCTTTTATAGCAATGGCTAAAAAATAAAAGTAATTCATGTTAGTAAAATATTTTGAAAGAATATCTAAATTTTAATAATTATATGATATTATCTAAAATGTTGAATAATATAGCATAATTAGTTTTAAAAAAAAAGCAAACTTGATGGCATTAAAAAAACTACACAAATTTTCACAAACTACTTATTTTTACGGTCCATATTGTGGTGAACTTGGTGTTATTAATCATAAGTTTTAACATCGAAACATGCATAATGCATCATCGTATATTAATCCGAATATCTTAAGCAAGTGAAACTATAATACTACTAAAATAATATTTTAGCCAACTATTCTAATTCTCAAGATGATGGTGGAGCAATCTCTTTATATGATAGTGCAAAAAATTACATTGTCGTTTAAAGAAAGAAGATCGTTAGGGCAATAAGAAGTTGTCTTCGAAACGTGATAGACTAACATTACATTATACGTAAAAAAAATAAATTTTGCATTATTGAAGTAATGTGTAGATGATTGAATTATTAATCACAAGAGTAAGGTAATATAAAGATTAGGGAAAATTAAATTTTATGCATAATGTTATATTATTTTAATACTTTTTATGTAACTGAAATCTTCATTGTATATAGCAACTTCCGTAGTATCTAATAATGTATAAAATGGAAGAATTGAAATGTATAAAAGTTGAATAAAAAATCATGACATCATACAATTTATAAACTATGCTTGTTATATCCATAAGGTAAACATTTTATAAGAATATTATCATCTTTTGACAAGTTACTTATAGTTTATATAATACTATTAAGATTTAAATTTTAAAAAAATTATTTCATATCTTTCAAGTGCATAAAAGCTACTAAGAGATGATTTAAAGTTTACTTTGTGAATTACTAATTAATACCTCAGTAGTTTAGTATGTTATGCTCTTTTTGAGATGAAGTATATAAAGCATTGTGTAAAACTCTCCACGCATAGAATTCTTCTTTAAAAAGATGCCCAATTTAATTTTTTATGTTGTCAATTTAGTATTCTTGTAATATGAAAAAATCTAAATGCGGATTGAAAATTCTCACTAGTACAATTTTATATTTGAATAATTTCTTGTTCACCTTATTCAGGAATATAGTTGATGATCCTCTTCGTACAAGTTAAAAATATTAAAATACGGATGTATTGATTGTCAACTTGACTTGTTCGAGTCATTTGTTAATTATTTTATATTAGAGTATAATATTTTATAATAAATATCTATTATCTCATGATAATTTAAATCGAGATATGATGTTATCAATATTGTATTTGTCGATAATAAACCTAAAAATATTTGTAATTATTTATCTTTGCTTTTATGTTAATTCTTTTACTCAAATCCTAAAAAAGATAAATTTTAATAATGTATTGTTAAAAGGAGTGAACAAAAAGTCAAACATATTAAAAATCTAAAATGTCACAATTATATAAAAATTTTAGAAAACTTTAGTTTTGCCTACTCTAAGATTATAACCACTTAAAGTTTAGGATGAGTGTATTTTAATGATCCAATGCTAGTTTATCTTGGGCAACTAATAAGGCATTTATACTTTCTTTTTATAGCAATGTTTCAACTCATTACCAACTAGTGACTTGAAATTAAAATTTTTTCATTTAACTATCATGTAAGTTATTTATCATTAAAATATAAGAGCTTAGAATATTGGTATAATATAATGGAGTGAGGATATTGTGTGTTGGTCTACTTTTGTAGTGGAAATTGGAACTCTAACTCGCTCTCACGAATTATCAATTTATGGCAATAGACTATATAATTAAATAATATTGAGAAACAATATATTATATTGGAACAATTATGTAATATAATGACGTAACTATATTTTATGTGGTAATAGTTATATCCAACCTTCTTTTCAAGAAAATATAAAACCGATAGTTATAATAATGCTTTTCACGGATGAAAGTTAATATTTAAAATTTCATTTGGGTTATCTTTTCTACAAGCTCACATTTAACTATTTCAATTTTATCGATAAAATTTGAGAGACATGTATTTTAATAATTTTTAGTTCATTTCGAAGTAAAATAATGACAACGCATAATGCATAACAGTTTATTGTTTATGATATTAAGACAATGAACCTAATCGTGTACAGCGGGGACTATAGGATTATATAGAGGAGGAATGATAAAAGGTTTTATATCGAATGATTTGATGTCATCTCCAGCTATAGCCTCTTTGATAGCAATGGCTAAAGAACAAAAGTAATTCAATTAGTAAAATATTTTGAAACAAGATCTAAATTTTAACAAGCATACGAAGCAATAAAAACTATTATCGAATATAGCAAAATTAGTAAAAGAAACAAGCTTTTAGATTTACATCAAAAGAATTGAAGATAACTCTTCACTTAACATATTTCCTATATGGTCCGCATTTAGAAGAACTTGGTATTATTTATCATTGTTTTAATATCAAAACTAAAATAATGCTGGATCATACGCTATTTCAAATATTATAAATAAATAAATAATAATTACTACTGACCTAAGATTTTTGCCAACTCTTCTAATGCTGAAGATGATGTTGGAGCAAGCTTATCAGACGCTACCGGGAAAAATTGCATTGTCGTTAAGAGGAGGAAGACCATCAGGCTAATGAGAAGTTGTCTTAGAAACATGATGGGCCAACACTTGAATATTTGTAAATGAAATTATAATACTGAAGTAATATATCTTGATGGATGAATTGTTTATCACAAGAGTGAGTTTTTTAAAGATTAGGATTAATTAAACGTTATGCAAGAGGTTTTAGTTTTTTGAAACTGACCATGGTCGTCTAGAAACTGAAATCTTCATTGTATATTGTAACTTTCTTTGTATGCAATAACATATCTCATGGTACAAGGGAAATGTATATAAATTAAATAAAGAATTGTGACTTTATACACTATGATTGTTATATTTATTAATAAATATTTTATAGAAATAATGTCATCTTTTAACATAATGCATATACTTTATGTAAAAACTAAGATTATTGTATGGTAAGTTGAAAAAAATATATTCCATATCCTTCAAGTGCATAAATATAATTGAGAGAGGAATAAGCATCTCTTTTGTAAATTGGCTAGTAATCCTTTAGTCATCCAATACTTTATGCTCTTTTTTTGATCTATTACATGAGGCATAGTCCTAAACTCCACACATAGAAATCTTTTTTAAAAATAAAACTAACTTAATTTTTTTGACGATCAATTTTCTTGTAATTTTTGAAAATATAAAAAGAAAAAATTCTCACTCTTAGAAATAATGATTTGAATAATATCTAGTTCACCTTTATTAATGAACCTAGTCGATGATCTTTTTCATAAAATTTAAAAATATCAAAATGTGGATGAAATTATTATCAATTTGACATATTCAAGATGTTTGTTCATTATTTTATATCAAAAGAGCAAAATATTTCAATAAACATCAAGATTATCATGATAATTTAAGTCATAATATGATGTTATCATGATTTTAAACGAGCATGGCAAAGTTAGAAATATTTGTAAAAAATTCTTTCATTTTGTGTTAATTTGTTTCCCTCATGCTAAATAACAAAGATGAATTTTAATAATCAATTGTATAAATATGTGAACTAAAAAGTTAAACATAATCAAAATTTATGTAGACAAATTTGATATTTTGTTAAAATACCTTAAATATTTGTTTTGCCAACATTGACTTTGCAATCACTTAAATTTGAAGATGAGCAAATTCTAATGCTCTAAGATTATTTTATTATAGGTAACTTATAATGAGAGTTTCTTTTTATAGAAATATTTTGACTTAGTAGCTAATAATATAATTGAACTTTAATAAAGTTAGTTTTTTGGACATTGATTTGCATTTGTAGAGGAAATTAAAAATCTACCCCTATTACAAGAATTGCACATTTAAAATAATAAACTATATAATTAAATTATATCGAAAAAAATTATTCATCTTATTGGAAAATTTTTGCAAAATAATGATATAACTTGATTTCATGTGGTAATAGTCATGTCAAAACTTTTTTTCTTATAAACTTGGATGTTTCTATTTCTAGAAATAGAAAGAGAGCATTCTTTGATATAATAATACTTGTCATGATTGTTGGCAATCTATAAATGTTCAAAATTGATATTTATAATTTCGTTTGGGTCATTTTTTCCTCAAGTTGACATCTAACCATATCAATTTTATCGATAGTATTAAAGAATTTTATTTTATCATTTTTTATTCATCACATATTATGATAATGATAATACATAATGCATTAAAATTTATTTTTTATGATATTAGAAAAAATTAGCTCAAGGAGACGTAAGGTGTACTAGATTTTAAAGGGGAGGTATGATTATAGGATTAATATCAATTGATCTGATCTCATCCCCAACTATCGCCTCTTTTATAGCAATGGCTAAAAAATAAAAGTAATTCATGTTAGTAAAATATTTTGAAAGAAGATCTAAATTTTAATAATTATATGATATTATCTAAAATGTTGAATAATATAGCATAATTAGTTTAAAAAAAAAAGCAATCTTGATGGGATTAAAAAAACTACACAAATTTTCACAAACTACTTATTTTTACGGTCCATATTGTGGTGAACTTGGTGTTATTAATCATAAGTTTTAACATCGAAACATACATAATGCGTCATCGTATATTATTCCGAATATCTTAAGCAAGTGAAACTATAATATTACTAAAATAATATTTTAGCCAACTATTCTAATTCTCAAGATGATGGTGGAGCAATCTCTTTATATGATAGTGCAAAAAATTACATTGTCGTTTAAAGAAGGAAGATCGTTAGGCCAATAAGAAGTTGTCTTCGAAACGTGATAGACTAACATTACATTATACGTAAAAAAAATAAATTTTGCATTATTGAAGTAATGTGTAGATGATTGAATTATTAATCACAAGAGTGAGGTAATATAAAGATTATGGTAAATTAAATTTTATGCATAATGTTATATTATTTTAATACTTTTTATGTAACTGAAATCTTCATTGTATATAGCAACTTCCGTAGTATCTAATAATGTATAAAATGGAAGAATTGAAATGTATAAAAGTTGAATAAAAAATCATGACATATACAATTTATAAACTATGCTTGTTATATCCATAAGGTAAACATTTTATAAGAATATTATCATCTTTTGACAAGTTACTTATAGTTTATATAACACTATTAAGATTTAAATTTTAAAAAAATTATTTCATATCTTTCAAGTGCATAAAAGCTACTAAGAGAGGATTTAAAGTTTACTTTGTGAATTACTAATTAATACCTCAGTAGTTTAGTATGTTATGCTCTTTTTGAGATGAAGTATATAAAGCATGGTGTAAAACTCTCCACGCATAGAATTCTTATTTAAAAAGATGCCCAATTTAATTTTTTATGTTGTCAATTTAGTATTCTTGTAATATGAAAACATCTAAATGTGGATTGAAAATTCTCACTAGTACAATTTTATATTTGAATAATTTCTTGTTCACCTTATTCAGGAATATAGTTGATGATCCTCTTCGTACAAGTTAAAAATATTAAAATACGGATGTCTTGATTGTCAACTTGACTTGTTCGAGTCATTTGTTAATTATTTTATATTAGAAGTATAATATTTTATAATAAATATCTATTATCTCATGATAATTTAAATCGAGATATGATGTTATCAATATTGTATTTGTCGATAATAAACTTAAAAATATTTGTAATTATTTATCTTTGCTTTTATGTTAATTCTTTTACTCAAATCCTAAAAAAGATAAATTTTAATAATGTATTGTTAAAAGGAGTGAACAAAAAGTCAAACATATTAAAAATCTAAAATGTCACAATTATATAAAAATTTTAGAAAACTTTAGTTTTGCCTACTATAAGATTATAACCACTTAAAGTTCAGGATGAGTGTATTTTAATGGTCCAATGCTAGTTTATCTTGGGCAACTAATAAGGCATTTATACTTTCTTTTTATAGCAATGTTTCAACTCATTACCAACTAGTGACTTGAAATTAAAATTTTTTCATTTAACTGTCATGTAAGTTATTTATCATTAAAATATAAGAGCTTAGAATATTGGTATAATATAATGGAGTGAGGATATTGTGTGTTGGTCTACTTTTGTAGTGGAAATTGGAACTCTAACTCGCTCTCACGAATTATCAATTTATGGCAATAGACTATATAATTAAATAATATTGAGAAACAATATATTATATTGGAACAATTATGTAATATAATGACGTAACTATATTTTATGTGGTAATAGTTATATCCAACCTTCTTTTCAAGAAAATATAAAACCGATAGTTATAATAATGCTTTTCACGGATGAAAGTTAATATTTAAAATTTCATTTGGGTTATCTTTTCTACAAGCTCACATTTAACTATTTCAATTTTATCGATAAAATTTGAGAGACATGTATTTTAATAATTTTTAGTTCATTTCGAAGTAAAATAATGACAACGCATAATGCTTTACAGTTTATTGTTTATGATATTAAGACAATGAACCTAATCGTGTACAGCGGGGACTATAGGATTATGTAGAGGAGGAATGATAAAAGGTTTTATATCGAATGATTTGATGTCATCTCCAGCTATAGCCTCTTTGATAGCAATGGCTAAAGAACAAAAGTAATTCAATTAGTAAAATATTTTGAAACAAAATCTAAATTTTAACAAGCATACGAAGCAATAAAAACTATTATCGAATATAGCAAAATTAGTAAAAGAAACAAGCTTTTAGATTTGCATCAAAAGAATTGAAGATAACTCTTCACTTAACATATTTCCTATATGGTCCGCATTTAGAAGAACTTGGTGTTATTTATCATTGTTTTAATATCAAAACTAAAATAATGCTGGATCATACGCTATTTCAAATATTATAAATAAATAAATAATAATTACTACTGACCTAAGATTTTTGCCAACTCTTCTAATGCTGAAGATGATGTTGGAGCAAGCTTATCAGACGCTACCGGGAAAAATTGCATTGTCGTTAAGAGGAGGAAGACCATCAGGCTAATGAGAAATTGTCTTAGAAACATGATGGGCCAACACTTGAATATTTGTAAATGAAATTACAATACTGAAGTAATATATCTTGATGGATGAATTGTTTATCGCAAGAGTGAGTTGCTTTAAAGATTAGGATTAATTAAACGTTATGCATGAGGTTTTAGTTTTTTGAAACTGACCATGGTCGTCTAGAAACTGAAATCTTCATTGTATATTGTAACTTTCTTTGCATGCAATAACATATCTCATGGTACAAGGGAAATGTATATAAATTAAATAAAGAATTGTGACTTTATACACTATGATTGTTATATTTATTAATAAATATTTTATAGAAATAATGTCATCTTTTAACATAATGCATATACTTTATGTAAAAACTAAGATTATTGTATGGTAAGTTGAAAAAAATATATTCCATATCCTTCAAGTGCATAAATATAATTGAGAGAGGAATAAGCATCTCTTTTGTAAATTGGCTAGTAATCCTTTAGTCATCCAATACTTTATGCTCTTTTTGTGATCAATTACATGAGGCATGGTCCTAAACTCCACACATAGAAATCTTTTTTAAAAATAAAACTAACTTAATTTTTTTGACGATCAATTTTCTTGTAATTTTTGAATATATAAAAAGAAAAAATTCTCACTCTTAGAAATAATGATTTGAATAATATCTAGTTCACCTTTATTAATGAACCTAGTCGATGATCTTTTTCATAAAATTTAAAAATATCAAAATGTGGATGAAATTATTATCAATTTGACATATTCAAGATGTTTGTTCATTATTTTATATCAAAAGAGCAAAATATTTCAATAAACATCAAGATTATCATGATAATTTGAGTCATAATATGATGTTGTCATGATTTTAAACGAGCATGGCAAAGTTAGAAATATTTGTAAAAAATTCTTTCATTTTGTGTTAATTTGTTTCCCTCATGCTAAATACCAAAGATGAATTTTAATAATCAATTGTATAAATATGTGAACTAAAAAGTTAAACATAATCAAAATTTATGAAGACAAATTTGATATTTTGTTAAAATACCTTAAATATTTGTTTTGCCAACATTGACTTTGCAATCACTTAAATTTCAAGATGAGCAAATTCTAATCCTCTAAGATTATTTTATTATAGGTAACTTATAATGAGAGTTTCTTTTTATAGAAATATTTTGACTTAGTAGCTAATAATATAATTGTACTTTAATAAAGTTAGTTTTATGGACATTGATTTGCATTTGTAGAGGAAATTGAAAATCTACCCCTATTACAAGAATTGCACATTTAAAATAATAAACTATATAATTAAATAATATCGAAAAAAATTATTCATCTTACTGGAAAATTTTTGCAAAATAATGATATAACTTGATTTCATGTGGTAATAGTCATGTCAAAACTTCTTTTCTTATAAACTTGGATGTTTCTATTTCTAGAAATAGAAAGAGAGCATTTTTTGATATAATAATACTTGTCATGATTGTTGGCAATCTATAAATGTTCAAAATTGATATTTATAATTTCGTTTGGGTCATTTTTTCCTCAAGTTGACATCTAACCATATCAATTTTATCGATAGTATTAAAGACTTTTATTTTATCATTTTTTATTCATCACATATTATGATAATGATAATACATAATGCATTAAAATTTATTTTTTATGATATTAGAAAAAATTAGCTCAAGGAGACGTAAGGTGTACTAGATTTTAAAGGGGAGGTATGATTATAGGATTAATATCAATTGATCTGATCTCATCCCCAACTATCGCCTCTTTTATAGCAATGGCTAAAAAATAAAAGTAATTCATGTTAGTAAAATATTTTGAAAGAAGATCTAAATTTTAATAATTATATGATATTATCTAAAATGTTGAATAATATAGCATAATTAGTTTAAAAAAAAAAGCAATCTTGATGGGATTAAAAAAACTACACAAATTTTCACAAACTACTTATTTTTACGGTCCATATTGTGGTGAACTTGGTGTTATTAATCATAAGTTTTAACATCGAAACATACATAATGCGTCATCGTATATTATTCCGAATATCTTAAGCAAGTGAAACTATAATATTACTAAAATAATATTTTAGCCAACTATTCTAATTCTCAAGATGATGGTGGAGCAATCTCTTTATATGATAGTGCAAAAAATTACATTGTCGTTTAAAGAAGGAAGATCGTTAGGCCAATAAGAAGTTGTCTTCGAAACGTGATAGACTAACATTACATTATACGTAAAAAAAATAAATTTTGCATTATTGAAGTAATGTGTAGATGATTGAATTATTAATCACAAGAGTGAGGTAATATAAAGATTAGGGTAAATTAAATTTTATGCATAATGTTATATTATTTTAATACTTTTTATGTAACTGAAATCTTCATTGTATATAGCAACTTCCGTAGTATCTAATAATGTATAAAATGGAAGAATTGAAATGTATAAAAGTTGAATAAAAAATCATGACATATACAATTTATAAACTATGCTTGTTATATCCATAAGGTAAACATTTTATAAGAATATTATCATCTTTTGACAAGTTACTTATAGTTTATATAACACTATTAAGATTTAAATTTTAAAAAAATTATTTCATATCTTTCAAGTGCATAAAAGCTACTAAGAGAGGATTTAAAGTTTACTTTGTGAATTACTAATTAATACCTCAGTAGTTTAGTATGTTATGCTCTTTTTGAGATGAAGTATATAAAGCATGGTGTAAAACTCTCCACGCATAGAATTCTTATTTAAAAAGATGCCCAATTTAATTTTTTATGTTGTCAATTTAGTATTCTTGTAATATGAAAAAATCTAAATGTGGATTGAAAATTCTCACTAGTACAATTTTATATTTGAATAATTTCTTGTTCACCTTATTCAGGAATATAGTTGATGATCCTCTTCGTACAAGTTAAAAATATTAAAATACGGATGTCTTGATTGTCAACTTGACTTGTTCGAGCCATTTGTTAATTATTTTATATTAGAAGTATAATATTTTATAATAAATATCTATTATCTCATGATAATTTAAATCGAGATATGATGTTATCAATATTGTATTTGTCGATAATAAACCTAAAAATATTTGTAATTATTTATCTTTGCTTTTATGTTAATTCTTTTACTCAAATCCTAAAAAAGATAAATTTTAATAATGTATTGTTAAAAGGAGTGAACAAAAAGTCAAACATATTAAAAATCTAAAATGTCACAATTATATAAAAATTTTAGAAAACTTTAGTTTTGCCTACTATAAGATTATAACCACTTAAAGTTCAGGATGAGTGTATTTTAATGGTCCAATGCTAGTTTATCTTGGGCAACTAATAAGGCATTTATACTTTCTTTTTATAGCAATGTTTCAACTCATTACCAACTAGTGACTTGAAATTAAAATTTTTTCATTTAACTGTCATGTAAGTTATTTATCATTAAAATATAAGAGCTTAGAATATTGGTATAATATAATGGAGTGAGGATATTGTGTGTTGGTCTACTTTTGTAGTGGAAATTGGAACTCTAACTCGCTCTCACGAATTATCAATTTATGGCAATAGACTATATAATTAAATAATATTGAGAAACAATATATTATATTGGAACAATTATGTAATATAATGACGTAACTATATTTTATGTGGTAATAGTTATATCCAACCTTCTTTTCAAGAAAATATAAAACCGATAGTTATAATAATGCTTTTCACGGATGAAAGTTAATATTTAAAATTTCATTTGGGTTATCTTTTCTACAAGCTCACATTTAACTATTTCAATTTTATCGATAAAATTTGAGAGACATGTATTTTAATAATTTTTAGTTCATTTCGAAGTAAAATAATGACAACGCATAATGCATTACAGTTTATTGTTTATGATATTAAGACAATAAACCTAATCGTGTACAGCGGGGACTATAGGATTATGTAGAGGAGGAATGATAAAAGGTTTTATATCGAATGATTTGATGTCATCTCCAGCTATAGCCTCTTTGATAGCAATGGCTAAAGAACAAAAGTAATTCAATTAGTAAAATATTTTGAAACAAGATCTAAATTTTAACAAGCATACGAAGCAATAAAAACTTTTATCGAATATAGCAAAATTAGTAAAAGAAACAAGCTTTTAGATTTGCATCAAAAGAATTGAAGATAACTCTTCACTTAACATATTTCCTATATGGTCCGCATTTAGAAGAACTTGGTGTTATTTATCATTGTTTTAATATCAAAACTAAAATAATGTTGGATCATACGCTATTTCAAATATTATAAATAAATAAATAATAATTACTACTGACCTAAGATTTTTGCCAACTCTTCTAATGCTGAAGATGATGTTGGAGCAAGCTTATCAGACGCTACCGGGAAAAATTGCATTGTCGTTAAGAGGAGGAAGACCATCAGGCTAATGAGAAATTGTCTTAGAAACATGATGGGCCAACACTTGAATATTTGTAAATGAAATTACAATACTGAAGTAATATATCTTGATGGATGAATTGTTTATCGCAAGAGTGAGTTGCTTTAAAGATTAGGATTAATTAAACGTTATGCATGAGGTTTTAGTTTTTTGAAACTGACCATGGTCGTCTAGAAACTGAAATCTTCATTGTATATTGTAACTTTCTTTGCATGCAATAACATATCTCATGGTACAAGGGAAATGTATATAAATTAAATAAAGAATTGTGACTTTATACACTATGCTTGTTATATTTATTAATAAATATTTTATAGAAATAATATCATCTTTTAACATAATGCATATACTTTATGTAAAAACTAAGATTATTGTATGGTAAGTTGAAAAAAATATATTCCATATCCTTCAAGTGCATAAATATAATTGAGAGAGTAATAAGCATCTCTTTTGTAAATTGGCTAGTAATCCTTTAGTCATCCAATACTTTATGCTATTTTATGATCAATTACATGAGGCATGGTCCTAAACTCAACACATAGAAATCTTTTTTAAAAATAAAACTAACTTAATTTTTTTGACGATCAATTTTCTTGTAATTTTTGAATATATAAAAAGAAAAAATTCTCACTCTTAGAAATAATGATTTGAATAATATCTAGTTCACCTTTATTAATGAACCTAGTCGATGATCTTTTTTATAAAATTTAAAAATATCAAAATGTGGATGAAATTATTATCAATTTGACATATTCAAGATGTTTGTTCATTATTTTATATCAAAAGAGCAAAATATTTCAATAAACATCAAGATTATCATGATAATTTGAGTCATAATATGATGTTATCATGATTTTAAACGAGCATGGCAAAGTTAGAAATATTTGTAAAAAAGTCTTTCATTTTGTGTTAATTTGTTTCCCTCATGCTAAATAACAAAGATGAATTTTAATAATCAATTGTATAAATATGTGAACTAAAAGGTTAAACATAATCAAAATTTATGAAGACAAATTTGATATTTTGTTAAAATACCTTAAATATTTGTTTTGCCAACATTGACTTTGCAATCACTTAAATTTCAAGATGAGCAAATTCTAATGCTCTAAAATTATTTTATTATAGGTAACTTATAATGAGAGTTTCTTTTTATAGAAATATTTTGACTTAGTAGCTAATAATATAATTGTACTTTAATAAAGTTAGTTTTATGGACATTGATTTGCATTTGTAGAGGAAATTGAAAATCTACCCCTATTACAGGAATTGCACATTTAAAATAATAAACTATATAATTAATTAATATCGAAAAAAATTATTCATCTTACTGGAAAATTTTTGCAAAATAATGATATAACTTGATTTCATGTGGTAATAGTCATGTCAAAACTTCTTTTCTTATAAACTTGGATGTTTCTATTTCTAGAAATAGAAAGAGAGCATTCTTTGATATAATAATACTTGTCATGATTGTTGGCAATCTATAAATGTTCAAAATTGATATTTATAATTTCGTTTGGGTCATTTTTTCCTCAAGTTGACATCTAACCATATCAATTTTATCGATAGTATTAAAGACTTTTATTTTATCATTTTTTATTCATCACATATTATGATAATGATAATACATAATGCATTAAAATTTATTTTTTATGATATTAGAAAAAATTAGCTCAAGGAGATTAAGGTGTACTAGATTTTAAAGGGGAGGTATGATTATAGGATTAATATCAATTGATCTGATCTCATCCCCAACTATCGCCTCTTTTATAGCAATGGCTAAAAAATAAAAGTAATTCATGTTAGTAAAATATTTTGAAAGAAGATCTAAATTTTAATAATTATATGATATTATCTAAAATGTTGAATAATATAGCATAATTAGTTTAAAAAAAAAAGCAATCTTGATGGGATTAAAAAAACTACACAAATTTTCACAAACTACTTATTTTTACGGTCCATATTGTGGTGAACTTGGTGTTATTAATCATAAGTTTTAACATCGAAACATGCATAATGCGTCATCGTATATTATTCCGAATATCTTAAGTAAGTGAAACTATAATATTACTAAAATAATATTTTAGCCAACTATTCAAATTCTCAAGATGATGGTGGAGCAATCTCTTTATATGATAGTGCAAAAAATTACATTGTCGTTTAAAGAAGGAAGATCGTTAGGCCAATAAGAAGTTGTCTTCGAAACGTGATAGACTAACATTACATTATACGTAAAAAAAATAAATTTTGCATTATTGAAGTAATGTGTAGATGATTGAATTATTAATCACAAGAGTGAGGTAATATAAAGATTAGGGTAAATTAAATTTTATGCATAATGTTATATTATTTTAATACTTTTTATGTAACTGAAATCTTCATTGTATATAGCAACTTCCGTAGTATCTAATAATGTATAAAATGGAAGAATTGAAATGTATAAAAGTTGAATAAAAAATCATGACATATACAATTTATAAACTATGCTTGTTATATCCATAAGGTAAACATTTTATAAGAATATTATCATCTTTTGACAAGTTACTTATAGTTTATATAACACTATTAAGATTTAAATTTTAAAAAAATTATTTCATATCTTTCAAGTGCATAAAAGCTACTAAGAGAGGATTTAAAGTTTACTTTGTGAATTACTAATTAATACCTCAGTAGTTTAGTATGTTATGCTCTTTTTGAGATAAAGTATATAAAGCATGGTGTAAAACTCTCCACGCATAGAATTCTTATTTAAAAAGATGCCCAATTTAATTTTTTATGTTGTCAATTTAGTATTCTTGTAATATGAAAACATCTAAATGTGGATTGAAAATTCTCACTAGTACAATTTTATATTTGAATAATTTCTTGTTCACCTTATTCAGGAATATAGTTGATGATCCTCTTCGTACAAGTTAAAAATATTAAAATACGGATGTCTTGATTGTCAACTTGACTTGTTCGAGTCATTTGTTAATTATTTTATATTAGAAGTATAATATTTGATAATAAATATCTATTATCTCATGATAATTTAAATCGAGATATGATGTTATCAATATTGTATTTGTCGATAATAAACCTAAAAATATTTGTAATTATTTATCTTTGCTTTTATGTTAATTCTTTTACTCAAATCCTAAAAAAGATAAATTTTAATAATGTATTGTTAAAAGGAGTGAACAAAAAGTCAAACATATTAAAAATCTAAAATGTCACAATTATATAAAAATTTTAGAAAACTTTAGTTTTGCCTACTATAAGATTATAACCACTTAAAGTTCAGGATGAGTGTATTTTAATGGTCCAATGCTAGTTTATCTTGGGCAACTAATAAGGCATTTATACTTTCTTTTTATAGCAATGTTTCAACTCATTACCAACTAGTGACTTGAAATTAAAATTTTTTCATTTAACTGTCCTGTAAGTTATTTATCATTAAAATATAAGAGCTTAGAATATTGGTATAATATAATGGAGTGAGGATATTGTGTGTTGGTCTACTTTTGTAGTGGAAATTGGAACTCTAACTCGCTCTCACGAATTATCAATTTATGGCAATAGACTATATAATTAAATAATATTGAGAAACAATATATTATATTGGAACAATTATGTAATATAATGACGTAACTATATTTTATGTGGTAATAGTTATATCCAACCTTCTTTTCAAGAAAATATAAAACCGATAGTTATAATAATGCTTTTCACGGATGAAAGTTAATATTTAAAATTTCATTTGGGTTATCTTTTCTACAAGCTCACATTTATCTATTTCAATTTTATCGATAAAATTTGAGAGACATGTATTTTAATAATTTTTAGTTCATTTCGAAGTAAAATAATGACAACGCATAATGCATTACAGTTTATTGTTTATGATATTAAGACAATGAACCTAATCGTGTACAGCGGGGACTATAGGATTATGTAGAGGAGGAATGATAAAAGGTTTTATATCGAATGATTTGATGTCATCTCCAGCTATAGCCTCTTCGATAGCAATGGCTAAAGAACAAAAGTAATTCAATTAGTAAAATATTTTGAAACAAGATCTAAATTTTAACAAGCATACGAAGCAATAAAAACTATTATCGAATATAGCAAAATTAGTAAAAGAAACAAGCTTTTAGATTTGCATCAAAAGAATTGAAGATAACTCTTCACTTAACATATTTCCTATATGGTCCGCATTTAGAAGAACTTGGTGTTATTTATCATTGTTTTAATATCAAAACTAAAATAATGCTGGATCATACGCTATTTCAAATATTATAAATAAATAAATAATAATTACTACTGACCTAAGATTTTTGCCAACTCTTCTAAAGCTGAAGATGATGTTGGAGCAAGCTTATCAGACGCTACCGGGAAAAATTGCATTGTCGTTAAGAGGAGGAAGACCATCAGGCTAATGAGAAGTTGTCTTAGAAACATGATGGGCCAACACTTGAATATTTGTAAATGAAATTACAATACTGAAGTAATATATCTTGATGGATGAATTGTTTATCGCAAGAGTGAGTTGCTTTAAAGATTAGGATTAATTAAACGTTATACATGAGGTTTTAGTTTTTTGAAACTGACCATGGTCGTCTAGAAACTGAAATCTTCATTGTATATTGTAACTTTCTTTGCATGCAATAACATATCTCATGGTACAAGGGAAATGTATATAAATTAAATAAAGAATTGTGACTTTATACACTATGATTGTTATATTTAATAATAAACATTTTATAGAAATAATGTCATCTTTTAACATAATGCATATACTTTATGTAAAAACTAAGATTATTGTATGGTAAGTTGAAAAAAATATATTCCATATCCTTCAAGTGCATAAATATAATTGAGAGAGGAATAAGCATCTCTTTTGTAAATTGGCTAGTAATCCTTTAGTCATCCAATACTTTATGCTCTTTTTGTGATCAATTACATGAGGCATGGTCCTAAACTCAACACATAGAAATCTTTTTTAAAAATAAAACTAACTTAATTTTTTTGACGATCAATTTTCTTGTAATTTTTGAAAATATAAAAAGAAAAAATTCTCACTCTTAGAAATAATGATTTGAATAATATCTAGTTCACCTTTATTAATGAACCTAGTCGATGATCTTTTTCATAAAATTTAAAAATATCAAAATGTGGATGAAATTATTATCAATTTGACATATTCAAGATGTTTGTTCATTATTTTATATCAAAAGAGCAAAATATTTCAATAAACATCAAGATTATCATGATAATTTGAGTCATAATATGATGTTATCATGATTTTAAACGAGCATGGTAAAGTTAGAAATATTTGTAAAAAATTCTTTCATTTTGTGTTAATTTGTTTCCCTCATGCTAAATACCAAAGATGAATTTTAATAATCAATTGTATAAATATGTGAACTAAAAAGTTAAACATAATCAAAATTTATGAAGACAAATTTGATATTTTGTTAAAATACCTTAAATATTTGTTTTGCCAACATTGACTTTGCAATCACTTAAATTTCAAGATGAGCAAATTCTAATCCTCTAAGATTATTTTATTATAGGTAACTTATAATGAGAGTTTCTTTTTATAGAAATATTTTGACTTAGTAGCTAATAATAAAATTGTACTTTAATAAAGTTAGTTTTATGGACATTGATTTGCATTTGTAGAGGAAATTGAAAATCTACCATTATTACAAGAATTGCACATTTAAAATAATAAACTATATAATTAAATAATATCAAAAAAAATTATTCATCTTACTGGAAAATTTTTGCAAAATAATGATATAACTTGATTTCATGTGGTAATAGTCATGTCAAAACTTCTTTTCTTATAAACTTGGATGTTTCTATTTCTAGAAATAGAAAGAGAGTATTCTTTGATATAATAATACTTGTCATGATTGTTGGCAATCTATAAATGTTCAAAATTGATATTTATAATTTCGTTTGGGTCATTTTTTCTTCAAGTTGACATCTAACCATATCAATTTTATCGATAGTATTAAAGACTTTTATTTTATCATTTTTTATTCATCACATATTATGATAATGATAATACATAATGCATTAAAATTTATTTTTTATGATATTAGAAAAAATTAGCTCACGGAGATGTAAAGTGTACTAGATTTTAAAGGGGAGGTATGATTATGGGATTAATATCAATTGATCTGATCTCATCCCCAACTATCGCCTCTTTTATAGCAATGGCTAAAAAATAAAAGTAATTCATGTTAGTAAAATATTTTGAAAGAAGATCTAAATTTTAATAATTATATGATATTATCTAAAATGTTGAATAATATAGCATAATTAGTTTAAAAAAAAAAGCAATCTTGATGGGATTAAAAAAACTACACAAATTTTCACAAACTACTTATTTTTACGGTCCATATTGTGGTGAACTTGGTGTTATTAATCATAAGTTTTAACATCGAAACATGCATAATGCGTCATCGTATATTATTCCGAATATCTTAAGCAAGTGAAACTATAATATTACTAAAATAATATTTTAGCCAACTATTCTAATTCTCAAGATGATGGTGGAGCAATCTCTTTATATGATAGTGCAAAAAATTACATTGTCGTTTAAAAAAGGAAGATCGTTAGGCCAATAAGAAGTTGTCTTCGAAACGTGATAGACTAACATTACATTATACGTAAAAAAAATAAATTTTGCATTATTGAAGTAATGTGTAGATGATTGAATTATTAATCACAAGAGTGAGGTAATATAAAGATTAGGGAAAATTAAATTTTATGCATAATGTTATATTATTTTAATACTTTTTATGTAACTGAAATCTTCATTTAATATAGCAACTTCCGTAGTATCTAATAATGTATAAAATGGAAGAATTGAAATGTATAAAAGTTGAATAAAAAATCATGACATCATACAATTTATAAACTATGCTTGTTATATCCATAAGGTAAACATTTTATAAGAATATTATCATCTTTTGACAAGTTACTTATAGTTTATATAACACTATTAAGTTTTAAATTTTAAAAAAATTATTTCATATCTTTCAAGTGCATAAAAGCTACTAAGAGAGGATTTAAAGTTTAATTTGTGAATTACTAATTAATACCTCAGTAGTTTAGTATGTTATGCTCTTTTTGAGATGAAGTATATAAAGCATGGTGTAAAACTCTCCACGCATAGAATTCTTATTTAAAAAGATGCCCAATTTAATTTTTTATGTTGTCAATTTAGTATTCTTGTAATATGAAAAAATCTAAATGTGGATTGAAAATTCTCACTAGTACAATTTTATATTTGAATAATTTCTTGTTCACCTTATTCAGGAATATAGTTGATGATCCTCTTCGTACAAGTTAAAAATATTAAAATACGGATGTCTTGATTGTCAACTTGACTTGTTCGAGTCATTTGTTAATTATTTTATATTAGAAGTATAATATTTTATAATAAATATCTATTATCTCATGATAATTTAAATCGAGATAAGATGTTATCAATATTGTATTTGTCGATAATAAACCTAAAAATATTTGTAATTATTTATCTTTGCTTTTATGTTAATTCTTTTACTCAAATCCTAAAAAAGATAAATTTTAATAATGTATTGTTAAAAGGAGTGAACAAAAAGTCAAACATATTAAAAATCTAAAATGTCACAATTATATAAAAATTTTAGAAAACTTTAGTTTTGCCTACTCTAAGATTATAACCACTTAAAGTTCAGGATGAGTGTATTTTAATGGTCCAATGCTAGTTTATTTTGGGCAACTAATAAGGCATTTATACTTTCTTTTTATAGCAATGTTTCAACTCATTACCAACTAGTGACTTGAAATTAAAATTTTTTCATTTAACTGTCATGTAAGTTATTTATCATTAAAATATAAGAGCTTAGAATATTGGTATAATATAATGGAGTGAGGATATTGTGTGTTGGTCTACTTTTGTAGTGGAAATTGGAACTCTAACTCGCTCTCACGAATTATCAATTTATGGCAATAGACTATATAATTAAATAATATTGAGAAACAATATATTATATTGGAACAATTATGTAATATAATGACGTAACTATATTTTATGTGGTAATAGTTATATCCAACCTTCTTTTTAAGAAAATATAAAACCGATAGTTATAATAATGCTTTTCACGGATGAAAGTTAATATTTAAAATTACATTTGGGTTATCTTTTTTACAAGCTCACATTTAACTATTTCAATTTTATCGACAAAATTTGAGAGACATGTATTTTAATAATTTTTAGTTCATTTCGAAGTAAAATAATGACAACGCATAATGCATTACAGTTTATTGTTTATGATATTAAGACAATGAACCTAATCGTGTACAGCGGGGACTATAGGATTATGTAGAGGAGGAATGATAAAAGGTTTTATATCGAATGATTTGATGTCATCTCCAGCTATAGCCTCTTTGATAGCAATGGCTAAAGAACAAATGTAATTCAATTAGTAAAATATTTTGAAACAAGATCTAAATTTTAACAAGCATATGAAGCAATAAAAACTATTATCGAATATAGCAAAATTAGTAAAAGAAACAAGCTTTTAGATTTGCATCAAAAGAATTGAAGATAACTCTTCACTTAACATATTTCCTATATGGTCCGCATTTAGAAGAACTTGGTGTTATTTATCATTGTTTTAATATCGAAACTAAAATAATGTTGGATCATACGCTATTTCAAATATTATTAATAAATAAATAATAATTACTACTGACCTAAGATTTTTGCCAACTCTTCTAATGCTGAAGATGATGTTGGAGCAAGCTTATCAGACGCTACCGGGAAAAATTGCATTGTCGTTAAGAGGAGGAAGACCATCAGGCTAATGAGAAGTTGTCTTAGAAACATGATGGGCCAACACTTGAATATTTGTAAATGAAATTACAATACTGAAGTAATATATCTTGATGGATGAATTGTTTATCGCAACAGTGAGTTGCTTTAAAGATTAGGATTAATTAAACGTTATGCATGAGGTTTTAGTTTTTTGAAACTGACCATGGTCGTCTAGAAACTGAAATCTTCATTGTATATTGTAACTTTCTTTGCATGCAATAACATATCTCATGGTACAAGGGAAATGTATATAAATTAAATAAAGAATTGTGACTTTATACACTATGCTTGTTATATTTATTAATAAATATTTTATAGAAATAATATCATCTTTTAACATAATGCATATACTTTATGTAAAAACTAAGATTATTGTATGGTATGTTGAAAAAAATATATTCCATATCCTTCAAGTGCATAAATATAATTGAGAGAGTAATAAGCATCTCTTTTGTAAATTGGCTAGTAATCCTTTAGTCATCCAATACTTTATGCTATTTTATGATCAATTACATGAGGCATGGTCCTAAACTCCACACATAGAAATCTTTTTTAAAAATAAAACTAACTTAATTTTTTTGACGATCAATTTTCTTGTAATTTTTGAATATATAAAAAGCAAAAATTCTCACTCTTAGAAATAATGATTTGAATAATATCTAGTTCACCTTTATTAATGAACCTAGTCGATGATCTTTTTCATAAAATTTAAAAATATCAAAATGTGGATGAAATTATTGTCAATTTGACATATTCAAGATGTTTGTTCATTATTTTATATCAAAAGAGCAAAATATTTCAATAAACATCAAGATTATCATGATAATTTGAGTCATAATATGATGTTATCATGATTTTAAACGAGCATGGCAAAGTTAGAAATATTTGTAAAAAAGTCTTTCATTTTGTGTTAATTTGTTTCCCTCATGCTAAATAACAAAGATGAATTTTAATAATCAATTGTATAAATATGTGAACTAAAAGGTTAAACATAATCAAAATTTATGAAGACAAATTTGATATTTTGTTAAAATACCTTAAATATTTGTTTTGCCAACATTGACTTTGCAATCACTTAAATTTCAAGATGAGCAAATTCTAATGCTCTAAAATTATTTTATTATAGGTAACTTATAATGAGAGTTTCTTTTTATAGAAATATTTTGACTTATTAGCTAATAATATAATTGTACTTTAATAAAGTTAGTTTTATGGACATTGATTTGCATTTGTAGAGGAAATTGAAAATCTACCCCTATTACAAGAATTGCACATTTAAAATAATAAACTATATAATTAAATAATATCGAAAAAAATTATTCATCTTACTGGAAAATTTTTGCAAAATAATGATATAACTTGATTTCATGTGGTAATAGTCATATCAAAACTTCTTTTCTTATAAACTTGGATGTTTCTATTTCTAGAAATAGAAAGAGAGCATTCTTTGATATAATAATACTTGTCATGATTGTTGGCAATCTATAAATGTTCAAAATTGATATTTATAATTTCGTTTGGGTCATTTTTTCCTCAAGTTGACATCTAACCATATCAATTTTATCGATAGTACTAAAGACTTTTATTTTATCATTTTTTATTCATCACATATTATGATAATGATAATACATAATGCATTAAAATTTATTTTTTTTGATATTAGAAAAAATTAGCTCAAGGAGATTAAGGTGTACTAGATTTTAAAGGGGAGTTATGATTATAGGATTAATATCAATTGATTTGATCTCATCCCCAACTATCGCCTCTTTTATAGCAATGGCTAAAAAATAAAAGTAATTCATGTTAGTAAAATATTTTGAAAGAAGATCTAAATTTTAATAATTATATGATATTATCTAAAATGTTGAATAATATAGCATAATTAGTTTAAAAAAAAAAAAGCAAACTTGATGGCATTAAAAAAACTACACAAATTTTCACAAACTACTTATTTTTACGGTCCATATTGTGGTGAACTTGGTGTTATTAATCATAAGTTTTAACATCGAAACATGCATAATGCATCATCGTATATTAATCCGAATATCTTAAGCAAGTGAAACTATAATACTACTAAAATAATATTTTAGCCAACTATTGTAATTCTCAAGATGATGATGGAGCAATCTCTTTATATGATAGTGCAAAAAATTATATTGTCGTTTAAAGAAGGAAGATCGTTAGGGCAATAAGAAGTTGTCTTCGAAACGTGATAGACTAATATTACATTATACGTAAAAAAAATAAATTTTGTATTATTGAAGTAATGTGTAGATGATTGAATTATTAATCACAAGAGTGAGGTAATATAAAGATTAGGGTAAATTAAATTTTATGCATAATGTTATATTATTTTAATACTTTTTATGTAACTGAAATCTTCATTGTATATAGCAACTTCCGTAGTATCTAATAATGTATAAAATGGAAGAATTGAAATGTATAAAAGTTGAATAAAAAATCATAACATCATACAATTTATAAACTATGCTTGTTATATCCATAAGGTAAACATTTTATAAGAATATTATCATCTTTTGACAAGTTACTTATAGTTTATATAACACTATTAAGATTTAAATTTTAAAAAAATTATTTCATATCTTTCAAGTGCATAAAAACTACTAAAAGAGGATTTAAAGTTTACTTTGTGAATTACTAATTAATACCTCAGTAGTTTAGTATGTTATGCTCTTTTTGAGATGAAGTATATAAAGCATGGTGTAAAACTCTCCACGCATAGAATTCTTATTTAAAAAGATGCCCAATTTAATTTTTTATGTTGTCAATTTATTATTCTTGTAATATGAAAAAATCTAAATGTTGATTGAAAATTCTCACTAGTATAATTTTATATTTGAATAATTTCTTGTTCACCTTATTCAGGAATATAGTTGATGATCCTCTTCGTACAAGTTAAAAATATTAAAATACAGATGTATTGATTGTCAACTTGACTTGTTCGAGCCATTTGTTAATTATTTTTTATTAGAAGTATAATATTTTATAATAAATATCTATTATCTCATGATAATTTAAATCGAGATATGATGTTATCAATATTGTATTTGTCGATAATAAACCTAAAAATATTTGTAATTATTTATCTTTGCTTTTATGTTAATTCTTTTTCTCAAATCCTAAAAAAGATAAATTTTAATAATGTATTGTTAAAAGGAGTGAACAAAAAGTCAAACATATTAAAAATCTAAAATGTCACAATTATATAAAAATTTTAGAAAACTTTAGTTTTGCCTACTCTAAGATTATAACCACTTAAAGTTTAGGATGAGTGTATTTTAATGGTCCAATGCTAGTTTATCTTGGGCAACTAATAAGGCATTTATACTTTCTTTTTATAGCAATGTTTCAACTCATTACCAACTAGTGACTTGAAATTAAAATTTTTTCATTTAACTATCATGTAAGTTATTTATCATTAAAATATAAGAGCTTAGAATATTGGTATAATATAATGGAGTGAGGATATTGTGTGTTGGTCTACTTTTGTAGTGGAAATTGGAACTCTAACTCGCTCTCACGAATTATCAATTTATGGCAATAGACTATATAATTAAATAATATTGAGAAACAATATATTATATTGGAACAATTATGTAATATAATGACGTAACTATATTTTATGTGGTAATAGTTATATCCAACCTTCTTTTCAAGAAAATATAAAACCGATAGTTATAATAATGCTTTTCACGGATGAAAGTTAATATTTAAAATTTCATTTGGGTTATCTTTTCTACAAGCTCACATTTAACTATTTCAATTTTATCGATAAAATTTGAGAGACATGTATTTTAATAATTTTTAGTTAATTTCGAAGTAAAATAATGACAACGCATAATGCATAACAGTTTATTGTTTATGATATTAAGACAATGAACCTAATCGTGTACAGCGGGGACTATAGGATTATGTAGAGGAGGAATGATAAAAGGTTTTATATCGAATGATTTGATGTCATCTCCAGCTATAGCCTCTTTGATAGCAATGGCTAAAGAACAAAAGTAATTCAATTAGTAAAATATTTTGAAACAAGATCTAAATTTTAACAAGCATACGAAGCAATAAAAACTATTATCGAATATAGCAAAATTAGTAAAAGAAACAAGCTTTTAGATTTGCATCAAAAGAATTGAAGATAACTCTTCACTTAACATATTTCCTATATGGTCCGCATTTAGAAGAACTTGGTGTTATTTATCATTGTTTTAATATCAAAACTAAAATAATGCTGGATCATACGCTATTTCAAATATTATAAATAAATAAATAATAATTACTACTGACCTAAGATTTTTGCCAACTCTTCTAATGCTGAAGATGATGTTGGAGCAAGCTTATCAGACGCTACCGGGAAAAATTGCATTGTCGTTAAGAGGAGGAAGACCATCAGGCTAATGAGAAGTTGTCTTAGAAACATGATGGGCCAACACTTGAATATTTGTAAATGAAATTACAATACTGAAGTAATATATCTTGATGGATGAATTGTTTATCGCAAGAGTGAGTTGCTTTAAAGATTAGGATTAATTAAACGTTATGCATGAGGTTTTAGTTTTTTGAAACTGACCATGGTCGTCTAGAAACTGAAATCTTCATTGTATATTGTAACTTTCTTTGCATGCAATAACATATCTCATGGTACAAGGGAAATGTATATAAATTAAATAAAGAATTGTGACTTTATACACTATGCTTGTTATATTTATTAATAAATATTTTATAGAAATAATGTCATCTTTTAACATAATGCATATACTTTATGTAAAAACTAAGATTATTGTATGGTAAGTTGAAAAAAATATATTCCATATCCTTCATGTGCATAAATATAATTGAGAGAGGAATAAGCATCTCTTTTGTAAATTAGCTAGTAATCCTTTAGTCATCCTATACTTTATGCTCTTTTTGTGATCAATTACATGAGGCATGGTCCTAAACTCAACACATGGAAATCTTTTTTAAATATAAAACTAACTTAATTTTTTTGACGATCAATTTTCTTGTAATTTTTGAAAATATAAAAAGAAAAAATTCTCACTCTTAGAAATAATGATTTGAATAATATCTAGTTCACCTTTATTAATGAACCTAGTCAATGATCTTTTTCATAAAATTTAAAAATATCAAAATGTGGATGAAATTATTATCAATTTGACATATTCAAGATGTTTGTTCATTATTTTATATCAAAAGAGCAAAATATTTCAATAAACATCAAGATTATCATGATAATTTAAGTCATAATATGATGTTATCATGATTTTAAACGAGCATGGCAAAGTTAGAAATATTTGTAAAAAATTCTTTCATTTTGTGTTAATTTGTTTCCCTCATGCTAAATAACAAAGATGAATTTTAATAATCAATTGTATAAATATGTGAACTAAAAAGTTAAACATAATCAAAATTTATGTAGACAAATTTGATATTTTGTTAAAATACCTTAAATATTTGTTTTGCCAACATTGACTTTGCAATCACTTAAATTTGAAGATGAGCAAATTCTAATGCTCTAAGATTATTTTATTATAGGTAACTTATAATGAGAGTTTCTTTTTATAGAAATATTTTGACTTAGTAGCTAATAATATAATTGAACTTTAATAAAGTTAGTTTTTTGGACATTGATTTGCATTTGTAGAGGAAATTAAAAATCTACCCCTATTACAAGAATTGCACATTTAAAATAATAAACTATATAATTAAATTATATCGAAAAAAATTATTCATCTTATTGGAAAATTTTTGCAAAATAATGATATAACTTGATTTCATGTGGTAATAGTCATGTCAAAACTTCTTTTCTTATAAACTTGGATGTTTCTATTTCTAGAAATAGAAAGAGAGCATTCTTTGATATAATAATACTTGTCATGATTGTTGGCAATCTATAAATGTTCAAAATTGATATTTATAATTTCGTTTGGGTCATTTTTTCCTCAAGTTGACATCTAACCATATCAATTTTATCGCTACTATTAAAGACTTTTATTTTATCATTTTTTATTCATCACATATTATGATAATGATAATACATAATGCATTAAAATTTATTTTTTATGATATTAGAAAAAATTAGCTCAAGGAGGTGTAAGGTGTACTAGATTTTAAAGGGGAGGTATGGTTATAGGATTAATATCAATTGATCTGATCTCATCCCCAACTATCGCCTCTTTTATAGCAGTGGCTAAAAAATAAAAGTAATTCATGTTAGTAAAATATTTTGAAAGAAGATCTAAATTTTAATAATTATATGATATTATCTAAAATGTTGAATAATATAGCATAATTAGTTAAAAAAAAAAAAAGCAATCTTGATGGGAATGAAAAAACTACACAAATTTTCACAAACTACTTATTTTTACGGTCCATATTGTGGTGAACTTGGTGTTATTAATCATAAGTTTTAACATCGAAACATGCATAATGCGTCATCGTATATTATTTCGAATATCTTAAGCAAGTAAAACTATAATATTACTAAAATAATATTTTAGCCAACTATTCTAACTCTCAAGATGATGGTGGAGCAATCTCTTTATATGATAGTGCAAAAAATTACATTGTCGTTTAAAGAAGGAAGATCGTTAGGCCAATAAGAAGTTGTCTTCGAAACGTGATAGACTAACATTACATTATACGTAAAAAAAATAAATTTTGCATTATTGAAGTAATGTGTAGATGATTGAATTATTAATCACAAGAGTGAGGTAATATAAAGATTAGGGTAAATTAAATTTTATGCATAATATTATATTATTTTAATACTTTTTATGTAACTGAAATCTTTATTGTATATAGCAACTTCCGTAGTATCTAATAATGTATAAAATGGAAGAATTAAAATGTATAAAAGTTGAATAAAAAATCATGACATCATACAATTTATAAACTATGCTTGTTATATCCATAAGGTAAATATTTTATAAGAATATTATCATCTTTTGACAAGTTACTTATAGTTTATATAACACTATTAAGATTTAAATTTTAAAAAAATTATTTCATATCTTTCAAGTGCATAAAAGCTACTAAGAGAGGATTTAAAGTTTACTTTGTGAATTACTAATTAATACCTCAGTAGTTTAGTATGTTATGCTCTTTTTGAGATGAAGTATATAAAGCATGGTGTAAAACTCTCCACGCATAGAATTCTTATTTAAAAAGATGCCCAATTTAATTTTTTATTTTGTCAATTTATTATTCTTGTAATATGAAAAAATCTAAATGTGGATTGAAAATTCTCACTAGGACAATTTTATATTTGAATAATTTCTTGTTCACCTTATTCAGGAATATAGTTGATGATACTCTTCGTACAAGTTAAAAATATTAAAATACGGATGTCTTGATTGTCAACTTGACTTGTTCGAGCCATTTGTTAATTATTTTATATTAGAAGTATAATATTTTATAATAAATATCTATTATCTCATGATAATTTAAATCGAGATATGATGTTATCAATATTGTATTTGTCGATAATAAAACTAAAAATATTTGTAATTATTTATCTTTGCTTTTATGTTAATTCTTTTACTCAAATCCTAAAAAAGATAAATTTTAATAATGTATTGTTAAAAGGAGTGAACAAAAAGTCAAACATATTAAAAATCTAAAATGTCACAATTATATAAAAATTTTAGAAAACTTTAGTTTTGCCTACTCTAAGATTATAACCACTTAAAGTTCAGGATGAGTGTATTTTAATAGTCCAATGCTAGTTTATCTTGGACAACTAATAAGGCATTTATACTTTCTTTTTATAGCAATGTTTCAACTCATTACCAACTAGTGACTTGAAATTAAAATTTTTTCATTTAACTATCATGTAAGTTATTTATCATTAAAATATAAGAGCTTAGAGTATTAGTATAATATAATGGAGTGAGGATATTGTGTGTTGGTCTACTTTTGTAGTGGAAATTGGAACTCTAACTCGCTCTCACGAATTATCAATTTATGGCAATAGACTATATAATTAAATAATATTGAGAAACAATATATTATATTGGAACAATTATGTAATATAATGACGTAACTATATTTTATGTGGTAATAGTTATATCCAACCTTCTTTTCAAGAAAATATAAAACCGAAAGTTATAATAATGCTTTTCACGGATGAAAGTTAATATTTAAAATTTCATTTGGGTTATCTTTTCTACAAGCTCACATTTAACTATTTTAATTTTATCGACAAAATTTGAGAGACATGTATTTTAATAATTTTTAGTTCATTTCGAAGTAAAATAATGACAACGCATAATGCATTACAGTTTATTGTTTATGATATTAAGACAATGAACCTAATCGTGTACAGCGGGGACTATAGGATTATGTAGAGGAGGAATGATAAAAGGTTTTATATCGAATGATTTGATGTCATCTCCAGCTATAGCCTCTTTGATAGCAATGGCTAAAGAATAAAAGTAATTCAATTAGTAAAATATTTTGAAACAATATCTAAATTTTAACAAACATACGAAGCAATAAAAACTATTATCGAATATAGCAAAATTAGTAAAAGAAACAAGCTTTTAGATTTGTATCGAAAGAATTGAAGATAACTCTTCACTTAACATATTTCCTATATGGTCCGCATTTAGAAGAACTTGGTGTTATTTATCATTGTTTTAATATCAAAACTAAAATAATGCTGGATCATACGCTATTTCAAATATTATAAATAAATAAATAATAATTACTACTGACCTAAGATTTTTGCCAACTCTTCTAATGCTGAAGATGATGTTGGAGCAAGCTTATCAGAAGCTACCGGGAAAAATTGCATTGTCGTTAAGAGGAGGAAGACAATCAGGCTAATGAGAAGTTGTCTTAGAAACATGATGGGCCAACACTTGAATATTTGTAAATGAAATTACAATACAGAAGTAATATATCTTGATGGATGAATTGTTTATCGCAAGAGTGAGTTGCTTTAAAGATTAGGATTAATTAAACGTTATGCATGAGGTTTTAGTTTTTTGAAACTGACCATGGTCGTCTAGAAACTGAAATCTTCATTGTATATTGTAACTTTCTTTGCATGCAATAACATATCTCATGGTACAAGGGAAATGTATATAAATTAAATAAAGAATTGTGACTTTATACACTATGCTTGTTATATTTATTAATAAATATTTTATAGAAATAATGTCATCTTTTAACATAATGCATATACTTTATGTAAAAACTAAGATTATTGTATGGTAAGTTGAAAAAAATATATTCCATATCCTTCAAGTGCATAAATATAATTGAGAGAGGAATAAGCATCTCTTTTGTAAATTGGCTAGTAATCCTTTAGTCATCCAATACTTTATGCTCTTTTTGTGATCAATTACATGAGTCGTGGTCCTAAACTCCACACATAGAAATCTTTTTTAAAAATAAAACTAACTTAATTTTTTTGACGATCAATTTTCTTATAATTTTTAAAAATATAAAAAGCAAAAATTCTCACTCTTAGAAATAATGATTTGAATAATATATAGTTCACCTTTATTAATGAACCTAGTCGATGATCTTTTTCATAAAATTTAAAAATATCAAAATGTGGATGAAATTATTGTCAATTTGACATATTCAAGATGTTTGTTCATTATTTTATATCAAAAGAGCAAAATATTTCAATAAACATCAAGATTATCATGATAATTTGAGTCATAATATGATGTTATCATGATTTTAAACGAGCATGGCAAAGTTAGAAATATTTGTAAAAAAGTCTTTCATTTTATGTTAATTTGTTTCCCTAATGCTAAATAACAAAGATGAATTTTAATAATCAATTGTATAAATATGTGAACTAAAAAGTTAAACATAATCAAAATTTATGAAGACAAATTTGATATTTTGTTAAAATACCTTAAATATTTGTTTTGCCAACATTAACTTTGCAATCACTTAAATTTCAAGATGAGCAAATTCTAATGCTCTAAGATTATTTTATTATAGGTAACTTATAATGAGAGTTTCTTTTTATAGAAATATTTTGACTTAGTAGCTAATAATATAATTGTACTTTAATAAAGTTAGTTTTATGGACATTGATTTGCATTTGTAGAGGAAAATGAAAATCTACCCCTATTACAAGAATTGCACATTTAAAATAATAAACTATATAATTAAATAATATCAAAAAAAATTATTCATCTTACTGGAAAATTTTTGCAAAATAATGATATAACTTGATTTCATATGGTAATAGTCATGTCAAAATTTCTTTTCTTAAAAACTTGGATGTTTCTATTTCTAGAAATAGAAAGAGAGCATTCTTTGATATAATAATACTTGTCATGATTGTTGGCAATCTATAAATGTTCAAAATTGATATTTATAATTTCGTTTGGGTCATTTTTTCCTCAAGTTGACATCTAACCATATCAATTTTATTGATAGTATTAAAAACTTTTATTTTATCATTTTTTATTCATCACATATTATGATAATGATAATACATAATGCATTAAAATTTATTTTTTATGATATTAGAAAAAATTAGCTCAAGGAGATGTAAGGTGTACTAGATTTTAAAGGGGAGGTATGATTATAGGATTAATATCAATTGATCTGATCTCATCCCCAACTATCGCCTCTTTTATAGCAATGGCTAAAAAATAAAAGTAATTCATGTTAGTAAAATATTTTGAAAGAAAATCTAAATTTTAATAATTATATGATATTATCTAAAATGTTGAATAATATAGCATATTAGTTTAAAAACAAAAAGCCAGCTTGATGGCATTAAAAAAACTACACAAATTTTCACAAACTACTTATTTTTACGGTCCATATTGTGGTGAACTTGGTGTTATTAATCATAAGTTTTAACATCGAAACATGCATAATGCGTCATTGTATATTATTCCGAATATCTTAAGCAAGTGAAACTATAATATTACTAAAATAATATTTTAGCCAACTATTCTAATTCTCAAGATGATGGTGGAGCAATCTCTTTATATGATAGTGCAAAAAATTACATTGTCGTTTAAAGAAGGAAGATCGTTAGGCCAATAAGAAGTTGTTTTCGAAACGTGATAGACTAACATTACATTATACGTAAAAAAAATAAATTTTGCATTATTGAAGTAATGTGTAGATGATTGAATTATTAATCACAAGAGTGAGGTAATATAAAGATTAGGGTAAATTAAATTTTATGCATAATGTTATATTATTTTAATACTTTTTATGTATCTGAAATCTTCATTGTATATAGCAACTTCCGTAGTATCTAATAATGTATAAACGGGAAGAATTGAAATGTATAAAAGTTGAATAAAAAATCATGACATCATAAAATTTATAAACTATGCTTGTTATATCCATGAGGTAAACGTTTTATAAGAATATTATCATCTTTTGATAAGATACTTATAGTTTATATAACACTATTAAGATTTAAATTTTAAAAAAATTATTTCATATCTTTCAAGTGCATAAAAGCTACTAAGAGAGGATTTAAAGTTTATTTTGTGAATTACTAATTAATACCTCAGTAGTTTAGTATGTTATGCTCTTTTTGAGATGAAGTATATAAAGCATGGTGTAAAACTCTCCACGCATAGAATTCTTATTTAAAAAGAGGCCCAATTTAATTTTTTATGTTGTCAATTTAGTATTCTTGCAATATGAAAAAATCTAAATGTGGATTGAAAATTCTCACTGGTACAATTTTATATTTGAATAATTTCTTATTCACCTTATTCAGGAATATAGTTGATGATCCTCTTCGTACAAGTTAAAAATATTAAAATACGGATGTATTGATTGTCAACTTGACTTGTTCGAGTCATTTGTTAATTATTTTATATTAGAAGTATAATATTTTATAATAAATATCTATTATCTCATGATAATTTAAATCGAGATATGATGTTATCAATATTGTATTTGTCGATAATAAACCTAAAAATATTTGTAATTATTTATCTTTGCTTTTATGTTAATTCTTTTACTCAAATCCTAAAAAAGATAAATTTTAATAATGTATTGTTAAAAGGAGTGAACAAAAAGTCAAACATATTAAAAATCTAAAATGTCACAATTATATAAAAATTTTAGAAAACTTTAGTTTTGCCTACTCTAAGATTATAACCACTTAAAGTTCAGGATGAGTGTATTTTAATGGTCCAATGCTAGTTTATCTTGGGCAACTAATAAGGCATTTATACTTTCTTTTTATAGCAATGTTTCAACTCATTACCAACTAGTGACTTGAAATTAAAATTTTTTCATTTAACTATCATGTAAGTTATTTATCATTAAAATATAAGAGCTTAGAATATTGGTATAATATAATGGAGTGAGGATATTGTGTGTTGGTCTACTTTTGTAGTGGAAATTGGAACTCTAACTCGCTCTCACGAATTATCAATTTATGGCAATAGACTATATAATTAAATAATATTGAGAAACAATATATTATATTGGAACAATTACGTTATATAATGACGTAACTATATTTTATGTGGTAATAGTTATATCCAACCTTCTTTTCAAGAAAATATAAAACCGATAGTTATAATAATGCTTTTCACGGATGAAAGTTAATATTTAAAATTTCATTTGGGTTATCTTTTCTACAAGCTCACATTTAACTATTTCAATTTATCGACAAAATTTGAGAGACATGTATTTTAATAATTTTTAGTTCATTTGGAAGTAAAATAATGACAACGCATAATGCATTACAGTTTATTGTTTATGATATTAAGACAATGAATATAATCGTGTACAGCGGGGACTATAGGATTATGTAGAGGAGGAATGATAAAAGGTTTTATATCGAATGATTTGATGTCATCTCCAGCTATAGCCTCTTTGATAGCATTGGCTAAAGAATAAAAGTAATTCAATTAGTAAAATATTTTGAAACAAGATCTAAATTTTAACAAGCATACGAAGCAATAAAAACTATTATCGAATATAGCAAAATTAGTAAAAGAAACAAGCTTTTAGATTTGCATCAAAAGAATTGAAGATAACTCTTCACTTAACATATTTCCTATATGGTCCGCATTTAGAAGAACTTGGTGCTATTTATCATTGTTTTAATATCAAAACTAAAATAATGCTGGATCATACGCTATTTCAAATATTATAAATAAATAAATAATAATTACTACTGACCTAAGATTTTTGCCAACTCTTCTAATGCTGAAGATGATGTTGGAGCAAGCTTATCAGACGCTACCGGGAAAAATTGCATTGTCGTTAAGAGGAGGAAGACCATCAGGCTAATGAGAAGTTGTCTTAGAAACAAGAGCCAACACTTGAATATTTGTAAATGAAATTACAATACTGAAGTAATATATCTTGATGGATGAATTGTTTATCGCAACAGTGAGTTGCTTTAAATATTAGGATTAATTAAACGTTATGCATGAGGTTTTAGTTTTTTGAAACTGACCATGGTCGTCTAGAAACTGAAATCTTCATTGTATATTGTAACTTTCTTTGCATGCAATAACATATCTCATGGTACAAGGGAAATGTATATAAATTAAATAAAGAATTGTGACTTTATACACTATGCTTGTTATATTTATTAATAAATATTTTATAGAAATAATGTCATCTTTTAACATAATGCATATACTTTATGTAAAAATCTAAGATTATTGTATGGTAAGTTGAAAAAAATATATTCCATATCCTTCAAGTGCATAAATATAATTGAGAGAGGAATAAGCATCTCTTTTGTAAATTGGCTAGTAATCCTTTAGTCATCCAATACTTTATGCTCTTTTTGTGATCAATTACATGAGGCATGGTCCTAAACTCCACACATAGAAATCTTTTTTAAAAATAAAACTAACTTAATTTTTTTGACGATCAATTTTCTTGTAATTTTTGAAAATATAAAAAGCAAAAATTCTCACTCTTAGAAATAATGATTTGAATAATATCTAGTTCACCTTTATTAATGAACCTAGTCGATGATCTTTTTCATAAAATTTAAAAATATCAAAATGTTGATGAAATTATTGTCAATTTAACATATTCAAGATGTTTGTTCATTATTTTATATCAAAAGAGCAAAATATTTCAATATACATCAAGATTATCATGATAATTTGAGTCATAATATGATGTTATCATGATTTTAAACGAGCATGGCAAAGTTAGAAATATTTGTAAAAAAGTCTTTCATTTTGTGTTAATTTGTTTCCCTCATGCTAAATAACAAAGATGAATTTTAATAATCAATTGTATAAATATGTGAACTAAAAAGTTAAACATAATCAAAATTTATGAAGACAAATTTGATATTTTGTTAAAATACCTTAAATATTTGTTTTGCCAACATTGACTTTGCAATCACTTAAATTTCAAGATGAGCAAATTCTAATGCTCTAAGATTATTTTATTATAGGTAACTTATAATGAGAGTTTCTTTTTATAGAAATATTTTGACTTAGTAGCTAATAATATAATTGTACTTTAATAAAGTTAGTTTTATGGACATTGATTTGCATTTGTAGAGGAAATTGAAAATCTACCCCTATTACAAGAATTGCACATTTAAAATAATAAACTATATAATTAAATAATATCGAAAAAAATTATTCATCTTACAGGAAAATTTTTGCAAAATAATGATATAACTTGATTTCATGTGGTAATAGTCATGTCAAAACTTCTTTTCTTATAAACTTGGATGTTTCTATTTCTAGAAATAGAAAGAGAGCATTCTTTGATATAATAATACTTGTCATGATTTTTGGCAATCTATAAATGTTCAAAATTGATATTTATAATTTCGTTTGGGTCATTTTTTCCTCAAGTTGACATCTAACCATATCAATTTTATCGATAGTATTAAAGACTTTTATTTTATCATTTTTTATTCATCACATATTATGATAATGATAATACATAATGCATTAAAATTTATTTTTTATGATATTAGAAAAAATTAGCTCAATGAGATGTAAGGTGTACTAGATTTTAAAGGGGAGGTATGATTATAGGATTAATATCAATTAATCTGATCTCATCCCCAACTATCGCCTCTTTTATATCAATGGCTAAAAAATAAAAGTAATTCATGTTAGTAAAATATTTTGAAAGAAGATCTAAATTTTAATAATTATATGATATTATCTAAAATGTTGAATAATATAGCATAATTTGTTTTAAAAAAAAAAGCAATCTTGATGGCATTAAAAAAACTACACAAATTTTCACAAACTACTTATTTTTACGGTCCATATTGTGGTGAACTTGGTGTTATTAATCATAAGTTTTAACATCGAAACATGCATAATGCGTCATCGTATATTATTCCGAATATCTTAAGCAAGTGAAACTATAATATTACTAAAATAATATTTTAGCCAACTATTCTAATTCTCAAGATGATGGTGGAGCAATCTCTTTATATGATAGTGCAAAAAATTACATTGTCGTTTAAAGAAGGAAGATCGTTAGGCCAATAAGAAGTTGTCTTCGAAACGTGATAGACTAACATTACATTATACGTAAAAAAAGTAAATTTTGCATTATTGAAGTAATGTGTAGATGATTGAATTATTAATCACAAGAGTGAGGTAATATAAAGATTAGGGTAAATTAAATTTTATGCATAATGTTATATTATTTTAATACTTTTTATGTAACTGAAATCTTCATTGTATATAGCAACTTCCGTAGTATCTAATAATGTATAAAATGGAAGAATTGAAATGTATAAAAGTTGAATAAAAATTCATGACGTCATACAATTTATAAACTATGCTTGTTATATCCATAAGGTAAACATTTTATAAGAATATTATTATCTTTTGACAAGATACTTATAGTTTATATAACACTATTAAGATTTAAATTTTAAAAAAATTATTTCATATCTTTCAAGTGCATAAAAGCTACTAAGAGAGGATTTAAAGTTTACTTTGTGAATTACTAATTAATACCTTGGTAGTTTAGTATGTTATGCTCTTTTTGAGATGAAGTATATAAAGTATGGTATAAAACTCTCCACGCATAGAATTCTTATTTAAAAAGAGGCCCAATTTAATTTTTTATGTTGTCAATTTAGTATTCTTGTAATATGAAAAAATCTAAATGTGTATTGAAAATTCTCACTAGTACAATTTTACATTTGAATAATTTCTTGTTCACCTTATTCAGGAATATAGTTGATGATCCTTTTCGTACAAGTTAAAAATATTAAAATACGGATGTATTGATTGTCAACTTGACTTGTTCGAGTCATTTGTTAATTATTTTATATTAGAAGTATAATGTTTTATAATAAATATCTATTATCTCATGATAATTTAAATCGAGATATGATTTTATCAATATTGTATTTGTCGATAATAAACCTAAAAATATTTGTAATTATTTATCTTTGCTTTTATGTTAATTCATTTACTCAAATCCTAAAAAAGATAAATTTTAATAATGTATTGTTAAAAGGAGTGAACAAAAAGTCAAACATATTAAAATCTAAAATGTCACAATTATATAAAAATTTTAGAAAACTTTAGTTTTGCCTACTCTAAGATTATAACCACTTAAAGTTCAAGATGAGAGTATTTTAATGGTCCAATGCTAGTATATCTTGGGCAACTAATAAGGCATTTATACTTTCTTTTTATAGCAATGTTTCAACTCATTACCAACTAGTGACTTGAAATTAAAATTTTTTCATTTAACTATCATGTAAGTTATTTATCATTAAAATATAAGAGCTTAGAATATTGGTATAATATAATGGAGTGAGGATATTGTGTGTTGGTCTACTTTTGTAGTGGAAATTGGAACTCTAACTCGCTCTCACGAATTATCAATTTATGGCAATAGACTATATAATTAAATAATATTGAGAAACAATATATTATATTGGAACAATTATGTAATATAATGACGTAACTATATTTTATGTGGTAATAGTTATATCCAACCTTCTTTTCAAGAAAATATAAAACCGATAGTTATAATAATGCTTTTCACGGATTAAAGTTAATATTTAAAATTTCATTTGGGTTATCGTTTCTACAAGCTCACATTTAACTATTTCAATTTTATCGACAAAATTTGAGAGACATGTATTTTAATAATTTTTAGTTCATTTCAAAGTAAAATAATGACAACGCATAATGCATTACAGTTTATTGTTTATGATATTAAGACAATTAACCTAATCGTGTACAGCGGGGACTATAGGATTATGTAGAGGAGGAATGATAAAAGGTTTTATATCGAATGATTTGATGTCATCTCCAGCTATAGCCTCTTTGATAGCAATGGCTAAAGAACAAAAGTAATTCAATTAGTAAAATATTTTGAAACAAGATCTAAATTTTAACAAGCATACGAAGCAATAAAAACTATTATCGAATATAGCAAAATTAGTAAAAGAAACAAGCTTTTAGATTTGCATCAAAAGAATTGAAGATAACTCTTCACTTAACATATTTCCTATATGGTCCGCATTTAGAAGAACTTGGTGTTATTTATCATTGTTTTAATATTAAAACTAAAATAATGCTGGATCATACGCTATTTCAAATATTATAAATAAATAAATAATAATTACTACTGACCTAAGATTTTTGCCAACTCTTCTAATGCTGAAGATGATGTTGGAGCAAGCTTATCAGACGCTACCGGGAAAAATTGCATTGTCGTTAAGAGGAGGAAGACCATCACGCTAATGAGAAGTTGTCTTAGAAACATGATGGGCCAACACTTCAATATTTGTAAATGAAATTACAATACTGAAGTAATATATCTTGATGGATGAATTGTTTATCGCAAGAGTGAGTTGCTTTAAAGATTAGGATTAATTAAACGTTATGCATGAGGTTTTAGTTTTTTGAAACTGACCATGGTCGTCTAGAAACTGAAATCTTCATTGTATATTGTAACTTTCTTTGCATGCAATAACATATCTCATGGTACAAGGGAAATGTATATAAATTAAATAAAGAATTGTGACTTTATACACTATGCTTGTTATATTTATTAATAAATATTTTATAGAAATAATGTCATCTTTTAACATAATGCATATACTTTATGTAAAAACTAAAATTATTGTATGGTAAGTTGAAAAAAATATATTCCATATCCTTCAAGTGCATAAATATAATTGAGAGAGGAATAAGCATCTCTTTTGTAAATTGGCTAGTAATCCTTTAGTCATCCACTACTTTATACTCTTTTTGTGATCAATTACATGAGGCATGGTCCTAAACTCCACACATAGAAATCTTTTTTAAAAATAAAACTAACTTAATTTTTTTGACGATCAATTTTCTTGTAATTTTTGAAAATATAAAAAGCAAAAATTCTCACTCTTAGAAATAATGATTTAAATAATATCTAGTTCATCTTTATTAATGAACCTAGTCGATGATCTTTTTCATAAAATTTATAAATATCAAAATGTGGATGAAATTATTGTCAATTTGACATATTCAAGATGTTTGTTCATTATTTTATATCAAAAGAGCAAAATATTTCTATTAACATCAAGATTATCATGATAATTTGAGTCATAATATGATGTTATCATGATTTTAAACGAGCATGGCAAAATTAGAAATATTTGTAAAAAAGTCTTTCATTTTGTGTTAATTTGTTTCCCTCATGCTAAATAACAAAGATGAATTTTAATAATCAATTGTATAAATATGTGAACTAAAAAGTTAAACATAATCAAAATTTATGAAGACAAATTTGATATTTTGTTAAAATACCTTAAATATTTGTTTTGCCAACATTGACTTTGCAATCACTTAAATTTCAAGATGAGCAAATTCTAATGCTCTAAGATTATTTTATTATAGGTAACTTATAATGAGAGTTTCTTTTTATAGAAATATTTTGACTTAGTAGCTAATAATATAATTGTACTTTAATAAAGTTAGTTTTATGGACATTGATTTGCATTTGTAGAGGAAATTGATAATCTACCCCTATTACAAGAATTGCACATTTAAAATAATAAACTATATAATTAAATAATATCGAAAAAAATTATTCATCTTACTGGAAAATTTTTGCAAAATAATGATATAACTTGATTTCATGTGGTAATAGTCATGTCAAAACTTCTTTTCTTATAAACTTGGATGTTTCTATTTCTAGAAATAGAAAGAGAGCATTCTTTGATATAATAATACTTGTCATGATTGTTGGCAATCTATAAATGTTCAAAATTGATATTTATAATTTCGTTTGGGTCATTTTTTCCTCAAGTTGACATCTAACCATATCAATTTTATCGATAGTATTAAAGACTTTTATTTTATCATTTTTTATTCATCACATATTATGATAATGATAATACATAATGCATTTAAATTTATTTTTTATGATATTAGAAAAAATTAGCTCAAGGAGATGTAAGGTGTACTAGATTTTAAAGGGGAGGTATGATTATAGGATTAATATCAATTGATCTGATCTCATCCCCAACTATCGCCTCTTTTATAGCAATGGCTAAAAAATAAAAGTAATTCATGTTAGTAAAATATTTTGAAAAAAGATCTAAATTTTAATAATTATATGATATTATCTAAAATGTTGAATAATATAGCATAATTAGTTTAAAAAAAAAAAGCAATCTTGATGGCATTAAAAAAACTACACAAATTTTCACAAACTACTTATTTTTACGGTCCATATTGTGGTGAACTTGGTGTTATTAATCAAGTTTTAACATCGAAACATGCATAATGCGTCATCGTATATTATTCTGAATATCTTAAGCAAGTGAAACTATAATATTACTAAAATAATATTTTAGCCAACTATTCTAATTCTCAAGATGATGGTGGTGCAATCTCTTTATATGATAGTGCAAAAAATTACATTGTCGTTTAAAGAAGGAAGATCGTTAGGCCAATAAGAAGTTGTCTTCGAAACGTGATATACTAACATTACATTATACGTAAAAAAAATAAATTTTGCATTATTGAAGTAATGTGTAGATGATTGAATTATTAATCACAAGAGTGAGGTAATATAAAGATTAGGGTAAATTAAATTTTATGCATAATGTTATATTATTTTAATACTTTTTATGTAACTGAAATCTTCATTGTATATAGCAACTTCCGTAGTATCTAATAATGTATAAAATGGAAGAATTGAAATGTATAAAAGTTGAATAAAAAATCATGACATCATACAATTTATAAACTATGCTTGTTATATCCATAAGGTAAACATTTTATAAGAATATTATCATCTTTTGACAAGATACTTATAGTTTATATAACGCTATTAAGATTTAAATTTTAAAAAAATTATATCATATCTTTCAAGTGCATAAAAGCTACCAAGAGAGGATTTAAAGTTTACTTTGTGAATTACTAATTAATATCTCAGTAGTTTAGTATGTTATGCTCTTTTTGAGATGAAGTATATAAAGCATGGTGTAAAACTCTCCACGCATAGAATTCTTATTTAAAAAGAGGCCCAATTTAATTTTTTATGTTGTCAATTTAGTATTCTTGTAATATGAAAAAATCTAAATGTGGATTGAAAATTCTCACTAGTACAATTTTATATACAGAAATTCACACATAATTCTTGAAATATAGATATAACTAATTAAATAAATTAGAACTATTATACTAAATAAGAATTTTAATAATTAAATCAATATTAAAATTCACTTAAGCTTAAAAGATCAATACAAATCAAATAATTAGTCTAACATCACAAATCTTTGTATTGTTATGATTTACAACATGAAGCAAACATAAACAAATAGAAGATAAAAGACAAAAATTAAGCTATATATATGATTTACAACATGAAGCAAACTTCAAAATCATCCGATGCAATAAATATGTACGTTGGGGAAATTTAAATCTTCTAAGTCATCACCACAAACACTTCTTTGTATTGTTCGTAATACTTCTCCACATCATTACCAGCCATCCAACTACAGACAATCTTCTCCTTCTCCCCCAATATCAGGGTATTCTAGTGATCCCTTGAATTATTGATAAATGTCAAGAGGCATTCTAACATCCACTAATCATGAAGTTGCTGATGCAAGCAGCACTACACCATGGTGCCTCCTCGATACCCAAAACAACAAAGAACATGGTTCATATGATATGATTATAGGATTAATATCAATTGATCTGATCTCATCCCCAACTATCGCCTCTTTTATAGTAATGGCTAAAAAATAAAAGTAATTCATGTTAGTAAAATATTTTGAAAGAAGATCTAAATTTTAATAATTATATGATATTATCTAAAATGTTGAATAATATAGCATAATTAGTTTTTTAAAAAAAAGCAATCTTGATGGCATTAAAAAAACTACACAAATTTTCACAAACTACTTATTTTTACGGTCCATATTGTGGTGAACTTGGTGTTATTAATCATAAGTTTTAACATCGAAACATGCATAATGCGTCATTATATATTATTCCGAATATCTTAAGCAAGTGAAACTATAATATTACTAAAATAATATTTTAGCCAACTATTCTAATTCTCAAGATGATGGTGGAGCAATCTCTTTATATGATAGTGCAAAAAATTACATTGTCGTTTAAAGAAGGAAGATCGTTAGGCCAATAAGAAGTTGTCTTCGAAACGTGATAGACTAACATTACATTATACGTAAAAAAAATAAATTTTGCATTATTGAAGTAATGTGTAGATGATTGAATTATTAATCACAAGAGTGAGGTAATATAAAGATTAGGGTAAATTAAATTTTATGCATAATGTTATATTATTTTAATACTTTTTATGTAACTGAAATCTTCATTGTATATAGCAACTTCCGTAGTATCTAATAATGTATAAAATGGAAGAATTGAAATGTATAAAAGTTGAATAAAAAATCATGACATCATACAATTTATAAACTATGCTTGTTATATCCATAAGGTAAACATTTTATAAGAATATTATCATCTTTTGACAAGATACTTAAAGTTTATATAACACTATTAAGATTTAAATTTTAAAAAAAAATTTCATATCTTTCAAGTGCATAAAAGCTACTAAGAGAGGATTTAAAGTTTACTTTGTGAATTACTAATTAATACCTCAGTAGTTTAGTATGTTATGCTCTTTTTGAGATGAAGTATATAAAGCATGGTGTAAAACTCTCCACGTATAGAATTCTTATTTAAAAAGAGGCCCAATTTAATTTTTTATGTTGTCAATTTAGTATTCTTGTAATACGAAAAAATCTAAATGTGGATTGAAAATTCTCACTAGTACAATTTTATATTTGAATAATTTCTTGTTCACCTTATTCAGGAATATAGTTGATGATCCTCTTCATACAAGTTAAAAATATTAAAATACGGATGTATTGATTGTCAACTTGACTTGTTCGAGTCATTTGTTAATTATTTTATATTAGAAGTATAATATTTTATAATAAATATCTATTATCTCATGATAATTTAAATCGAGATATGATGTTATCAATATTGTATTTGTCGATAATAAACCTAAAAATATTTGTAATTATTTATCTTTGCTTTTATGTTAATTCTTTTACTCAAATCCTAAAAAAGATAAATTTTAATAATGTATTGTTAAAAGGAGTGAACAAAAAGTCAAACATATTAAAAATCTAAAATGTCACAATTATATAAAAATTTTAGAAAACTGTAGTTTTGCCTACTCTAAGATTATAACCACTTAAAGTTCAGGATGAATGTATTTTAATGGTCCAATGCTAGTTTATCTTGGGCAACTAATAAGGCATTTATACTTTCTTTTTATAGCAACGTTTCAACTCATTACCAACTAGTGACTTGAAATTAAAATTTTTTCATTTAACTATCATGTAAGTTATTTATCATTAAAATATAAGAGCTTAGAATATTGGTATAATATAATGGAGTGAGGATATTGTGTGTTGGTATACTTTTGTAGTGGAAATTGGAACTCTAACTCGCTCTCACGAATTATCAATTTATGGTAATAGACTATATAATTAAATAATATTGAGAAACAATATTTATATTGGAACAATTATGTAATATAATGACGTAACTATATTTTATGTGGTAATAGTTATATCCAACCTTCTTTTCAAGAAAATATAAAACCGATAGTTATAATAATGCTTTTCACGGATGAAAGTTAATATTTAAAATTTCATTTGGGTTATCTTTTCTACAAGCTCACATTTAACTATTTCAATTTTATCGATAAAATTTGAGAGACATGTATTTTAATAATTTTTAGTTCATTTCGAAGTAAAATAATGACAACGCATAATGCATTACAGTTTATTGTTTATGATATTAAGACAATGAACCTAATCGTGTACAGCGGGGACTATAGGATTATGTAGAGGAGGAATGATAAAAGGTTTTATATCGAATGATTTGATGTCATCTCCAGCTATAGCCTCTTTGATAGCAATGGCTAAAGAACAAAAGTAATTCAATTAGTAAAATATTTTGAAACAAGATCTAAATTTTAACAAACATACGAAGCAATAAAAACTATTATTGAATATAGCAAAATTAGTAAAAGAAACAAGCTTTTAGATTTGCATCAAAAGAATTGAAGATAACTCTTCACTTAACATATTTCCTATATGGTCCGCATTTAGAAGAACTTGGTGTTATTTATCATTGTTTTAATATTAAAACTAAAATAATGTTGGATCATACGCTATTTCAAATATTATAAATAAATAAATAATAATTACTACTGACCTAAGATTTCTACCAACTCTTCTAATGCTGAAGATGATGTTGGAGCAAGCTTATCAGACGCTACCGGGAAAAATTGCATTGTCGTTAAGAGGAGGAAGACCATCAGGCTAATGAGAAGTTGTCTTAGAAACATGATGGGCCAACACTTGAATATTTGTAAATGAAATTACAATACTGAAGTAATATATCTTGATGGATGAATTGTTTATCGCAAGAGTGAGTTGCTTTAAAGATTAGGATTAATTAAACGTTATGCATGAGGTTTTAGTTTTTTGAAACTGACCATGGTCGTCTAGAAACTGAAATCTTCATTGTATATTGTAACTTTCTTTGCATGCAATAACATATCTCATGGTACAAGGGAAATGTATATAAATTAAATAAAGAATTACTACTTTATACATTATGCTTGTTATATTTATTAATAAATATTTTATAGAAATAATGTCATCTTTTAACATAATGCATATACTTTATGTAAAAACTAAGATTATTGTATGGTAAGTTGAAAAAAATATATTCCATATCCTTCAAGTGCATAAATATAATTGAGAGAGGAATAAGCATCTCTTTTGTAAATTGGCTAGTAATCCTTTAGTCATCCAATACTTTATTCTCTTTTTGTGATCAATTACATGAGGCATGGTCCTAAACTCCACACATAGAAATCTTTTTTAAAAATAAAACTAACTTAATTTTTTTGACGATCAATTTTCTTGTAATTTTTGAAAATATAAAAAGCAAAAATTCTCACTCTTAGAAATAATGATTTGAATAATATCTAGTTCACCTTTATTAATGAACCTAGTCGATAATCTTTTTCATAAAATTTATAAATATCAAAACGTGGATGAAATTATTGTCAATTTGACATATTCAAGATGTTTGTTCATTATTTTATATCAAAAGAGCAAAATATTTCAATAAATATCAAGATTATCATGATAATTTGAGATATAATATGATGTTATCATGATTTTAAACGATCATGGCAAAGTTAGAAATATTTGTAAAAAAGTCTTTCATTTTGTGTTAATTTGTTTCCCTCATGCTAAATAACAAAGATGAATTTTGATAATCAATTGTATAAATATGTAAACTAAAAAGTTAAACATAATCAAAATTTATGAAGACAAATTTGATATTATGTTAAAATACCTTAAATATTTGTTTTGCCAACATTGACTTTGCAATCACTTAAATTTCAAGATGAACAAATTCTAATGCTCTAAGATTATTTTATTATAGGTAACTTAAAATGAGAGTTTCTTTTTATAGAAATATTTTGACTTAGTAGCTAATAATATAATTGTACTTTAATAAAGTTAGTTTTATGGACATTGATTTGCATTTGTAGAGGAAATTGAAAATCTACCCCTATTACAAGAATTGCACATTTAAAATAATAAACTATATAATTAAATAATATCGAAAAAAATTATTCATCTTACTGGAAAATTTTTGCAAAATAATGATATAACTTGATTTCATGTGGTAATAGTCATGTCAAAACTTCTTTTCTTATAAACTTGGATGTTACTATTTCTAGAAATAGAAAGAGAGCATTCTTTGATATAATAATACTTGACATGATTGTTGGCAATCTATAAATGTTCAAAATTGATATTTATAATTTCGTTTGGGTCATTTTTTCCTCAAGTTGACATCTAACCATATCAATTTTATCGATAGTATTAAAGACTTTTATTTTATCATTTTTTATTCATCACATATTATGATAATGATAATACATAATGCATTAAAATTTAGTTTTTATGATATTAGAAAAAATTAGCTCAAGGAGATGTAAGGTGTACTAGATTTTAAAGGGGAGGTATGATTATAGGATTAATATCAATTGATCTGATCTCACACCCAACTATCGCCTCATTTATAGCAATGGCTAAAAATAAAAATAATTCATGTTAGTAAAATATTTTGAAAGAAGATCTAAATTTTAATAATTATTTGATATTATCTAAAATGTTGAATAATATAGCATAATTAGTTTAAAAAAAAAAAGCAATCTTGATGGCATTAAAAAAACTACACAAATTTTCACAAACTACTTATTTTTACCGTCCATATTGTGGTGAACTTGGTGTTATTAATCATAAGTTTTAACATCGAAACATGCATAATGCGTCATCGTATATTATTCCGAATTTCTTGTTCACCTTATTCAGGAATATAGTTGATGATCCTCTTTGTACAAGTTAAAAATATTAAAATACGGATATCTTGATTGTCAACTTGACTTGTTCGAGTCATTTGTTAATTATTTTATATTAGAAGTATAATATTTTATAATAAATATCTATTATCTCATGATAATTTAAATCGAGATATGATGTTATCAATATTGTATTTGTCGATAATAAACCTAAAAATATTTGTAATTATTTATCTTTGCTTTTATGTTAATTCTTTTACTCAAATCCTAAAAAAGATAAATTTTAATAATGTATTGTTAAAAGGAGTGAACAAAAAGTCAAACATATTAAAAATCTAAAATGTCACAATTATATAATAATTTTAGAAAACTTTAGTTTTGCCTACTCTAAGATTATAACCACTTAAAGTTCAGGATGAGTGTATTTTAATGGTCCAATGCTAGTTTATCTTGGGCAACTAATAAGGCATTTATACTTTCTTTTTATAGCAATGTTTCAACTCATTACCATCTAGTGACTTGAAATTAAAATTTTTTCATTTAACTATCATGTAATTTATTTATCATTAAAATATATGAGCTTAGAATATTGGTATAATATAATGGAGTGAGGATATTGTGTGTTGGTATACTTTTGTAGTGGAAATTAGAACTCTAACTCGCTCTCACGAATTATCAATTTATGGTAATAGACTATATAATTAAATAATATTGAGAAACAATATTTATATTGGAACAATTATGTAATATAATGACGTAACTATATTTTATGTGGTAATAGTTATATCCAACCTTCTTTTCAAGAAAATATAAAACCGATAGTTATAATAATGCTTTTCACGGATGAAAGTTAATATTTAAAATTTCATTTGGGTTATCTTTTCTACAAGCTCACATTTAACTATTTCAATTTTATCGATAAAATTTGAGAGACATGTATTTTAATAATTTTTAGTTTATTTCGAAGTAAAATAATGACAACGCAAAATGCATTACAGTTTATTGTTTATGATATTAAGACAATGAACCTAGTCGTGTATAGCGGGGACTATAGGATTATGTGGAGGAGGAATGATAAAAGGTTTATATCGAATGATTTGATGTCATCTCCAGCTATAGCCTCTTTGATAGCAATGGCTAAAGAACAAAAGTAATTCAATTAGTAAAATATTTTGAAACATGATCTAAATTTTAACAAGCATACGAAGCAATAAAAACTATTATCGAATATAGCAAAATTAGTAAAAGAAACAAGCTTTTAGATTTGCATCAAAAGAATTGAAGATAACTCTTCACTAAACATATTTCCTATATGGTTCGCATTTAGAAGAACTTGGTGTTATTTAAAATGTTTTATTATCAAAACTACAATAATGCTGGATCATACGGTATTTCAAATATTATAAATAAATAAATAATAATTACTACCGACCTAAGATTTTTGTCAACTCTTCTAATGCTGAAGATGATGTTGGAGCAAGCTTATCAGACGCTACCGGGAAAAATTGCATTGTCGTTAAGAGGAGGAAGACCATCAGGCTAATGAGAAGTTGTCTTAAAAACATGATGGGCCAACACTTGAATATTTGTAAATGAAATTACAATACTGAAGTAATATATCTTGATGGATGAATTGTTTATCGCAAGAGTGAGTTGCTTTAAAGATTAGGATTAATTAAACGTTATGCATGAGGTTTTGGTTTTTTGAAACTGACCATGGTCGTCTAGAAACTGAAATCTTCATTGTATATTGTAACTTTCTTTGCATGCAATAACATATCTCATGGTACAAGGGAAATGTATATAAATTAAATAAAGAATTGTGACTTTATACACTATGCTTGTTATATTTATTAATAAATATTTTATAGAAATAATGTCATCTTTTTACATAATGCATATACTTTATGTAAAAATCTATGATTATTGTATGGTAAGTTGAAAAAAATATATTCCATATCCTTCAAGTGCTTAAATATAATTGAGAGAGGAATAAGCATCTCTTTTGTAAATTGGCTAGTAATCCTTTTGTCATCCAATACTTTATGCTCTTTTTGTGATCAATTACATGAGGCATGGTCCTAAACTCCACACATAGAAATCTTTTTTAAAAATAAAACTAACTTAATTTTTTTGACGATCAATTTTCTTGTAATTTTTGAAAATATTAAAAGCAAAAATTCTCACTCTTAGAAATAATGATTTGAATAATATCTAGTTCACCTTTATTAATGAACCTAGTCGATGATCTTTTTCATAAAATTTAAAAATATCAAAATGTGGATGAAATTATTGTCAATTTGACATATTCAAGATGTTTGTTCACTGTTTTATATCAAAAGAGCAAACTATTTCAATAAACATCAAGATTATCATGATAATTTGAGTCATAATATGATGTTATCATGATTTTAAACGAGCATGGCAAAGTTAGAAATATTTGTAAAAAAGTCTTTAATTTTGTGTTAATTTGTTTCCCTCATGCTAAATAACAAAGATGAATTTTAATAATCAATTGTATAAATATGTGAACTAAAAAGTTAACCATAATCAAAATTTATGAAGACAAATTTGATATTTTGTTAAAATACCTTAAATATTTGTTTTGCCAACATTGACTTTGCAATCACTTAAATTTCAAGATGAGCAAATTCTAATGCTCTAAGATTATTTTATTATAGGTAACTTATAATGAGAGTTTCTTTTTATAGAAATATTTTGACTTAGTAAATGCTAGTGACCTGAATTGAGAATTTGTTCATTTAACTATCGAGTACGTTATTCATTATCAAAACCTAGTAGCTAATAATATAATTGTACTTTAATAAAGTTAGTTTTATGGACATTGATTTGCATTTGTAGAGGAAATTGAAAATCTACCCCTATTACAAGAATTGCACATTTAAAATTATAAACTATATAATTAAATAATATCGAAAAAAATTATTCATCTTACTGGAAAATTTCTGCAAAATAATGATATAACTTGATTTCATGTGGTAATAGTCATGTCAAAACTTCTTTTCTTATAAACTTGGATGTTTCTATTTCTAGAAATAGAAAGAGAGCATTCTTTGATATAATAATACTTGTCATGATTGTTTGCAATCTATAAATGTTCAAAATTGATATTTATAATTTCGTTTGGGTCATTTTTTCCTCAAGTTAACATCTAACCATATCAATTTTATCGATAGTATTAAAGACTTTTATTTTATCATTTTTTATTCATCACATATTATGATAATGATAATACATAATGCATTAAAATTTATTTTTTATGATATTAGAAAAAATTAGCTCAAGGAGATGTAAGGTGTACTAGATTTTAAAGGGGAGGTATGATTATAGGATTAATATCAATTGATCTGATCTCATCCCCAACTATCGCCTCTTTTATAGCAATGGCTAAAAAATAAAAGTAACTCATGTTAGTAAAATATTTTGAAAGAAGATCTAAATTTTAATAATTATATGATATTATCTAAAATGTTGAATAATATAGCATAATTAGTTAAAAAAAAAAAAGCAATCTTGATGGCATTAAAAAAACTAAATAAATTTTCACAAACTACTTATTTTTACGGTCCATATTGTGGTGAACTTGGTGTTATTAATCATAAGTTTTAACATCGAAACATGCATAATGCGTCATCGTATATTATTCCGAATATCTTAAGCAAGTGAAACTATATTATTACTAAAATAATATTTTAGCCAACTATTCTAATTCTCAAGATGATGGTGAAGCAATCTCTTTATATGAAAGTGCAAAAAATTACATTGTCGTTTAAAGAAGGAAGATCGTTAGGCCAATAAGAAGTTGTCTTCGAAATGTGATAGACTAACATTACATTATACGTAAAAAAAATAAATTTTGCATTATTGAAGTAATGTGTAGATGGTTGAATTATTAATCACAAGAGTGAGGTAATATAAAGATTAGAGTCAATTAAATTTTATGCATAATGTTATATTATTTTAATACTTTTTATGTAACTGAAATTTTCATTGTATATAGCAACTTCCGTAGTATCTAATAATGTATAAAATGGAAGAATTTAAATGTATAAAAGTTGAATAAAAAATCATGACATCATACAATTTATAAACTATACTTGTTATATCCATAAGGTAAATATTTTATAAGAATATTATCATCTTTTGACAAGATACTTATTGTTTATATAACACTATTAAGATTTAAATTTTAAAAAAATTATTTCATATCTTTCAAGTGCATAAAAGCTACTAAAAGAGGATTTAAAGTTTACTTTGTGAATTACTAATTAATACCTCAGTAGTTTTGTATGTTATGCTCTTTTTGAGATGAAGTATATAAAGCATGGTGTAAAACTCTCCACGCATAGAATTCTTATTTAAAAAGAGGCCCAATTTAATTTTTTATGTTGTCAATTTAGTATTCTTGTAATATGAAAAAATCTAAATGTGGATTGAAAATTCTCACTAGTACAATTTTATATTTGAATAATTTCTTGTTCACCTTATTCAGGAATATAGTTGATGATCCTCTTGGTATAAGTTAAAAATATTAAAATACGGATGTATTGATTGTCAACTTGACTTGTTCGAGTCATTTGTTAATTATTTTATATCAGAAGTATAATATTTTATAATAAATATCTATTATCTCATGATAATTTAAATCGAGATATGATGTTATCAATATTGTATTTGTCGATAATAAACCTAAAAATATTTGTAATTATTTATATTTGCTTTTATGTTAATTCTTTTACTCAAATCCTAAAAAAGATAAATTTTAATAATGTATTGTTAAAACGAGTGAACAAAAAGTCAAACATATTAAAAATCTAAAATGTCACAATTATATAAAAATTTTAGAAAACTTTAGTTTTGCCTACTCTAAGATTATAACCACTTAAAGTTCAGAATGAGTGTATTTTAATGGTCCAATGCTAGTTTATCTTGGGCAACTAATAAGGCATTTATACTTTCTTTTTATAGCAATGTTTCAACTCATTAACAACAAGTGACTTGAAATTAAAATTTTTTCATTTAACTATCATGTAAGTTATTTATCATTAAAATATAAGAGCTTAGAATATTGGTATAATATAATAGAGTGAGGATATTGTGTGTTGGTCTACTTTTGTAGTGGAAATTGGAACTCTAACTCGCTCTCACGAATTATCAATTTATGGCAATAGACTATATAATTAAATAATATTGAGAAATAATATGTTATATTAGAACAATTATGTAATATAATGACATAACTATATTTTATGTGGTAATAGTTATATCCAACCTTCTTTTCAAGAAAACATAGAACCGATAATTATAATAATGCTTTTTACGGATGAAAGTTAATATTAAAAATTTCATTTGGGTTATCTTTTCTACAAGCTCACATTTAACTATTTCAATTTTATTGATAAAATTTGACAGACATGTATTTTAATAATTTTTAGTTCATTTCGAAGTAAAATAATGACAATGCATAATGCATTACAGTTTATTGTTTATGATATTAAGACAATGAACCTAATCGTGTACAGCGGGGACTATAGGATTATGTAGAGGAGGAATGATAAAAGGTTTTATATCGAATGATTTAATGTCATCTCCAGCTATAGCCTCTTTGATAGCAATGGCTAAAGAACAAAAGTAATTCAATTAGTAAAATATTTTGAAACAAGATCTAAATTTTAACAAGCATACGAAGCAATAAAAACTATTATCGAATATAGCAAAATTAGTAAAAGAAACAAGCTTTTAGATTTGCATCAAAAGAATTGAAGATAACTCTTCACTTAACATATTTCCTATATGGTCCGCATTTAGAAGAACTTGGTGTTATTTAAAATGTTTTAATATAAAAACTATAATAATGCTGGATCATACGCTATTTCAAATACTATAAATAAATAAATAATAATTACTACTGACCTAAGATTTTTGCCAACTCTTCTAATGCTGAAGATGATGTTGGAGCAAGCTTATCAGACGCTACCGGGAAAAATTGCATTGTCGTTAAGAGGAGGAAGACCATCAGGCTAATGAGAAGTTGTCTTAGAAACATGATGGGCCAACACTTGAATATTTGTAAATGAAATTACAATACTGAAGTAATATATCTTGATGGATGAATTGTTTATCGCAAGAGTGAGTTGCTTTAAAGATTAGGATTAATTAAACGTTATGCATGAGGTTTTAGTTTTTGAAACTGACCATGGCCGTCTAGAAACTGAAATCTTCATTGTATATTGTAACTTTCTTTGCATGCAATAACATATCTCATGGTACAAGGGAAATGTATATAAATTAAATAAAGAATTGTGACTTTATACACTATGCTTGTTATATTTATTAATAAATATTTTATAGAAATAATGTCATCTTTTAACATAATGCATATACTTTATGTAAAAATCTAAGATTATTGTATGGTAAGTTGAAAAAAATATATTTCATATCCTTCAAGTGCATAAATATAATTGAGAGTGGAATAAGCATCTCTTTTGTAAATTGGCTAGTAATCCTTTAGTCATCCAATACTTTATGCTCTTTTTGTGATTAATTACATGAGGCATGGTCCTAAACTCCACACATAGAAATCTTTTTTAAAAATAAAACTAACTTAATTTTTTTGACGATCAATTTTTTTGTAATTTTTGAAAATATAAAAAGCCAAAATTCTCACTCTTAGAAATAATGATTTGAATAATATCTAGTTCACCTTTATTAATGAACCTTGTCGATGATCTTTTTCATAAAATTTAAAAATATCAAAACGTGGATGAAATTATTGTCAATTTGACATATTCAAGATGTTTGTTCGTTATTTTATATCAAAAGAGCAAAATATTTCAATAAACATCAAGATTATCATGATAATTTGAGTCATAATATGATGTTATCATGATTTTAAACGAGCATGGCAAAGTTAGAAATATTTGTAAAAAAGTCTTTCATTTTATGTTAATTTGTTTCCCTCATGCTAAATAACAAAGATGAATTTTAATAATCAATTGTATAAATATGTGAACTAAAAAGTTAACCATAATCAAAATTTATGAAGACAAATTTGATATTTTGTTAAAATACCTTAAATATTTGTTTTGCCAACATTGACTTTGCAATCACTTAAATTTCAAGATGAGCAAATTCTAATGCTCTAAGATTATTTTATTATAGGTAACTTATAATGAGAGTTTCTTTTTATAGAAATATTTTGACTTAGTAAATGCTAGTGACCTGAATTGAGAATTTGTTCATTTAACTATCGACTACGTTATTCATTATCAAAACCTAGTAGCTAATAATATAATTATACTTTAATAAAGTTAGTTTTACGGACATTGATTTGCATTTGTAGAGGAAATTGAAAATCTACCCCTATTACAAGAATTGCACATTTAAAATAATAAACTATATAATTAAATAATATCAAAAAAAATTATTCATCTCACTGGAAAATTTCTGCAAAATAATGATATAACTTGATTTCATGTGGTAATAGTCATGTCAAAACTTCTTTTCTTATAAACTTGGATGTTTCTATTTCTAGAAATAGAAAGAGAGCATTCTTTGATATAATAATACTTGTCATGATTGTTGGCAATCTATTAATGTTCAAAATTGATATTTATAATTTCGTTTGGGTCATTTTTTCCTCAAGTTGACATCTAACCATATCAATTTTATCGATAGTATCAAAGACTTTTATTTTATCATTTTTTATTCATCACATATTATGATAATGATAATACATAATGCATTAAAATTTATTTTTTATGATATTAGAAAAAATTAGCTCAAGGAGATGTAAGGTGTACTAGATTTTAAAGGGGAGGTATGATTATAGGATTAATATCAATTGATCTGATCTCATCCCCAACTATTGCCTCTTTTATAGCAATGGCTAAAAAATAAAAGTAATTCATGTTAGTAAAATATTTTGAAAGAAGATCTAAATTTTAATAATTATATGATATTATCCAAAATGTTTAATAATATAGCATAATTAGTTTAAAAAAAAAAGCAATCTTGATGGCATTAAAAAAACTACAAAAATTTTCACAAACTACTTATTTTTACGGTCCATATTGTGGTGAACGTGGTGTTATTAATCATAAGTTTTAACATCGAAACATGCATAATGCGTCATCGTATATTATTCCGAATATCTTAAGCAAGTGAAACTATATTATTACTGAAATAATATTTTAGCCAACTATTCTAATTCTCAAGATGATGGGGGAGCAATCTCTTTATATGATAGTGCAAAAAATTACATTGTCGTTTAAAGAAGGAAGATCGTTAGGCCAATAAGAAGTTGTCTTCGAAACGTGATAGACTAACATTACATTATACGTAAAAAAAATAAATTTTGCATTATTGAAGTAATGTGTAGATGGTTGAATTATTAATCACAAGAGTGAGGTAATATAAAGATTAGGGTCAATTAAATTTTATGCATAATATTATATTATTTTAATACTTTTTATGTAACTGAAATCTTCATTGTATATAGCAACTTCCGTAGTATCTAATAATGTATAAAATGGAAGAATTGAAATGTATAAAAGTTGAATAAAAAATCATGACATCATACAATTTATAAACTATGCTTGTTATATCCATAAGGTAAATATTTTATAAGAATATTATCATCTTTTGACAAGATACTTATAGTTTATATAACACTATTAAGATTTAAATTTTAAAAAAATTATTTCATATTTTTCAAGTGCATAAAAGCTACTAAGAGAGGATTTAAAGTTTACTTTGTGAATTACTAATTAATACCTCAGTAGTTTAGTATGTTATGCTCTTTTTGAGATGAAGTATATAAAGAATGGTGTAAAACTCTCCACGCATAGAATTCTTATTTAAAAAGAGGCCCAATTTAATTTTTTATGTTGTCAATTTAGTATTCTTGTAATATGAAAAAATCTAAATGTGGATTAAAAATTCTCACAAGTACAATTTTATATTTGAATAATTTCTTGTTCACCTTATTCAGGAATATAGTTGATGATCCTCTTCGTACAATTTAAAAATATTAAAATACGGATGTATTGATTGTCAACTTGACTTGTTGGAGTCATTTGTTAATTATTTTATATCAGAAGTATAATATTTTATAATAAATATCTATTATCTCATGATAATTTAAATCGAGATATGATGTTATCAATATTGTATTTGTCGATAATAAACCTAAAAATATTTGTAATTATTTATATTTGCTTTTATGTTAATTCTTTTACTCAAATCCTAAAAAAGATAAATTTTAATAATGTATTGTTAAAACGAGTGAACAAAAAGTCAAACATATTAAAAATCTAAAATGTCACAATTATATAAAAATTTTAGAAAACTTTAGTTTTGCCTACTCTAAGATTATAACCACTTAAAGTTCAGAATGAGTGTATTTTAATGGTGTAATGCTAGTTTATCTTGGGCAACTAATAAGGCATTTATACTTTCTTTTTATAGCAATATTTCAACTCATTACCTACTAGTGACTTGAAATTAAAATTTTTTCATTTAACTATCATGTAAGTTATTTATCATTAAAATATAAGAGCTTAGAATATTAGTATAATATAAAGGAGTGAGGATATTGTGTGTTGGTCCACTTTTGTAGTGGAAATTGGAACTCTAACTCGCTCTCACGAATTATCAATTTATGGCAATAGACTATATAATTAAATAATATTGAGAAACAATATATTATATTGGAACAATTATGTAATATAATGACATAACTATATTTTATGTGGTAATAGTTATATCCAACCTTCTTTTCAAGAAAACATAGAACCGATAGTTATAATAATGCTTTTCACGGATGAAAGTTAAAATTTAAAATTTCATTTGGGTTATCTTTTCTACAAGCTCACATTTAACTATTTCAATTTTATCGATAAAATTTGAGAGACATGTATTTTAATAATTTTTAGTTCATTTCGAAATAAAATAATGACAACGCATAATGCATTACAGTTTATTGTTTATGATATTAAGACAATGAACCTAATCGTGTACAGCGGGGACTATAGGATTATGTAGAGGAGGAATGATAAAAGGTTTTATATCGAATGATTTGATGTCATCTCCAGCTATAGCCTCTTTGATAGCAATGGCTAAAGAACAAAAGTAATTCAATTAGTAAAATATTTTGAAACAAGATCTAAATTTTAACAAGCATACGATGCAATAAAAACTATTATCGAATATAGCAAAATTAGTAAAAGAAACAAGCTTTTAGATTTGCATCAAAAGAATTGAAGATAACTCTTCACTTAACATATTTCCTATATGGTCCGCATTTAGAAGAACTTGGTGTTATTTAAAATGTTTTAATATCAAAACTACAATAATGATGGATCATACGCTATTTCACATACTATAAATAAATAAATAATAATTACTACTGACCTAAGATTTTTGCCAACTCTTCTAATGCTGAAGATGATGTTGGAGCAAACTTATCAGACGCTACCGGGAAAAATTGCATTGTCGTTAAGAGGAGGAAGACCATCAGGCTAATGAGAAGTTATCTTAGAAACATGATGGGCCAACACTTGAATATTTGTAAATGAAATTACAATACTGAAGTAATATATCTTGATGGATGAATTGTTTATCGCAAGAGTGAGTTGCTTTAAAGATTAGGATTAATTAAACGTTATAAATGAGGTTTTAGTTTTTTGAAACTGACCATGGTCGTCTAGAAACTGAAATCTTCATTGTATATTGTAACTTTCTTTACATGCAATAACATATCTCATGGTACAAGGTAGATGTATATAAATTAAATAAAGAATTGTGACTTTATACACTATGCTTGTTATATTTATTAATAAATATTTTATAGAAATAATGTCATCTTTTTACATAATGCATATACTTTATGTAAAAATCTAAGATTATTGTATGGTAAGTTGAAAAAAATATATTCCATATCCTTCAAGTGCATAAATATAATTGTGAGAGGAATAAGCATCTCTTTTGTAAATTGGCTTGTAATCCTTTAGTCATCCAATACTTTATGCTCTTTTTGTGATCAATTTAATGAGGCATGGTCCTAAACTCCACACAAAGAAATCTTTTTTAAAAATAAAACTAACTTAATTTTTTTGACGATCTATTTTCTTGTAATTTTTGAAAATACTAAAAGCAAAAATTCTCACTCTTAGAAATAATGATTTGAATAATATCTAGTTCACCTTTATTAATGAACCTAGTCGATGATCTTTTTCATAAAATTTAAAAATATCAAAATGTGGATGAAATTATTGTTAATTTGACATATTTAAGATGTTTGTTCACTATTTTATATCAAAAGAGCAAACTATTTCAATAAACATCAAGATTATCATGATAATTTGAGTCATAATATGATGTTATCATTATTTTAAACGAGCATGGTAAAGTTAGAAATATTTGTAAAAAAGTCTGTCATTTTGTGTTAATTTGTTTCCCTCATGCTAAATAACAAAGATGAATTTTAATAATCAATTGTATAAATATGTGAACTAAAAAGTTAACCATAATCAAAATTTATGAAGACAAATTTGATATTTTGTTAAAATACCTTAAATATTTGTTTTGCCAACATTGATTTTGCAATCACTTAAATTTCAAGATGAGCAAATTCTAATGCTCTAAGATTATTTTATTATAGGTAACTTATAATGAGAGTTTCTTTTTATAGAAATATTTTGACTTAGTAAATGCTAGTGACCTGAATTGAGAATTTGTTCATTTAACTATCGACAACGTTATTCATTATCAAAATCTAGTAGCTAATAATATAATTGTACTTTAATAAAGTTAGTTTTATGGACATTGATTTGCATTTGCAGAGGAAATTGAAAATCTACCCCTATTACAAGAATTGCACATTTAAAATAATAAACTATAAAATTAAATAATATCGAAAAAAATTATTCATCTTACTGGAAAATTTCTGCAAAATAATGATATAACTTGATTTCATGTGGTAATAGTCATGTCAAAACTTCTTTTCTTATAAACTTAGATGTTTCTATTTCTAGAAATAGAAAGAGAGTATTCTTTGATATAATAATACTTGTCATGATTATTGGCAATCTATAAATGTTCAAAATTGATATTTATAATTTCGTTTGGGTCATTTTTTCCTCAAGTTGACATCTAACCATATCAATTTTATCGATAGTATTAAAGACTTTTATTTTATCATTTTTTATTCATCACATATTATAATAATGATAATACATAATGCATTAAAATTTATTTTTTATGATATTAGAAAAAATTAGCTCGAGGAGATGTAAGGTGTACTAGATTTTAAAGGGGAGGTATGATTATAGGATTAATATCAATTGATCTGATCTCATCCCCAACTATCGCCTCTTTTATAGCAATGGCTAAAAAATAAAAGTAATTCATATTAGTAAAATATTTTGAAAGAAGATCTAAATTTTAATAATTATATGATATAATCTAAAATGTTGAATAATATAGCATAATTAGTTTTAAAAAAAAGCAATCTTGATGGCATTAAAAAAACTACACAAATTTTCACAAACTACTTATTTTTACGGTCCATATTGTGGTGAACTTGGAGTTATTAATCATAAGTTTTAATATCGAAACATGCATAATGCGTCATCGTATATTATTCCGAATATCTTAAGCAAGTGAAACTATACTATTACTAAAATAATATTTTAGCCAACTATTCTAATTCTCAATATGATGGTGAAGCAATCTCTTTATATGATAGTGCAAAAAATTAAATTATCATTTAAAGAAGGAAGATCGTTAGGCCAATAAGATGTTGTATTCGAAACGTGATAGACTAACATTACATTATACGTAAAAAAAATAAATTTTGCATTATTGAAGCAATGTGTAGATGGTTGAATTATTAATCACAAGAGTGAGGTAATATAAAGATTATGGTCAATTAAATTTTATGCATAATGTTATATTATTTTAATACTTTTTATGTAACTGAAATCTTCATTGTATATAGCAACTTCCGTAGTATCTAATAATGTATAAAATGGAAGAATTGAAATGTATAAAAGTTGAATAAAAAATCATGACATCATACAATTTATAAACTATGCTTGTTATATCCATAAGGTAAATATTTTATAAGAATATTATCATCTTTTGACAAGATACTTATAGTTTATATAACACTATTAAGATTTAAATTTTAAAAAAATTATTTCATATCTTTCAAGTGCATAAAAGCTACTAAGAGAGGATTTAAAGTTTACTTTGTGAATTACTAATTAATACCTCAGTAGTTTAGTATGTTATGCTTTTTTTGAGATGAAGTATATAAAGCATGGTGTAAAACTCTCCACGCATAGAATTCTTATTTAAAAAGAGGCCCAATTTAATTTTTTATGTTGTCAATTTAGTATTCTTGTAATATGAAAAAATCTAAATGTGGATTGAAAATTCTCACTAGTACAATTTTATATTTGAATAATTTCTTGTTCACTTTATTCAGGAATATAGTTGATGATCCTCTTCGTACAAGTTAAAAATATTAAAATACGAATGTATTGATTATCAACTTGACTTGTTCGAGTCATTTGTTAATTATTTTATATCAGAAGTATAATATTTTATAATAAATATCTATTATCTCATGATAATTTAAATCGAGATATGATGTTATCAATATTGTATTTGTCGATAATAAACCTAAAAATATTTGTAATTATTTATCTTTGCTTTTATGTTAATTCTTTTACTCAAATCCTAAAAAAGATAAATTTTAATAATGTATTGTTAAAACATGTGAACAAAAAGTCAAACATATTAAAAATCTAAAATGTCACAATTATATAAAAATTTTAGAAAACTTTAGTTTTGCCTACTCTAAGATTATAACCACTTAAAGTTCAGGATGAGTGTATTTTAATGGTCCAATGCTAGTTTATCTTGGGCAACTAATAATGCATCTATACTTTCTTTTTATAGCAATGTTTCAACTCATTACCAACAAGTGACTTGAAATTAAAATTTTTTCATTTAACTATCATGTAAGTTATTTATCATTAAAATATAAGAGCTTAGACTATTGTTATAATATAATGGAGTGAGGATATTGTGTGTTGGTCTACTTTTGTAGTGGAAATTGGAACTCTAACTCGCTCTCACGAATTATCAATTTATTGCAATAGACTATATAATTAAATAATATCGAGAAAAAATTTATTATATTGGAACAATTATGTAATATAATGACGTAACTATATTTTATGTGGTAATAGTTATATCCAACCTTCTTTTCAAGAAAACATAGAACCGATAGTTATAATAATGCTTTTCACGGATGAAAGTTAATATTTAAAATTTCATTTGGGTTATCTTTTCTACCAGCTCACATTTAACTATTTCAATTTTATCGATAAAATTTGACAGACATGTATTTTAATAATTTTTAGTTCATTTCGAATTAAAATAATAACAACGCATATTGCATTACAGTTTATTGTTTATGATATTAAGACAATAAACCTAATCATGTACAGCGGGGACTATAGGATTATGTAGAGGAGGAATGATAAATGGTTTTATATCGAATGATTTGATGTCATCTCCAGCTATAGCCTCTTTGATAGCAATGGCTAAAGAACAAAAGTAATTCAATTAGTAAAATATTTTGAAACAAGATCTAAATTTTAACAAGCATACGAAGCAATAAAAACTATTATCGAATATAGCAAAATTAGTAAAAGAAACAAGCTTTTAGATTTGCATCAAAAGAATTGAAGATAACTCTTCACTTAATATATTTCCTATATGGTCCGCATTTAGAAGAACTTGGTGTTATTTAAAATGTTTTAATATCAAAACTAGAATAATGCTGGATCATACGTTATTTCAAATACTATAAATAAATAAATAATAATTACTACTGACCTAAGATTTTTGCCAACTCTTCTAATGCTGAAGATGATGTTGGAGCAAGCTTATCAGACGCTACCGGGAAAAATTGCATTGTCGTTAAGAGGAGGAAGACCATCAGGCTGATGAGAAGTTGTCTTAGAAACATGATGGGCCAACACTTGAATATTTGTAAATGAAATTACAATACTGAAGTAATATATCTTGATGGATGAATTGTTTATCGCAAGAGTGAGTTGCTTTAAAGATTAGGATTAATTAAACGTTATGCATGAGGTTTTAGTTTTTGAAACTGACCATGGCCGTCTAGAAACTGAAATCTACATTGTATATTGTAACTTTCTTTGCATGCAATAACATATCTCATGGTACAAGGGAAATGTATATAAATTAAATAAAGAATTGTGACTTTATACACTATGCTTATTATATTTATTAATAAATATTTTATAGAAATAATGTCATCTTTTAACATAATGCATATACTTTATGTAAAAATCTAAGATTATTGTATGGTAAGTTGAAAAAAATATATTTCATATCCTTCAAGCGCATAAATATAATTGAGAGTGGAATAAGCATCTCTTTTGTAAATTGGCTAGTAATCCTTTAGTCATCCAATACTTTATGCTCTTTTTGTGATTAATTACATGAGGCATGGTCCTAAACTCCACACATAGAAATCTTTTTTAAAAATAAAACTAACTTAATTTTTTTGACGATCAATTTTCTTGTAATTTTTGAAAATATAAAAAGCAAAAATTCTCACTCTTAGAAATAATGATTTGAATAATATCTAGTTCACCTTTCTTAATGAACCTTGTCGATGATCTTTTTCATAAAATTTAAAAATATCAAAACGTGGATGAAATTATTGTCAATTTGACATATTCAAGATGTTTGTTCGTTATTTTATATCAAAAGAGCAAAATATTTCAATAAACATCAAGATTATCATGATAATTTGAGTCATAATATGATGATACCATGATTTTAAACGAGCATGGCAAAGTTAGAAATATTTGTAAAAAAGTCTTTCATTTTGTGTTAATTTGTTTCCCTCATGCTAAATAACAAAGATGAATTTCAATAATCAATTGTATAAATTTGGGAACTAAAAAGTTAAACATAATCAAAATTTATGAAGACAAATTTGATATTATGTTAAAATACCTTAAATATTTGTTTTGCCAACATTGACTTTGCAACCACTTAAATTTCAAGATGAGCAAATTCTAATGCTCTTAGATTATTTTATTATAGGTAACTTATAATGAGAGTTTCTTTTTATAGAAATATTTTGACTTAGTAAATGCTAGTGACCTGAATTGAGAATTTGTTCATTTAACTATCGACTACGTTATTCATTATCAAAACCTAGTAGCTAATAATATAATTATACTTTAATAAAGTTAGTTTTATGGACATTGATTTGCATTTGCAGAGGAAATTGAAAATCTACCCCTATTACAAGAATTGCACATTTAAAATAATAAACTATATAATTAAATAATATCGAAAAAAATTATTCATCTTACTGGAAAATTTCTGTAAAATAATGATATAACTTGATTTCTTGTGGTAATAGTCATGTCAAAACTTCTTTTCTTATAAACTTGGATGTTTCTATTTCTAGAAATAGAAAGAGAGCATTCTTTGATATAATAATACTTGTCATGATTGTTGGCAATCTATAAATATTCAAAATTGATATTTATAATTTCGTTTGGGTCATTTTTTCCTCAAGTTGACATCTAACCATATCAATTTTATCGATAGTATTAAAGACTTTTATTTTATCATTTTTTATTCATCACATATTATGATAATGATAATACATAATGTGTTAAAATTTATTTTTTATGATATTAGAAAAAATTAGCTCAAGGAGATGTAAGGTGTACTAGATTTTAAAGGGGAGGAATGATTATAGGATTAATATCAATTGATCTGATCTCATCCCCAACTATCGCCTCTTTTATAGCAATGGCTAAAAAATAAAAGTAATTCATGTTAGTAAAATATTTTGAAAGAAGATCTAAATTTTAATAATTATATGATATTATCTAAAATGTTGAATAATATAGCATAATTAGTTAAAAAAAAAAAAGCAATCTTGATGGCATTAAAAAAACTACACAAATTTTCACAAACTACTTATTTTTACGGTCCATATTGCGGTGAACTTGGTGTTATTAATCATAAGTTTTAAAATCGAAACATGCATAATGCGTCATCGTATATTATTCCGAATATCTTAAGCAAGTGAAACTATATTATTACTAAAATAATATTTTAGCCAACTATTCTAATTCTCAAGATGATGGTGGAGCAATCTCTTTATATGATAGTGTAAAAAATTACATTGTCGTTTAAAGAAGGAAGATCGTTAGGCCAATAAGAAGTTGTCTTCGAAACGTGATAGACTAAAATTACATTATACGTAAAAAAAATAAGTTTTGCATTATTGAAGTAATGTGTAGATGGTTGAATTATTAATCACAAGAGTGAGGTAATATAAAGATTAGGGTCAATTAAATTTTATGCACAATGTTATATTATTTTAATACTTTTTATGTAACTGAAATCTTCATTGTATATAGCAACTTCCGTAGTATCTAATAATGTATAAAATGGAAGAATTGAAATGTATAAAAGTTGAATAAAAAATCATGACATCATACAATTTATAAACTATGCTTGTTATATCCATAAGGTAAATATTTTATAAGAATTTTATCATCTTTTGACAAGATACTTATAGTTTATATAACACTATTAAGATTTAAATTTTAAAAAATTATTTCATATCTTTCAAGTGCATAAAAGCTACTAAGAGAGGATTTAAAGTTTACTTTATGAATTACTAATTAATACATCAGTAGTTTAGTATGTTATGCTCTTTTTGAGATGAAGTATATAAAGCATGGTGTAAAACTCTCCACGCTTAGAATTATTATTTAAAAAGAGGCCCAATTTAATTTTTTATGTTGTCAATTTAGTATTCTTGTAATATGAAAAAATCTAAATGTGGATTGAAAATTCTCACTAGTACAATTTTATATTTGAATAATTTCTTGTTCACCTTATTCAGGAATATAGTTGATGATCCTCTTCGTACAAGTTAAAAATATTAAAATACGGATGTATTGATTGTCAACTTGACTTGTTCGAGTCATTTGTTAATTATTTTATATCAGAAGTATAATATTTTATAATAAATATCTATTATCTCATGATAATTTAAATCGAGATATGATGTTATCAATATTGTATTTATCGATAATAAACCTAAAAATATTTGTAATTATTTATCTTTGCTTTTATGTTAATTCTTTTACTCAAATCCTAAAAAAGATAAATTTTAATAATGTATTGTTAAAAGGAGTGAATAAAAAGTCAAACATATTAAAAATCTAAAATGTTACAATTATATAAAAATTTTAGAAAACTTTAGTTTTGCCTACTCTAAGATTATAACCACTTAAAGTTTAGGATGAGTGTATTTTTATGGTCCAATGCTAGTTTATCTTGGGCAACTAATAAGGCATTTATACTTTCTTTTTATAGCAATGTTTCAACTCATTACCAACTAGTGACTTGAAATTAAATTTTTTTCATTTAACTATCATGTAAGTTATTTATCATTAAAATATAAGAGCTTAGAATATTGTTATAATATAATGGAGTGAGGATATTGTGTGTTGGTCTACTTTTGTAGTGGAAATTGGAACTCTAACTCGCTCTCACGAATTATCAATTTATGGCAATAGACTATATAATTAAATAATATTGAAAAACAATATATTATATTGGAACAATTATGTAATATAATGACATAACTATATTTTATGTGGTAATAGTTATATCCAACCTTCTTTTCAAGAAAACATAGAACCGATAGTTATAATAATGCTTTTCACGGATGAAAGTTAATATTTAAAATTTCATTTGGGTTATCTTTTCTATAAGCTCACATTTAACTATTTCAATTTTATCGATAAAATTTGAGAGACATGTATTTTAATAATTTTTATTTCATTTCGAAGTAAAATAATGACAACGCATAATGCATTACAGTTTATTGTTTATGATATTAAGACAATGAACCTAATCGTGTACAGCGGGGACTATAGGATTATGTAGAGGAGGAATGATAAAAGGTTTTATATCGAATGATTTGATGTCATCTCCAGCTATAGCCTCTTTGATAGCAATGGCTAAAGAGCAAAAGTAATTCAATTAGTAAAATATTTTGAATCAAGATCTAAATTTTAACAAGCATACGAAGCAATAAAAACTATTATCGAATATAGCAAAATTAGTAAAAGAAACAAGCTTTTAGATTTGCATCAAAAGAATTGAAGATAGCTCTTCACTTAACATATTTCCTATATGGTCCGCATTTAGAAGAACTTGGTGTTATTTATCATTGTTTTAATATCAAAACTACAATAATGCTGGATCATACGCTATTTCAAATACTATAAATAAATAAATAATAATTACTACTGACCTAAGATTTTTGCCAACTCTTCTAATGCTGAAGATGATGTTGGAGCAAGCTTATCAGACGCTACTGAGAAAAATTGCATTGTCGTTAAGAGGAGGAAGACCATCAGGCTGATGAGAAGTTGTTTTAGAAACATGATGGGCCAACACTTGAATATTTGTAAATGAAATTACAATACTGAAGTAATATATCTTGATGGATGAATTATTTATCGCAAGAGTGAGTTGCTTTAAAGATTAGGATTAATTAAACGTTATGCATGAGGTTTTAGTTTTTTGAAACTGACCATGGTCGTCTAGAAACTGAAATCTTCATTGTATATTGTAACTTTCTTTGCATGCAATAACATATCTCATGGTACAAGGGAAATGTATATAAATTAAATAAAGAATTGTGACTTTATACACTATGCTTGTTATATTTATTAATAAATATTTTATAGAAATAATGTCATCTTTTAACATAATGCATATACTTTATGTAAAAATCTAAGATTATTGTATGGTAAGTTGAAAAAAATATATTCCATATCCTTCAAGTGCATAAATATAATTGAGAGAGGAATAAGCATCTCTTTTGTAAATTGGCTAGTAATCCTTTAGTCATCCAATACTTTATGCTCTTTTTGTGATCAATTACATGAGGCATGGTCCTAAACTCCACACATAGAAATCTTTTTTAAAAATAAAACTAACTTAATTTTTTTGACGATCAATTTTCTTGTAATTTTTGAAAATATAAAAAGCAAAAATTCTCACTCTTAGAAATAATGATTTGAATAATATCTAGTTCACCTTTATTAATGAACCTAGTCGATGATATTTTTCATAAAATTTAAAAATATCAAAATGTGGATGAAATTATTGTCAATTTGACATATTCAAGATGTTTGTTCATTATTTTATATCAAAAGAGCAAACTATTTCAATAAACATCAAGATTATCATGATAATTTGAGTCATAATATGATGTTATCATGATTTTAAACGAGCATGGCAAAGTTAGAAATATTTGTAAAAAAGTCTTTCATTTTGTGTTAATTTGTTTCCCTCATGCTAAATAACAAAGATGAATTTTAATAATCAATTGTATAAATATGTGAACTAAAAAGTTAAACATAATCAAAATTTATGAAGACAAATTTGATATTTTGTTAAAATACCAGCGGACTCTTTTTCCCAGTTAGCGCTCCAGATTGCGCTGCAGTTTGAAATTATTCATCACTCTTTTTCCCAGTTAGCGCTCCAGATTGCGCCTCCTCCGCTCGCGGAGAGTAGCCAACTTCTCGCTCATCATGTTCGTTGATGCACTCCTCTTGAGCGGCTCCAACAACATGAGAGCGAGTGTGCACATGCAGCCCACCTGCGGCTGCTTGGGGCAAGGGTCCGGCTTGCCCCGTCTTGCTTGATTCGCCACGATTATTTTCCATGGCGAAGTTGCGAAGTCCCTTCGCTGCTCGCTCGAAGTGCTTGCCCGCTCTGATACCACAATGTCACGGCCTTAGCTAGAATTGCCTAAGGCGTGAGGCACCCTTGCGGCCAAAGACGCGAACTTAGCTTGCGTTGCCTAAGTCGCGAGTCACCCTTGCGGCAAAGATGCGAACTTAGCTTGCATTGCCTAAGTTGCGCTTCGCCCTTGCGATATTGCTTTGCAAGGATCAGCCCACTTGTAACCTCTCATAAGTCCCGAAGGACCTGTAAAAAGAGAAAGTTGATTAGTTCGAAAGAACGAGCGACGGACAAGTCCCGACGTCTCACGAAAAGGGGAAGCTTTACAAGCAATTCAGCGAGCACCTTGCGTGCATAAGAGAAAAGAGGGAGAGGGGGAAAATAAGGGCTTTAGAAGGTTGAATGAATAGCTGCAAGCCCACAAACAACCGCTCACCTGGTCCCGGGCGTGACAACAAGTTCCCGTCAAGGCAACGTGCGAACTTGCGAAAGAGTGTTCAACGCCCGGTATATATCAGAAGCCCCATCCAGCCCTGTGCCACCCGGGGGGTTCAAAGGGGCTGAGATGGCTGACGTTTTGGTGAGCGGAGGTAGATTCCAGAAATCAGCCCGCGGCACGCGAAAACGGAGCTGTTTTGGGCTGTTTTGGGGCTGTTTTGCTCGGTTCGGTGAGCGGTCGCTTTGTAACGCTGCAGTTTGTTCGAACTTACATTTTTACAAGAAAAATGACCCAAAACTAAGACAAAATAGGCTACCAAGCAGCTGTACATGTAGGTGTGAGTGACGAGCGGTTCGTTGAACGGAGTTATTGCGGGTGTGCGACGACCGTTCGTGACAGAATGTCTAGACTTCTGACAAACTCTCGAACTCCCAACAAAATCGTGTCCTTGACTCCAGAACTTCATTTTGCTTCATGCCTTGCTATCGTAGTTAATCCTGCACATGTAAAACACACTACGATCTAAACAATTATTACTAAGCATGAATCATGTTGTCCGATATGTCATTGGTCCATCGACGTTTCGTCCGATTCTTCGGCGCATCGTCCTCTCTTGCAGCCTATTGCCTAATTGACCAGTTGACCTCTGCAACTCCGATATACTTGGCAAAATTTTTGCTCTTCTTGGCCCGATGCCCGAATCCATGGCCCGAAGCATTCTATCGATACATCATCCGATCCTTTGGCTAGACGTCTAATCTTCTGATATGTTTTCCTCTGGCACAACATGATTCTTCCTACTTTAATTGTCACATCCTGATCGAAGCATCCTGCGTCACTAAAAACACAGATCAAATCATAAACACTTATCAATTGGTTTCATTATCAAAATACGAGATTCAACAATCTCCCCTTTTTTGATGATGATAATCAATTGATGATGAAGTTTACCTTAACTCCCGGAGTTTAAACAAACTCACCCTATCAATATGCCATATTGATAGAACATTGAATTTAAGCTGAATTTAAGTCATTGTAAATTTTATCATGAATATTTACAACAGGTCATCATGCATAACATGATCATACTTCTTCCCCTTTATCATCAATAAAAAGAAGTATAACTTTCTAGTGTTTGGAAATACAAATTCAAATCATTGTATAAAAAATATAATATCAAGTTTTATCATCATGCAATTTGTAAGCTAGAAAATTTAACAAGTGCTACATCATGCAAGCTATCATATTGTAGATATGCAAGGTAGTAAGATAGTAAGTTTACAATATACAAGCTAGCAAAATTTAAAGATATGTAAGTTGACATATTTGCTTTTCTAGCAAGTTTTTGAAATGTACAAGATAGCATCATTTTTGCATTTTCTTGCAATGTGAAACTTAGCAAAATTCACAATATAGCATCATTCATTCTTCTCTTTTGAGAAGTGCAAGCTTATCAATTTTGCTTTCTAGCAAGTTTTGCTCCCCCTTTGTCATTGTCAAATAGAAGGGAAGAATACAATATTGTAATTCTTTTCCTTTTATATCAATTTCCAAATCATGACAAAGGTAAACAACAAAAATGAATGTCAAAAGATCATATCTCATTTTTGATAAGTTTCTTCTTTTTTGTAAATAGAAAGCATGATAAGAAACGATCTTGATTCAAAAAGAAAACTCAAGTTATAATTCATGAATTAACAAAAATCATGATTCATTTGATAAAAAGATTGTTGATTTATACATTTAAACCAACATCACTTCAACTCATCATGTATAATTTCAAAATGTAAAATCATCAAACATGATACAAACATTTGTGTTCAAAACCTTCATCATTACTCCCATGCATGATAATAAAGCATTCATGATACCAAACATTAAATCAATATTTTTAACCATTTATCTCTTCATGATTGTTGGTACCAAATATTCATCAATAAATCAACATTTTGATCATTTATTTTCTCTTGAGCAATTGGCAAAAAGAACCATAGGAGAAAAAATGATATAATATCTTGATTGATGCTTAAGAAATCTTTAGTTATAAATCTAAAAAAAAAAATCAAGATAAAGCTCATTCAAATTCAAATTGTCAAAATAATCAAAATCTCAACATTTTTTTTAATAAATTCAAAATGGCATAAATAATTTTATTGATCTCTCAGTGAAAAATCGATAAGATAGAGAAAAAAAAATTTTCAAAAAAAATGCTTTCCTCCTTTTGTTTCAACTTATTCATTGATTTCATACATGTATGTTCTTTTCTTTTATGCCAAATCAAAACATGCATTATTTTTAAAATCAAAAAAATAACTTTCATTACGGTAAAAATCGATAATCCATAAATCTCAAGAATCATCATACATAAATTTGAAACATAAACTTATTAAGCATGATATCAAATCATTACTTCAAATCAAACATGATTTCATTAATCATAGAGCATCTTCAATCAAAATTGAGAAACAATATGATTCATCTTGTTAGTGTACAAGCATTAGATTTATACCTAACATTCTAGTGCATTTAAAACATTAAGCATGATTTCATAAGTCATTTTTAATCAAAATCATTTTGTTTATTTATCATAAGAAATATAATTTTCATGATTATTTTTAAAATCACTAGAAAGGTAAGCATGATCCTTATTTTTTGCATTTTCATTATATTATTCAACATGTAATTTTTAAGAAAAATAATTATTCTAAACTAAATTAAAAGTAACTCATGAAAAGCATCATGTAATTTTGAAATAAATTAAAGACATTTTGATTACCTCATCGTCGAAAGCCATTAAGGCGTAGTATGCCACCTTGCCTTTGTTGATTTTCTCCTCATCTTCGGATGAGCTTGATTCGTCCAACATTACTTTATTCTTCTTGCGTATAGCAAGTAGTTGTGTTCTTTTTATTCTTTAATTTTTGTTTCATTAACTTTTTAAATTTCATAAGTAGTTCAAGTTCATCATCACTTGAGCTTATGCTCGAGTGGTCTTCATGTGTTCTAAGTGCCAAATCATTTGTGTTCTTTGGAAGGTTGTTCTTGAATTCTTCACATGCATTGCACATCATTTCATAGGTCATCAAAGACCCTATAAATTCTTGGAGAGGGAAATAGTTCAAGTTTTTTTATTCTTGAATAGCCGTTACTTTTGAATCCCAAGTTTTAGAGAGTGAGCTTAAAACTTTATTCATAAGTTCAAGATTCGAAAAACTTTTAACAAGAGCTTTTAAATCATTGACGACATCCATAAAACGGGTGTACATGTCAATAATGGTTTCTCTCGGCTTCATTCGAAAAAGTTTAAAATCATGCATTAAAAAGTTAATTTTTGAATCTTTAACTTTGCTAGTGCCTTCATGTGTGATTTCGAGAATGCGCTATATGTCAAAAGTCGTTTCGCACATAAGAAACCTTCGTACGATAAAATCTATTTTTGACGAAAAACCATTTCGTAAAGGTAATAACTTTGAAAGTAGTGAATGTAAAGAGTAAGTAAGGAGGTTTACAGTTAAAGTGAATTACTCAAAAAAAATTCAAACCAGATTTTAGAGTGGTTCGGTCGTCGTGACCTACATCCACTTTGCCGATTCCTCTTCCGTCGAGGCCACCGGCATCCACTATCGATCTTCCTTTAAAGGCGAAGATCAAACTCCTTCTTACACCCCCTCTTCTCCTTTTACCGGGTTTAGGAGACAACTCTTACAAGCACTCACTCCTCTCTCAAACTATTCTAACACTTAGAACTTTGAAGAGGAGGAATCTCACAAGAGATTACAACAGCGTTTTTCCCTTTTAAAATTCTCTGTGCTTGTGTATATTAACCAGGGATGAGAGGGGTATTTATATGCCTCAAGTTGATTTAAACTTGGAGCCTAAAAATATCTCATCTCAAGTTTCCTGGGATTAGGCGGTACCACCGCTAGTGTCAATTTGACACTAACACTGCACTGGGCGGTACTACCGCCTGGGAGGACGTGTTGGGCGGTACCATCGCCCAGACTAGTGGTACCACCACCTGTAGCCTCACGGAGGCTGTGTCTGGGTGGTACCACCGCCAGACACAATCTCGAAGATTGTGCCACGACGGTGCCACCTCTAGGGTCACTGTTTGGGCCTTTCATTGGGCCCAACACAGTCCTTACATGGGCCCAACTAGCCCCTAGTTGGGTTGGCCCAAATCCAATCCCAATTACATGCTAACTATGAATTCTAAGACATTTCCTAAGCTAAATAAGTCTGTAAGTCTAGTTTCTTCCAAAGAGCTTTCGGCGATCTTCCGGCGAACTTTCGACGATCTCTCGGCAATGTTCCAGCGGACTCCCGGCAAGCTCTTGGATTTCACGGTAATCTTCTTAGCGAGTTCCGACGAGCTTCTTCCGACAAGCTCCTAGACTTCTCGGCTAGTTCCTGCAGAACTTTCGATGAACGTCTGGACTTCTAACGAACTCTCGAACTCCCAACGAAATCGGGTCCTTGACTCCGAGACTTCATTTTGCTTCATAACTTGCTATCATAGTTAATCCTGCACATGTAAAACACACTTCAATCTGCACAATTTCCACTAAGCATGAATCATGATATCCGACATGTCATTGGTCCATTGACGCATCATCGTATCTTGTAGCTTATTGCCCAATCGGCTAGTTGACCTCCGCAACTCCGATATACTTGGTAGAATTTCCACTATTCTTAGCCCGATGCCCGAATCCTTGGCCCGAAGCATTCAGTCGATGCATCATCCGATCCTCTAGCTAGACGTCCAATACACACACACACACACATATATATATATATATATATATATATATATATATATATATATATATATATATATATATATATATATATATATATATATATATATATAATAGAGAGAGAAAGTAAGGTTTCTGAGTTTTCTGCTTGACGATCGGTGGCCAAACGTTGTCAGTTTTGGCCCAAATTTTATGTGAAGAATCCTTGCAGCAAACTCTACAATCCTAACGGTGTTGATCTACAATTTATCCTCTCTGAGGTACTTTCCTACTATACCCACTTTGTGAGACCTAGAATTCCCTTTTTTAGAAGATCCTTCTTATGATATGCTATGCTAAAGCCAAGATTATGTTCTTGATTGTATTATGATCCTCTAGTTGTTCTTAAAAGATTTACTGTAAACCTGTTATCATTATTATTGATAGTGGAAGTTTGAGGTGGACTACGGTCCCGTGGTTTTTCTCACATTGGGTTTTCCACGTTAAAAGATTTGGTCTCACTGTGTGATTGAAGATTTTCTCTATTGTTTATGCTGTGCTGGTTGATATAACCATATATATGATGGAGGCAGTTAGTCTCATAATTGCTCATGTGGTGACTTACATAGTTCAAAACCAATCGTGTAGTGGCTTAGAGTTGATGAGTTGAGTGAATTATTATGAATATAATAATTCACTGAGCTAGGAGTTTTGATATGTATGCCTCATGACAAGCTCGATATTATGCGTAGAGGGTCACATAAATATAATAGGTGTTTTGATGGGTAGAAGTTTGGATATGAGATATCTGCTAGAGCCCTTATCTTATTGGATATCCAATAAGCCCATGAATTATTGGATCATATGGATCAGATATAATAAGAGCCAATAAGAGATTATTGTGTAGAGATCCACTAATCTAAGAGGCTTGGGTAGTTGGATGGAGATCCAGTACCCAATAGGATAGGATCCATTATGGTTAAATTGATATGAGACCTCTATAAATAGGAGGAAACTAAATAGCCATAGGATAGATCCCTTTTGGCTGTCACCTCATATTCTCCTCTCTTCCTCTCCTCCTCAACCTGCAGCCCCTATTTTGGGACATATGGACAACAAGAAGGGTTGGCCCCTTCTAGATTGCGTGGTGCACGTAGCGAGGAGATTTAAGTAGCGATTTAAGGAGCATCTTCACAGCCCCTGCTGTGTGGATCAATGCTAGAGAGGAGGACAGTTGACCTTCTTCATCCTCTTTCATAGATCTACAGAAATTCAGGGATACAAGATCTCCCTAGGTAACATTTTCTTACATGCATAATTTTTTGTTTCACGGGTTTTTACACACCAATTTTTGCACGATGAAAAGAGACTAATTTTTATAGAAATCTGGGGTTTTTGTTTATGTTCTTCCATTATGCATATGATGCCACCCCCAGATTTCCCAACAGATATGTGGTTGGAGTGTTTAAGTCTTGATCGATGTCTTTTGGAGTCAAATTGAGTTGGTATTAGGCTAAAATCATGCCAACTTGTCAAGAAAGCTAATGGGCTTGGACCAGAGCCAAATGGGACCTATTATAATGCCAAATCAATGGGCTTGAGCAAGCTTGGGCAGTGGTACCACCTAGACAGACATTGTTTTGTGCATATTAATACTATTGGTGGTGGTACTGCCCAGGATGGTGGTGGTATGACTGCAGGATCATCCAAATCCCAAAATTTTTTATGATTTGAATTTTTTTGCTCCATCTTGAAGCCATTTGGGCTATAAATACCCCCGACCAAGGCTTGGTTGGAGCAAGAAATAAGTTGTGAAGTTTGTAAGGGTTATCACTCTCTTTGAACAATGGTTGAGTCTCTTCCTCCTCCTTGAGTCTAAAAGTGATTCTCAAAATGTCGGAGGTGTGAGGTCTTTTATAAAAGAATGAGTGTAGAGGTTCTCTCTTGAGCTTGTTAAAATGAGAAGTGTTATAACAATGGTAGTTGATCTTCACCCATTGGAAAGAAGATCAATAGTAAAAGCTGGTGGCCTCGAGAAAATAGGAATTGAGAGTGGACATAGGTTGGGACGACCAAACTACTATAAATCGGTTTATATTTCTTCTCTTGCATTAATTTATTGTTGTATCTTGATTTATCGATTGAACTTTTTGAAATTGATTTAAACTTTTTATAGCACTAATTTACCAACCCCCCCCCCCCCCCCCCCCCACCCCCCATTATAACAAAAATCAATCCTACATAGCATGCAATTAAAAAACGATCATCATGCAAATAACCTGGCTCTGATACCATTGTTGGGAAACCATCGAAGGTGCATCACATGCATAGTGAAAAAAAATAAAATAAAATGATTTTCCTAACAAGGAGTATTAGATCATTGGGTGATGATTGTGAGCATAAAACTCGAAATTACAAAACCACACTAAGAGGGTGAGATGTTCTCACCTAGGGGAGCTCATATATCCTATAAAATACCAATCCTAGTCCAACAAATGAAGAAATTCTGTCAAACTCCTCTCTGGCGGTGATCTACATAGTGGACGACAATGGCAATGCACCTCTTCCTCGCTGTGCGTTCTCTCCTCATGACAATATACCACCATGCAGCAACAATAAGCAAGAAGGGGTCAGCCCTCTTATTGTCCTCTCACACTAGGGAGGGGGCTCACAGCATGAGAGAGATGGGAGGAAGAGACGAGGAGGCCGACGGCTTTAGGGGTCTAGCCTATGATCCTTTGAGCACCACTCGAGAGCTCCTTCATGAAAACCCTAATAGATATTTCTTAATGGGTATTGGATCCTCATCCAATAACTACTGGCTTAATGGGTATTGAATCCCCATCCAATAACCCCTTTAAACTCCATGCTCTATTAGGTCTCACCCAATGGATCCATTAAAACAAGGGTAAAAGAGACTTATTGGATATCCCATATCTAATCCTCTATTCGTCGAGTCATCTACCATATGTATGTTGTTAGGATTAAGAGTCGGCACTAAGAGGGGGGGTGAATTAGTGCAGCGGTAAAAATTACGTCTTCAATAGTCTCGTTGCGATAAAACTATTTACGTTGAAAATCGATCTCGAAAATATCTTAACTTGAAACACATTCGTAAATAAATTGAAGGCAGTAAGCACTTAAAGAGGTTTGCAGTAAGGTAATAGCAAGAATAAAATGCAAACCAGAGAACACGGCAATTTTAGAGTGGTTCGGTCAACGTGACCTACATCCACTTTCGGCTTCCTCCTTCGACGAGGTCATTGGCATCCATTAGAGGCCTTCCTTTAATAGGCGAAGGCCAATCACCTTTTATACTCCTCTTCTCCTTTTACCAGGTTTAGGAGATAACCCTTACAAGCACTCACTCTCCTCTCTAAACAGAATTCTAACACTTAGACTTGGAGGAGAGAATTTTCTAAAGAGATTGCAGCAGCGTTTCTTTACTTTTAGACTCTTGTGCTTGTGTATTTTAACCAGGGATGAGAGAGGTATTTATAAGCTTCAAGTTGATTCAAACTTGGAGCCTAAAACTTTCCCATCCCGGGTTCCCTGAGCATGGGCGATACCATCGCCCAGTGTCAATCTGACATTGACATTGCCCTGGGCAGTACCACCACCCAGGTCTGGTGGTACCACCGCCTAGGGGGTAGTGCTGGGCGGTACCACCACCCAAACTGGCGATACCACCGCCTGGCACCCTGCCAGGGATGGTACAACCACCTAGACTGGCGGTACCACCGCCTAACACAGTCTCGAAGACTGTGCCATGACGGTGAGACTTCTTGGAGCACTGTTTAGGCCTCTCATTGGGCCCAACACAATTCTTACATGGGCATAGCTGGTCCCTAATTGGGTTGGCCTAGATCCAAACCCAATTAAGTGCTAACTACAATTCCTAAGACATATTCTAAGCTAAATAAAGTCCGTAAGTCTTGGTTCTTCCGTCGAGCTTCCAGCGAACTTCCGGTGAACTTCCGACGATCTCTCGGCAATGTTCCGGCGGACTCTCCGGCAAGCTCCTGGACTTCACAATGATCTTCTTGGCGAGTTCCGATGAGCTTATCTAGCAAGCTCCGAGACTTCTCGGCTGGTTCCGTCAGAACGTCCGACGAACGTTCGGACTTCCGACGAACTCTCAAACTCCCAACTATTAGAGCTAGCCCCAGGAAATTTACCAAAAGGTAATTTGGCAACCCAAAAAAAGATAATAAAGCAGAAAAATAAAAGAGACAAGAACACCAGATTTACGTGGTTCGGTCAATTGACCTACAACCACGAACGAAGGAGGAGCAAATCACTACTATAAAAGAGGACTATTACAAATGTCTTAGGAAGATGTTCCTAGGCTATAAAACACCTGAAACTACTAAACAAGAAAACCAAAAGCAAACAATTATGTGTTTCTTGTGGTGCTTCTTGTGATGCATCTGACTTCAAAGCCCAGGTCCTTATTTATAGTTTAAACAGGAGATACCAAACTTGATTTTCCTGATGTGGGACTTGCCAAACTAATAAATCTCCACCTTAGCATGTCCCAACATTAACAATTAACAAAACTTACTCTACCTTCTTCATAAAAGCCCTAATGGGCAATCACCAACAATGAACACCAACCAAGTCCAAGCACTGCTTGAACTTGTAAACCGGAAGAGGCTTCGTAAGCATATCAGCTGGATTGTCCTTCGTATGAATTTTCTGAACAAGGACCTTTCCCTCAGCAATGGTATCCCGAATAAAATGAAACCTCACATCAATGTGTTTCGTCCTCTCATGATACATCTGGTCTTTAGTCAAATGAATAGCACTTTGACTATTACAGTAAATTATAGTAATACCTTGATGCAAACATAATTCGTCGAACAAACCTCTTAACCATAAAACTTCTTTGATCGCCTCTGTCACTGCCATATATTTTGCCTCTTAGTATATAAAGCCACGATAGGTTGTAAGGAAGCTTTCCAACTAACTGCACAATCGCCAACGCAAAAAACATACCCTATCAAAGATCTTCGTTTATCAAGATCCGGAGCATAATTAGAGTCGACGAAACCAACCAAAGTGTCACGATTGTTTCCAAACTCCAAATAAGCATCTGAAGTCCCTTCCAAGTATCTGAGAATCCACTTCACAGCCTGCCAATATGTTTTACCTGGGAGAGACATATATCTGCTAACCACACTAACTGCTTATGAAATATTTGGACGAGTACAAACCATTGCATACATAATACTGCTGATGACATTGGAATATGGAACTTGCACCATATATTCTTCCTCTTCAACTAACTATGGTGACTGAGCAACAGATAGCTGAAAATGGCTAGCAAGAGAAGTACTCACTGGCTTAGCGTTTTTCATGCCAAACCTCTCCAAGACTTTCTCGAGGTAATTTTTCTGAGTCAGAAATAATTTTCCAACTCCTCATTCTCTTTTGATCTCCATGCCAAGAATTTTCTTAGCTGCTCCTAAATCTTTGATTTCAAATTCACTACTCAGCTGCATTTTCAAAGTGTGAATTTCTGACAAATTTTTAGCTGCAATAAGCATGCCATCAACATAAAGCAACAAATACACAAAAGAGTCATCAGTAAACTTCCGGAAGTAGACACCGCTATAATACATGCTCCTCGTGTAACCATAACTCAACATAAAAGAATCAAACCTCTTATACCACTGTCTTGGAGACTGCTTCAATCCGTACAAGAATTTCTTTAACAAGCAAACATGGTCTTCCTTATCATCAACTTTAAATCCATAAGGTTGTTCCATATAAATTTGTTCTTCAAGTTTACAATGTAAGAAAGCTGTCTTGACATCAAGTTACTCCAATTCCAAATCATACATGGCAACTAAAGCAAACAAAACACGAATAGAGCTATGTTTAACAACAGGTGAAAATACGTCATGAAAATCAACACCATGTACCTGACTATAGCCCTTTGCAACCAATCGTGCTTTGTACCTTGCATCTTCAACCCCTGGAATACCTTCCTTCCTTTTGAAGACCCATTTGCATCCAATAATTTTCTTACCCGAAGGTGGCTTCACAAGATCCCAAGTTCTATTCTGATGGAGAGATTCAATTTCTTCATTCATCGCAATCAACCACTTAGCGGAATTATCATAAGAAACTACATCTGAGTAGGTAGTAGGTTCACCAACTTCACTTGTTTCTTCTGCAGACAAAGCATATGCAACTAAATTTGTATATCTTTGTGGTGGTCAAATATCTCTCCATAGTCTATCCTTGGCTATGGAATATTGCTCTTCCTCTAGATCATCTTCGTTAGTAGACTTGGGATCATCTACTAGTATTCTTTGAGTCAAAGAGTTTGATTGAAAAGAATAAAAACTACCAATCTCAAGCTTCACCTACTTCTGCGCACTATCATTTGTACAACTAGTAGATTCCTCTTTGGAAGATAACATAGACAATTCATTAAAAGTAACATCTCTACTGATTATAAATTTTGGGGATTTAGGATCAGAACACCATAATCTGTATCCTTTCACCCTAGAAGCATACCCAAGGAAAATACACTTTTAGCTCGAGGCTCTAATTTTCCTTTATTTACATGCATGTATGTTGGACACCCAAAAAATTTTAAATTAGAGTAATTAGCAGGAGTACCTGACTAAACTTTCTCCGGAGTTTTAAAGTCAAGTGCTGTAGAAGGAGCGCGGTTAACAACGTAACAGGCCATATTAATCGCCTCTACCCAAAAGTCCTTTGTCAACCCTGCATTTGAGATCATACACCTTGCTCTCTCCGAGAGTGTTCTATTCATACGTTCGGCCACACCATTTTGCTGAGGCATCATCATAATAGTGCGATACCGAACAATTCCTTCGTTTTTACAAAATTCATCAAAGTCACCTTCACAAAATTCCATGCCATTATCTGTTCGAAGCCGCTTAATCTGTTTACCTGTTTGCTTCTCAATCAAAGCCTTTCATTGTTTAAAGGTTAGAAAAACATCATTTTTATGCTTCAGAAAATAAACCCAAACTTTCCTGGAAGAATCGTCAATGAAAGTCAACATATACTTGGCACCACTCTTAGACTGAACACGAGCTAGACCCTAAAGGTCTGAATGAATATAGTCAAGAGTACCTTTCATTTTGTGAACTACCGAAGAATTGAAGCTGACTCTTTTCTGCTTTCCAAAAATGCAGTGTTCATAGAAATCCAGTAGTCCAGTACTCTGTCCGCAAAGAAGACCCCTTTTGCTTAATATGCTCAAACATTTTTCGCTCATATGACCCAAACACATATGCCATAATTTGGTGATGTCAGAATCAGACAATGATGATGAGGAGACTGCAACCGAGCCTATGACAGTAGTTCCCTGCAAAATATTTAAGCTACCAGACCTACAAGCTTTCATAACAACAAGGGCACTTCTAGAAACTTTCATAACTCCACCTTCAGTTGCGTATTTACACCCAAGAGCCTCTAGGGTGCCTAAATAGATGAGATTTATTTTTAAATCAGGAATATGTCTAACATTAGTGAGCATCCTCACAATACCATCGTGCATTTTAATTCAGATTGTGCCTCTACCAACAACATCATACGCAACATTATTGCCCATCAAAACAATTCCACCATTACAAGATTCATATGTGGAAAACAAATCTCTATTGGGACACGTGATAAAAAACAACTCGAATTTAAAATCAATTCATTTTTAGACCTCGTCCTGTCATCAGTAGCAAAGAAAATGTTTCCAAAATTCTCATCAGCTGCTACACTAGCTTCAGCGGACTCAGTAGTTTTCTCAACAAGTTTTCCCTTTTGCTTTAATTTATTTTTCAATTTAAAGCAATCAGCCTTAATGTGCCCCATTTTATGACAATATTTGCACTCCAAATTTCTATGTCTGGATTTAGATCTACTACTATCAAATTCTCTTTTATCCATTCTACCCCTAACAACCAGACCCTCAACCTGATTCCCTCTACTTTTCCTAGTGATATCCCTGTCTATCTGCTCCTTAAATTTTAGTGCAGATTTAATAATTTCCTGATACGAAATTGTTTCTTTTCCATAAATCATAGTATCACGAACTACTTAAAGGATTGGGGAAGAGAACACAAAAGTAATAGGGCCTTATCCTCGTCATCAATTTTCGCATCTATATTCTCCAAATCCATAACTAAGGAATCAAATTTATCAAGATGTGAGAGTATAGATATACCTTCAGTCATCTGAAGCATATACAAACTCTGCTTCAAGTAGAGACGATTCTCCATTGTCCTCTTTATATACAAGGCTTTAAGCTTGTCCCACATGCTCTTAGCCATAGTCTCCGTAGCTACCTCCCGTAAAACCTCATTAGAGAGATTTAGAATAATACTTGATCGGGCCTTCTTATCCATACCCGCAAGCTCTTCTTTTAACATATCATCTGGAATGTTCTCAGGTCCCTGTAGTGTCAAATCAACTTCGTCTTGAACCAGAATGGCCTCCATCTTGAGTTGCCACATACCGAAGTTGATATTTTTATCGATTTTCTCGACAACGATCTTTGTTATTGTTATCGTTGTCAAAAGATCCCGAAACCAGGCTCTGATACCAGTTTGTTAGAGCTAGCCCTAGGAAATTTAACAAAGGGTACTTTGGCAACCCAAAAAAAGATAATAAAGCAGAAAAATAAAAGAGATAAGAATACTAGATTTACGTGGTTCGTCAATTGACCCACATCTATGGACGAAGGAGGAGCAAATCACTACTATAAAATAAGACTATTACAAATGCCTTAGGAAGATGTTCCTAGGCCATAAAACACCTGAAACTACTAAATAAGAAAACCCAAAGCAAACAATTATATGTTTCTTGTGGTACATTGACTTCAAAGCCCAGGCCCTTATTTATAGTTTAAACAGGAGATACCAAACTTAATTTTCCTGATGTGGGACTATATGGGACTTGCCAAACTAACACCAACTAAGTCGCGTCCTTGACTCCGAGACTTCATTTTGCTTCATGCCTTGCTATCGTAGTTAATCCTGCATATGTAAAACACACTTCGATCTAGATAATTAATACTAAGCAATAATCATGTTGTCCGGCATGTCATTGGTCCCTCGATGCTTCGTCCGATTCTTCGGCGCATCGTCCTCTCTTGCGGCCTATTGCCCAATCGGCCAGTTGACTCCGCAACTCCGATATTCTTGGCGCAATATCCGCTCTTCTTGGCTCGATGCCTGAATCCACGACCCGAAGCCTTCTGTTGATACGTCGACCGTTCCTCCGGCCCGACGTCCAATCTTCTAACATGTTTTCCCCCGGCCCAACATGATTCTTCCTGTTTTAATTATCTCATCCTGATCGAAGCATCATACGTCAATCAAAGCACAGATTAAATCATAAACACATATCAATTAGTTTCATCATCAAAATCCGAGATTCAACATATGTGACTCTCTAGGCCTAATACCAAGCTGGCCATAAGTTGAACTTGTTAGAATCCCTTCTGACTTAGAACTTCTTCTAACTAAGTGAATTATTATCCTCATAATAATTCACTCAACTCATCGACTATGGATATACTAAGCAACTATGGTATAATCTATAGACGGTATTGCTAGTCATAAGTGCCCAGCAAGCCAATCACGTGAGTGATGGCACGTGTGACTTGATACAGAATCTTTTTGCTTATTATATTTTGGCATATATCACTTTATAACTATTGCATAAATGCATATATATTGTGATGTCCTTGGATTTGTGCAATGGGAATCGGATCGTGATGAGATCACGATAATGAGATCGATTCACCTTTAAACACATATCCTAAATAATCCCGGTCATAGGTTACTCGAGAGGGACATCGTGATAACCGGATAGACTGGTGTGCTGTATACCCGTCCATATGATGGATGCAGCTGGTCTCATAGCTGCTCGTGTAGGGACACTAGGGATACAGTACAGGTGCTCATTGGAGAATGAGTTCACTGATTGATCCGCTTACGGAATGCTGGATGGTTGATGATGCCTTATTGTCAGACAACGATTCCGTAGTCCTAGTGGTGTATCTGGTTTTTAGACTTGAGACACCAAGGATGTCCTGTATGAGTGCTCCACTCTTTGATACCAGACTTATAGGTTTGGCTGTTCCCAGATCTAGTACAGCTGGTCATTGGGAGTGGTAGTCGACCTTACGAGGGCTATTGAGTGTCGATAGAGGATCATCCACTCTCGGTATCATGAGAGGAATATCCCATGTGTTCTTGCTCAGACAAATCCCTGGCCAGGGTCATTCGGGTTGAGAGAGAAAGAGTTCTCCGGGAGAATCCGATTAGAGCGAGACTCGAGTAGAAACCGTATGGGTCTGACAGCACCATGCTCGATATACGGTCTCTGGGATATTAGATGGATGAGGGACTATAGGTACATGGTAACTGAGGACAGACAGGTCCAATGGATTGGATTCCCCTGTATCGTCTGGGGACTACGGCGTAGTGGCCTAGTACTTCCGTAGTCGATGAGTCGAGTGAATTATTACAGAGATAATAATTCACTGAGTTAGAAGGAGTTCTGACAGGTATGACTCACGGCCAGCTCGATATTGGGCCTAGAGGGTCACACACATATGGTAGGCATTGCGATGAGTAGAGGTTCGGATATGAGATATCCGACGGAGCCCTTGTCTTATTGGATGCAGATCCAATACCCACTAGGGAAAGGACCCATTAGGGTTTTGACACGGGATCTCTATAAATAGGAGGGATTCACAGCCTCATAGGCTAGAGTCTTTGCTTGCCCTTCCTATTCTCCTCTCCCTCTCCACCTCAGAGTAGGCCTGGAGTTTTGAGGAGCGTCGTCGCAACCCTGCTGTGTGGATCACCGCTAGAGAGGAGGACGCTTGACCTCCTTCACCCTCTCCTAAGGATCTGCAAGGAAACAGGGATATACGATCTCCCTAGGTAACATAATCTCTATACGCAGTTTTGTGTTTTTGCGGATTTTGCGCACCAATCTTCGCACGACGATGAACATCTTTTTGGGAATCGGGGATTTTTGTTTTCTTGTTCTTCCGCTGCGCATATGATGTCGCCCCCTTATGATTTCCCAACAGTGGTATCAGAGCCAGGTTGTTCGTGCGAATGATTGGTTTTTGAACTGCGTGTGTTGTGTTTAGGAAGAATATTGACGTCAAAATCGTTGACGCAAAAGCAAGGAAGGGCAGCAACAGTTGCTGCCCTCGATCTGCATGCCTGCAGCCAGCCGCAGCCAGGCAGCACAGCGCCGGCGCATGCGCAAGCGCTGTGCCTGCAGCAACCGGCCGGCGGTCTGCTTGCAGCAGGCTTGCGGCCGGCGGGGCTGGGAGCCCGCTCGGTAGAAGCGCCTGCGGCCACTGAGCCCGCGGGCAGAGGCGCCGCGGGGCAGCAGCGCGGGCTGAGGCACCGCAGGGCAGCGGCGCCTGTGGCCGCTGCTCCCACGGGCAAAAACCCCGCAGGAGCGGCCGCCAGCGAGACAGCACCACCTGCGGGCGCTGACTCGCGGGCAGAACCGCCCGCGAAGGCGGCGGCGCCCGCGGGGGCGCCCACCTGCAGCGGCAGCGACCCCAGCGGGCGTGCCACCTGCAGGCGAGGGCAGTGCCCTCGCCCTCGCTGCACAGGCCGCCGCCAGCAGGGTGGCGGCGGCGGCGGCGCAGCAGCGAAAAGGGGAAAGGGTATTAGGGTTTTCTGCGCAAAAGACAGTTTTGCCCCTCGAAATTTGAGAAATTCCAGTTTCTGTCTTTTATCCAAATTACGAAAATACCCTTAGGAATTGAGAAATTCCCTATATATCCCTGATTTCAGAAAATATTAATTAATTAAAAGGTTTAGTTGATTATTATTTTTATTATTATCTAGTAGTCCTACATGATGATGAATATTTATACATGTGATGTATGATGAGTGGACGGATGATCATGGACCGTGTGATGTGTGTACTTGTGATTATTATTATTGAGGTCTGCGAACCTCCATTATATTTCTCGTTTATTGTCGGGCCTGCGTGCCTATGATTAAGTTGTAATCACATGAGGAGGCGCAGCGGGAGCGTGGAAGCCATAGCGGGACCCACGAGACGGACGATCGTGATGCATGGAGATGCATCAAGATGTCGACGGAACCGACGAGGACGAGATGGACGATCACAAGGCATGGAGATGCACCGTTGCACACATAGATCTTGATGTGAGTGATTAGGCCTACTGGCTCGGGCCTAATCATATTAGGTTGTGGTCCATGATCATCTGGTGTGATTGCTTATACACATACTAGATATGTATATATATTTGCATGCGATGTAGATATATATTAAATATGTATATGTGTGACATGTCATATTAGGAGACCAAATCATAGAAACATCTCTCGATAATATTAAGTCGATAAACGTGAGGCAATTAGATTGACCCACGTGGCCTTCCATCGTTATGAGTAGGAACCGAATCCCGGTGTAGGTTGAGTTGGTCGAGTCCCTCGAGACTCACCTATATCACGATTCGCTATCTTGCTTACGACATAGAGATGTCACCGGTGACCTGAGGGCATGATATGCTTGGTCGAGTCCCTCGAGGGTATATCATCAAATCAGACTCATCTTGTAACGAAGGTGTTGACTTAACCGAGCATCATGGTTGGTCGAGTCCCTCGAGGCCATGGTGATTCGGAGGCCGAACAGGACGGGAATCACAAGGAGTTGTGATCGGCAAGAGTTGTCTACCTTTTAGGCTTAGTGTGATTGGTCGAGTCCCTCGAGGTTACACTAAGACGCTGATTGGATCCTGATCCCCACTAGAAGTCTGCCGGAGACTTCCGTTTCACGTGCTGAGGGTGTCGCGTGACTCGTTAGTAAAATAGTGGGAGCATATTAAGATAGAAGTCCATATCTTGATAGTTTATTTCTTGCAAAATCTGCATGTTATTCATTTTTGCTACATCTTTATTTTCAGAAAATGTCGCTTTCAAATCCCTTACGTGGCATACTTGATGTCAACCGCCTCACTAGTCCAAATTATACGGATTGGCTCCGTAACTTGAGAATTGTTCTCACAGCGGAGAAAATCGTGTACGTCCTTGATATAGTGATGCCTACGCCCGAAGAAGGGGCAAGCGAGGATGAGATCACTCGCTACGTGAAGTACATTGATGACTCCACTCTTGCTCAGTGCTATATGTTGGGCTCTATGACTCCAGAGTTACAGAGACAACATGAAAAGATGGATGTCAGATCCATTCTCCTACATATCCGTAAATTGTTTGAGGAACAGGGAAGGACTCAACGATATGAGATATCCAAGAGCCTTTTCCGCGCTAGGATGACTGAGGGGACACCGGTTCAGAACCATGTCCTAAAGATGATTGAGTGGATAGAGAAACTCACAGGTCTAGGAATGGTCCTAGAGGATAACTTGTGTGTGGACATTGTGCTTCAGTCCCTACCAGATTCCTTTTCACAGTTCATAATGAACTTTAATATGAACAAGCTTGAGGTGACTCTCCCAGAGCTCCTCAATATGTTGAGGGAGGCAGAGAGTACTATTAAGAAAGAGAAGCCAGTTCTCTACACTGGTGAGACCAGAAAGAAAAGGAAAGCAGAAAGGTCCCTTAAGAAGGGAAAGGGCAAGGGCAAACAAGGTAAAGCAAAGGTTGCTAAGAAAGACCCAACAAAGGACAAAGGCCAGTGCTTCCACTGTGGTAAAGATGGGCACTGGAAGAGAAACTGTAAAGAGTACCTTGCAGAAAGGGCGAAACAAAAGCTTGATGAAGCTTCAGGTACATTCATGATCAGTCTCCATTTGTCAGACTCTTATGATAACACATGGGTATTAGATACCGGTAGTGCTTATCATATATGTAATTCGTTGCAGGTTCTGGCAAGGCCTAGGAGACTAGAGAGAGGCGAGATGGACCTCAAGATGGGTAATGGAGCAAAAGTTGCTGTATTAGCTGTTGGCGAGGTCGCCCTACATCTGCCTAGTGGAGCTTTTATTGCATTAGATGCATGTTATTTTGTTCCTTCTATTATCAAAAACATTATCTCCATTTCATGTTTAACAGTTAGTGGATATAAATTTGTTTTTGAGAACAATGGTTGTTCGATATTATTAGATGATAAGATCATCACGAAAGGAACATTGCATAATGGTTTATTTATGTTAGACACCACTCCACATATCATGAATATAAATGTGTCCAAAAGGAAACGAGATGAGTTGAACAGTGCATACCTGTGACATTGTAGGCTAGGTCACAACCATGAAAGAAGGATTCAAAAGTTGCTAAATGATGGATATCTAGATCCATTCGACTATGTGTCATATGCAACTTGTGAGCCTTGCATTCGTGGAAAACTGACCAACTCTCCATTTAGTGGAACTGGAGAGAGAGCCACTGAGTTGTTGGAACTCATACATAGTGATGTATGTGGACCCATGTCAACTCATGCCATTGGAGGTTACTCCTACTTCATTACATTTACTGATGATTTCTCAAGGTATGGATATGTGTACTTAATGAAGTACAAGTCCGAGTCCTTTGAGAAATTTAGAGAGTATAAGAATGAGGTGGAGAACTAGACTGGAAAGAGTATCAAAACTCTTCGATCAGATCGAGGAGGTGAGTACTTAAGTACAGAGTTTACTCACTTCCTCAAGGACCATGAGATATTATCCCAATGGACACCTCCTTATACACCTCAGCTCAATGGTGTCTCTGAAAGGAGAAATCGTACATTATTAGATATGGTACGGTCCATGATGAGTTTCGCTGACCTACCCATCTCATTCTGGGGATATGCCCTAGAAACCGCAGCTTACCTTCTGAACAGAGTTCCAACTAAGTCGGTGGTGTCTACACCATATGAGATATGGAAAGGGAAGAAGCCTGATCTTAAAGTAGTTAAGATTTGGGGCTGCTCTGCCCATGTTAAAAGACACAACCCCGATAAGTTAGAATCAAGGACAGGGCGATGTAAATTTGTGGGATACCCCAAGGAAACTTGTGGGTATTACTTCTATCATCTCGAGGACCAAAAGGTCTTTGTAGCTAAGAGAGCAGTGTTCCTTGAGAAGGAACACATTCTTGATGGAGACAGTGGGAGAATGATAGAATTGAGCGAGGTTGGAGAACCAAGCTCAAGCACCACTCTACAGCCCGAGTCTGTTCAGGTATCTAATACACAAGTTTCAACTTTACGCAGGTCTGATAGAGTATCCCATCCTCCTGAGAGATATGTGGGACATATTAGAGCAGAGGATGTAGAGGATATTGATCCTCAGACCTACGAGGAGGCTATTATGAGTATAGACTCCGGGAAGTGGAAAGAAGCCATGAATTCTGAGATGGATTCTATGTACTCCAATAAGGTTTGGAACCTAGTTGATGCACCCGAAGGTATTGTACCCATCGGTTGCAAGTGGATCTTTAAGAAAAAGATCGGAGTAGATGGAAAGGTAGAGACCTATAAAGCAAGGCTAGTGGCTAAGGGGTATCGTCAAAGGCAAGGTGTTGACTACGACGAAACTTTCTCACCCGTAGCAATGCTAAAATCCATCAGAATTCTATTGGCTATTGCAGCACACTATGATTATGAGATCTGGCAGATGGATGTGAAAACCGCATTCCTCAACGGGAACCTGGAGGAGGAGGTGTATATGATGCAACCTGAGGGATTCGTGTCCAAGAACTGCCCAGATAAGGTGTGTAGGTTGCTTAGATCCATTTATGGACTAAAGCAAGCTTCCCGAAGTTGGAACATAAGATTTGATGAGGCAATCAGATCTTATGACTTCGTTAAGAACGAAGATGAGCCTTGCGTATACAGAAAGGTAAGTGGGAGCGCTATTAGCTTTTTGGTGTTATATGTGGATGACATCCTCATCATTGGGAATGACATAGGAATGCTATCCACAATAAAGGCTTGGTTATCTAGACACTTCTCCATGAAGGACTTAGGAGAAGCATCTTATATCTTGGGGATTAGAATCTATAGAGATAGATCCAAAAGGATGCTTGGCTTGTCCCAGTCCAGGTACATAGAAACTATTGTCAAAAGGTTTGGCATGGAAAATTCCAAAAGAGGTCTCATACCGATGAGACATGGGATATCGCTTTCTACGAGTATGTCCCCAAAGACTCCAGAAGAAAGGGCGAACATGGATATGATACCTTATGCCTCAGCAATAGGGTCTATCATGTATGCCATGCTATGTACTAGGCCTGATATAGCGCATGCTCTGAGTGTCACGAGCAAGTATCAGGCGGATCCAGGCTTGGAGCACTGGAAAGCAGTAAGGTGTATCCTTAAGTACTTGAGAAGGACTAAGGATCTTTTACTAGTATATGGAGGTAATAGCCTTAAGGTTGAAGGCTACACTGACTCAAGTTTTCAGTCTGATGTCGATGATAGCAAGTCGAATTCAGGGTATGTGTACACCTTGAATGGAGGAGCAGTGTGCTGGAAGAGTTCCAAGCAAGATACCACTGCTGACTCGACCACAGAGGCGGAGTACATTGTTGCATCAGATGCAGCAAAGGAGGGAGTCTGGTTGAAGAAGTTCATCACAGATTTGGGAGTCGTGCCGGATAGTGAGGAGCCGATTTCCCTATATTGCGACAACAACGGGGCAATTGCTCAAGCGAAGGAACCTAGGTCTCATCAGAAATCTAAGCATGTTCTGAGGAGGTTCCACCTTATCAGAGAGATCGTGACCCGAGGAGATGTAGCAGTGGAAAGAGTTCCATCCGAAGATAACATTGCAGATCCACTAACAAAGCCATTGTCTCAGATTGTCTTTGAGCGTCACAGGGGTCTGATGGGGATCAGACACATAGGTGATTGGCTTTAGGTCAAGTGGGAGATTGCTAGTCATAAGTGCCCAGCAAGCCAATCACGTGAGTGATGGCACGTGTGACTTGATACAGAATCTTTTTGCTTATTATATTTTGGCATATATCACTTTATAACTATTGCATAAATGCATATATATTGTGATGTCCTTGGATTTGTGCAATGGGAATCGGATCGTGATGAGATCACGATAATGAGATCGATTCACCTTTAAACACATATCCTAAATAATCCCGGTCATAGGTTACTCGAGAGGGACATCGTGATAACCGGATAGACTGGTGTGCTGTATACCCGTCCATATGATGGATGCAGCTGGTCTCATAGCTGCTCGTGTAGGGACACTAGGGATACAGTACAGGTGCTCATTGGAGAATGAGTTCACTGATTGATCCGCTTACGGAATGCTGGATGGTTGATGATGCCTTATTGTCAGACAACGATTCCGTAGTCCTAGTGGTGTATCTGGTTCTTAGACTTGAGACACCAAGGATGTCCTGTATGAGTGCTCCACTCTTTGATACCAGACTTATAGGTTTGGCTGTTCCCAGATCTAGTACAGCTGGTCATTGGGAGTGGTAGTCGACCTTACGAGGGCTATTGAGTGTCGATAGAGGATCATCCACTCTTGGTATCATGAGAGGAATATCCCATGTGTTCTTGCTCAGACAAATCCCTGGCCAGGGTCATTCGGGTTGAGAGAGAAAGAGTTCTCCGGGAGAATCCGATTAGAGCGAGACTCGAGTAGAAACCGTATGGGTCTGACAGCACCATGCTCGATATACGGTCTCTGGGATATTAGATGGATGAGGGACTATAGGTACATGGTAACTGAGGACAGACAGGTCCAATGGATTGGATTCCCCTGTATCGTCTGGGGACTACGGCGTAGTGGCCTAGTACTTCCGTAGTCGATGAGTCGAGTGAATTATTACAGAGATAATAATTCACTGAGTTAGAAGGAGTTCTGACAGGTATGACTCACGGCCAGCTCGATATTGGGCCTAGAGGGTCACACACATATGGTAGGCATTGCGATGAGTAGAGGTTCGGATATGAGATATCCGACGGAGCCCTTGTCTTATTGGATGCAGATCCAATACCCACTAGGGAAAGGACCCATTAGGGTTTTGACACGGGATCTCTATAAATAGGAGGGATTCACAGCCTCATAGGCTAGAGTCTTTGCTTGCCCTTCCTATTCTCCTCTCCCTCTCCACCTCAGAGTAGGCCTGGAGTTTTGAGGAGCGTCGTCGCAACCCTGCTGTGTGGATCACCGCTAGAGAGGAGGACGCTTGACCTCCTTCACCCTCTCCTAAGGATCTGCAAGGAAACAGGGATATACGATCTCCCTAGGTAACACAATCTCTATACGCAGTTTTGTGTTTTTGCGGATTTTGCGCACCAATCTTCGCACGACGATGAACATCTTTTTGGGAATCGGGGATTTTTGTTTTCTTGTTCTTCCGCTGCGCATATGATGTCGCCCCCTTATGATTTCCCAACAGGTACAAGAGAATCTAATCCATTGGACCTATCTGTCCTCATTTACTATGTATTTAAAGTCTTCAATCCATCTAATATCCTAGAGATTGTATATTGGGCATGGTGTTGTCAGGCCCATATGGGATCCATCCTAGTCTCTTATTGAATTCTCTCAGAGAACTCATTCTCTCTCAATCTGAAGTGACCCTAGCTAGGGATTTGCTTGATTGAGAACATATGAGATATTTCTCTAATGATACTAAGAGTGGATGATCCTTTATTGATACCCAATTGCCTTATAAGGTTGGCTACTATTCCCAATAACGATTTATACTAGATCTGAAACTTCTAAACCTATAAGTCTGGTATCAAAGAATGAAGTACTTAAACAAGATATCCTTGGTGCCTCAAGTCTAAGGACTAGATACATAATTTAGACTACGGAATCATTATTTGACGATAAGGTATTATTAACCATTCAACATTCTGTAAGCGAATCATTTAGTAAACTAAGCACTTGCACTATACTCCTAGTGTTCTCACACAAACAACTATGAGACCAATTATCTCCATCATATTGATAAGTATATAATATATCAGTTTATCCGATTAGATGTCCGTAATCTATGACCATAAATATTTAAAATTTATGTTTAAAGATAAATTGGTCTAATTAATTATTATGATCTCTTCGTAATCTAATTCTCATTGCATAGTTTCATAAATATCATAATATATTTATTATATAATATAAAGTAAAAAATATCATAACTAAAAGTAACTATAAGAGATTAAGCAGCAAATTAATTGTGGGCTACATATTGTACATTAAATCATTATCAATATATTTTCTTATATAAGTAGAACCCTTAACACTTGTTCCCACAAGCTAATTGGCCTCGGGAGAGTTCACCTGAGTTTTTTCTTTTAGAAATCAGATTTTTATTCTCCCTTGTTTATGATGTAATTAGTTAAATTAATAAATAAATATTTACTTTTTCAAAAAAAATAATTGCAACAAGAAATTGTTTACATTGTCTTCGTGAGGACTTATGGACTCCTCATGGCTGTTGTTGAGCATTGCAAACATCCTGAGCTTCCTTGAGTCACACAAGGTATGTCAGAATTTTAATACCTCATCTCCTTCGAATGTATTTACATGCCATGCATTTAGTATTCATTATCGTCAAGAATTTTTATCCTAATATGTGCAATGTTGTCTCTTTTATAATCCTTGTTGTACATATCCTATCGATGATAATGTAATAATCTAATTATACTTGAATATCAAATTATTCTATTGTAAAAATTAACTTGCTATAATCAATTAAGGGTAAAAAACTTGATATCAATAGTATTCTGACAAATCCATTATACATATTCAAAGTTTCGTAATGAAATATTTGCTCCTATAAAATTTTAATATAATGTATATGTTTACGGATGAGTGAATTCTATAATTTTAGGGTTTGATCGAATATAGGAAACAATTTGGGCTAACATGATGGATATTAGTGTAATTTTTGAAATGTATTGATTAGATTGGATAAAGTCTTGATAGATCAGTATATGGATAGATTGGATAAAGTCTTGATAGATCAAATCTCATTTTCTGACGTTTATGTTAACAAGAATAAATAAGAATTATGGATATTAAATTATACTTAAATGTAGAGGATGATACAAAAATCCCGAAAACCCTTGCCGGCCTGCGCTGTTCTCTTCTCCTGGCTTATGTAAGCACCGCGTCATCCTACATCCGTATCTAGTGTGAGCCGGGATACCAAAGGACACCTTCCGATTGGTTGTTTTGTGTGGGTCCAACAAAGAGAGTTATGAGGACCTTTCTGGTAGCGCATTCTCTCGTGCGTGGTGAATGGGACGGGACACAGGTGACACACCCCTTCCCCACTCACCCACTTAAAAATGCTCCGACCGGCCGGCCATTCCCATGGCTTCTCCTCGCCCGCTACCCGGAATCCGTCCCCTCTTCGCTCTCTTCCTCTCTCTTCTCTTTCTCGTTTTCCTCCTCCCATGGGCGGCCGGCTCTTCTCCGCTGGAGTCATCCCACCTTTATCGAGTCCTGCACATCCAAGAACGGGAGCGCTTACCGCCCGCCGTCCAGGTGGCCGCCGCCCGTGGCCTTCTCTCCCGCCTCCTCCCATTCCACGTTTCCAGCTTCGAATTCGAGATCGTTTCCAAGGTCGGCAAGTTCTTGATAATGTCTCTTACTAAGACAGACGATCAAAAAATATGAATACGTAGAATTTATTTCCTAAACTTGTTGCAGGACTACGCGTTTCTACATTTCTTGAAAGGTTTGTGTTGAATCGAGGCTTTATGGGTTTGATTCTTGATGTGCTAGATCGTTGGTTCTTGGATTTCTTTAGGAGGGTTAAATTATCTGGTTTCTGCTGAATTGGTTTCCTTCTTCGTCCATTTCCCCGAGTCTTGGGTTCCTTCCTCTCTCTCTTGTCTTTCTCCTAGGCCTCGTCGCATGGACGAATGGCTCTTCTCCGCTGGAGTCCTCCAATCTATATAGAGTCTTGTCGACATCCAAGAACGGAGGCCCTCGCCGCCGTCATCCAGGTGGCCGCCGCCCCTGGCCTCCTCGCCCGCCTCCTCCTTTTTCACGTTTCCAACTTCGAGTTTGAGATGGTTTCCAAGGTCGCCGACGTCTTTATTGCTAATTTCTCTTACCTTAGACAGACGATCAAATAATATGATTCTGTAGAATTTATTGCCCAAACTTGTTATAGGACTACGCGGTTCTGCATTTCTTGAAAGGTTTCTGCTGAATTGGGCTTTTATGGATTTGATTCTTGATGTGCTCTAGTGTGCTAGACCGTTGGTTCTTGGATTACTTTAGGAGAGTTGAATTACCTGAATCTTCAAAGGAGGAAAAAATTGACAAGTGGAAGTATTGGCATCATTGTATAGAGGATCATGGTATGTTATTCAAGAAATTCTTGCATTTCCATGCACTTTGGCAACATCTTCCACATTCAAACATGTACAGAAAATTATTACAAATGTTTGACCACCTTGCTTATTTGCCACTTCTTGTTAAGGGTGGATTACAGGCAGGAATTTGTATCAACTGTTGATCTCCTGTGTAATAATAGTAACTAGTGGCTACATAGTATCTAACAGTGACACTTCTGAATATTACAGTGGATTCAGTTAATAGTTAGATTACTTGGAAGCAAGAATGATGTAGGTCATGTAGCACAATTGTTTGTGTCTACAAGGAAAATTCTATGCATCAGTTTAGAACCTGATGACTGTTGATCATTTTAGTTTTCGTGATTAACATTAGGATGCATTAACATTTTCCAAGAACTAATTGCAATTAACAGAAAATAATTGCAAAGAACATAACTGAAGCTGCTGGATTATTTCCAAGAACTCTCAGGAACCATTTTTGGTAAGTGCAGAGTCGTTCTTATGATGAACTAAGTAATACATCTAAAATCGACCAACACTATATTGTGTTAAATTGAAAATTTGGACTAGCGACAAGATAGACTGATCAATGAAGCAGCAAATGGTATAGATGCATGAAGAACAAAACAAGCCATTGTCTCATCGAAACATCTGAGAATGCAAAATCTAGGACAGATAATGTGCAGATAACCTGAAAAATTCAGGACTCAGTTCGAAGGTTAAATCGACTCTAGCATCAAGGTCATAAAGACAAAAATTAGAAGGATAGAGATTTAAGTAACTGTTGTATATGGTTGGGTTATTTTGGTGCTTAGGTCCTCAAATATTCTTTTAGTAATTGATGAGGAACTTTGTTATTTCAAGTGGATGTAGCTATCATGACCTCGTTGATGCAATTGGAAGAAATGGAAAATTAGTAGCAAATGGTCATATCGAAAAACAATTTTGTTGATGTTAAAGTGCTACTGTTAACTTAATTAAAGGAGTCTACAAGTTAGTAAATATTTTGTGGAGAAAAGCAAAAAAGAAAATTGTTCAATATCCATAAGGGAATTGATTTATAGGAGGTTTTTCAGCAAGATACAAAGGACTGGCTTTTGGCTGATAATTAAATTGGATCTGCACTCTTCATTAGTGTATTTTACTAACTCCTTCGTGATTAGACTATATTAAAAGATCTAACATTTTCTGATGTGTCATGGACAATTGAATCTTGCTAATACTCAATGATTATTCCTTTTAAGTGTTCTGCAAACTCATTTATCTTTAGAAAGAAAATTGGGACATGGGTAAGGGAACTTAACATGTGTAACAAGTTCAAGTAGTTAATTCATGTTTAATATATTCTATTCAGTAATAGGTTCAAACAAGTATAAAAACTTTTGCTAGATGAAGGCGAATATAATATCCAATAGAGATACGTGGCAGATGAATACTTGAAATTTTAGATCGTTTAGTTGCATCTATTTGTTGATTGGAGTATTGTGTCAATCCTCTTTCAAAGTTCTATATTAATCAAGATATCTTTTGTATCTATATGATTGTAGTAATTGTCAACATCCAGATCATTTAAATGTTCAATTTTTTCATCACTGTATTCTCTGCTAAGTGGATAACACTTCACTGGACTTATTTTTAAGGAAACATGTGGTGGAGTAGCATGCTTCATTATTAGCAACCATCCATCATTAAGTACAAAAGGATTCCCAGAAATACTGTAAGTACCATTAATTGTTTTTCATATTTATATTGATTCATTCTTTTGTTCATTGATGGTATAGGTTGGTGATTTTGTAAATTGAAGATTAAAATGCTTATTTGCTTTGTTCTTTTATCAGATTGAACTTCACTGACAAAATATAGAAAAATCCATGAAGAGTATGGTCCTCAATGAAATTGCTAAAGTATAAGATTAGTAAAACAAGGCTAGATTGGTAATATTGTTAATTGGTTACTACATTATTGTTTTGGTCTTCCTCATAAGATGTATGATGGCAACCTCCTTATTTTTGATGGATGCTAATTTTTACTACATTATTATTTTGTTTTTCCTCATAAGATGTGGGAGGGTGACCTTCTTATTCTTGTTGAATGCTAATTTGGCACCAAGTCATCAACCAGGGTGAATAAGTTGGGAGTCAAATTACTTAAATGTAGCTTGGTTGTGTTGGATACAGTATGCAGAGGCATTCTTTTGTACTTTGTTGACATTTTTTATTCATTGGGTAAAGATGGAAGGGAGCTTGATTCTTCTATATCTGATTGGTTTTACTTACTGCTTTCCTTGGTCGATGCTGAAAATCCATCTAGTTGGCTTTCTTTCTTCCTTCTAATGGTTCTGTTTGTTAGACTGTGTCCATCAAGATATTGTGTGGGACAACATCTGGATGTCTTGGCCAATAAATTTGTTTCTAATTTATGGAACTCCTTTCCATCAAGATTTATGGATATCGGAATTTTGGTACAGAATTATGCTACTATAAGTTTTTGTATATGGTTTTTCATTTTTTTTTAATTAGTGAAATATGAAAGTATTTAAAAAATACTTCAGATGCTTATCCTGTAATTGTGCCTCCTGGTTTGTGTTCCAATATTGAAATACTCTGTCAATGTTTTAACAGAATCCAAGGGACAAGTGGTGTGGAACTTTCTGCTGGTCTCCATTGGTACTTAAAACACTGGTGTCTGATACACATATCTTGGGAGAAGACCGGTGGTCTACAGTTGTCATCTCTACCAAAAGTGGGCTCCCTTCCGCATGTTCCTTCGGCTGGTATTTTGGTACAAAGACCTGTTCCGTTGAGTTACTACCAGAATGCTGTTACATCCAGTTGTAAGTTACTTTATTATTTATTTTTTAAGTTGATTTGGCGCTCAATAGCCCCCTTAGTTTGGTCTAGAAGTCTATTAATGTGAGACAGAAGTATCTAATTTCATCTTGATAGCTATTATTTGAAATTCACTTTCTAGTTTTTATATTACTTAAAAGCTACACATAAAGTTGAAACGAGTTTAATCTAGTCTGAAAATCCAAGAAACCAACTTTTGGCATGTGTATGTATGAGAGCTAGCATAAGGACATTTTTTCTTTTAGTTTCGTAAATTTTAGTGAATACTACTACAAATTATTTGAGCATCTTATGTACTTCGGTACATTATTTATCCTCAAAAGAAGAGAAATAAATGGATAGTTTCACTGTTTTTGAACAACATAGCTATTAGTTAAAATAAAATACGAAAGCTGGAACAAAGAGGTAAAATTAACGTGATTATAACCTCCATGAAGTTCCATTCTTTATACCATTCACTTCAGAGCATATAATGGAGGTTCACATTTAAAAATGAAATATATTTTTTTGTTTGATTTTTTTGGATTAAATTTGCTGAACTGAGTGCTAATTTGCTCCACTTTCGGCTTTATACATGGTTGCTTGTCACCATCTATAAGCATATCAGACTCCATAATTTGTTATAATCTAGCCTCATGATATTTGTGCTTTCTATATGTTTCTAACTGAAATTTGGATGGGCCAGAAAATGTTTGTACTAGATGTGGATTCAGCACCTACATAGGTGCAGATGTTACATGTACAATCATGGTGGTTGCCTCCAAGTTCTAACTAACATTTTACAATCATAGAAGTTAAACCTACTGAAACATGTGCTAAGAGATAGTAAATCTGTTAGAATGTCATAGTCCTTAAGTCCATCTAGGTCAATTAGCTATTTTTAGTGATTACATTCTCTAGAATGTTTCTTCATTATGCATCTAGTAAAAAATTGTTTCGCAAAAGAAATGAGGATATGTTTAATAAATCATTAATTTCATGAATAGATTTCTCTCCACTATTAGTTGGGCAGCAGGAAGCGACATTTTCCAAGAATGGCAAGTTTGAGCCATTTGATTTATAGTCATTTCAGTGTCTTTGGACCATGGAGAGTCATCATCTGTTGTATGCTTAAACTCATCTAAAATATATAGTCAGTTACCATGACATATGTTTGTTGCCATTTAGTTCCATTGCTGGTGACCTCTTGACTGCTGACTACCTGGTTATTGACCCCTCCAGCAACTACCTACCAAGTTGTCGGTCATCAACAAATAACTATCCATAACTGTTCGGCCATCAACACGTTGTTAGATCAGTGTTGTCAATCCATTTAAATTGTCAGTTAACTTTTTTTAATGCAAATGGTTCAATTTACTTTAAACACTGAATTCTGTCATATAACAACAAGTTCAATTAGTTTATGGTTATATTTTGTAAATGCTTTCACTTCTCCAGCACTTCCATGGTGCATTGAATGTGTGTGCATGGTGCATTTTAACTGACACATTGCGTGAGCTTTTTACTACTTTGCGCTGCCCTTGTACTCGTTTTACATAATGTTGGCATGCCCTCGTGCTAATATTTGTCCATGATGGTAACATTCTAGTGTGAGTTTGTGTTGCTTGTACTTGCGACCCTTGATTTTGCTAGAACCTTTACGGTGTTTGGATAAATTGGCTAAGATATTGATGCATAGTTTATGATGTGAAATGCCAGCCCTTGGAACTGCCTCGGGTGGCATTCTAGGGGATGACACCCCAGTTGTATGCTATTTATATTTGTTTCTTCCATGTTGTGAACTTTGTTTTTTATTGTGTTAAGATTCATATGCATGGTGGAGTTGGGAAAGATGGGAGAAGGAAATTGATTGGATGGTTCTCCAAGGGGTCAACTTACCACTTGCTTTCAATGGGCAAGAAGCCATTTGGCAGAAAGTTTTTGAGGTACAATACTTTTCTTTTTCTTCTATCAGTGTCCTTTGCTATTAGTTTGTCAAGGTATAATACCTCAATATATGTAACTTTTTTATCAAACATAGAGCAACAAATGATGTTTTGCCTGGACTGGTATGTACATAACAGTCCTGGTGTGTGAACCAGTATGTGGACTGCCCCCGTTTTGGACAGTTCAACCTGCCCATATAAAATGTAAAAAATATGTTTACACCTTTGCCCTAATCGTGCACGTCATGACCTTGTACATTGTTGCTCTGCACCACCTTTGCCCTAATCGCATCTCAATCACACAGGATACATCATGTGATGTCGCCACTCACCATCTCTGCGCACAGCCACCTAGCGCATACACCTCTTCTCCTCTTCCTCCACTGCCTCCTTTTCTTCCTTCCTTTACTGTGCCTTCGCCTTCTCCTTCATCTTCACTCATACATACCAGTGTACTGGTACCGATCGGTCCAGGTCTGGCTAGGGAATAATATGCATCCAGTATGCACTAGATGACAATCCTTTTTATATAGTTTGAGATGTTAGTTCCTTACGGATGTAACTTTGCATGCTGCTTTTTTGTACAAGACAATATTTTGCTTCTCATCCCTGTACCATAATTTTTAGCTCTCTCATCAGTCCATTGACCATTCAAGACTCTACTAACCATGGTTTGCCGTACCGAACTATACCGCCCGGTACGGGCGGTACGTACCGGTCCGACATGCTTTCGGTACGCGGACCGCATCTTACCGGTCCGACACTGTAGCAGTACTGTAGCTCGGCACGCCTGAATATACCGCTCGGTACACCTGGGTGTACCGCTCGGTATACCGTACCGTACCGGTACCGAGCCCAGGTCGAAACTCCGGTACGGTACGGTATTGCGAACCTTGCTACTAACAATAGGTCAACTATAGAGTACAACTCACAATGAGGAGGTTCCTTTGGTGATTTGACAGTATTTGATACTGGCCGTCAATCTAATGTCAATACCCTGGAGCAAGGTTTTAAATACCGGTTCGTACCGACGTATTGAGCTCCGCTCGGTACAGCACGTACCGTTGGTATGCCAGGGTATACCGATGGTACATCCAAAAACTTAAAAATACCTACACTTACCATGCCTCAGCAATGGTCGAAATCTGGGGCGGTATTGGTCAGTACGCCTCGGTACCAGTCTGTCATGGGCAAAACTGTAAACATGGCTTTTAATGTAATGCTTATGTATGTCCGTGTATTTTGGTTTGTTCATGCGTTGCACAACATGTAGAGGGACAGTCGAAGGCTTAACAACCCCATTTTAGTTGAGTTTGGTGGCCGTTTTAGGCTTGTAAATAAAGGTTGTGTCATGTGGACACTTGTGAGAGATATTTGGTCTATAGTGGACCATTTTGGATCCTTTGTTGTGCGACCGTTCAGAGCTTGTAAAGTCTGTTTGTAATTTGCATTGGCTATGCAAGTGTTTTTCGAAATGTTTGCTTGTGGATCCCGAGTGAGGCGCTTTCTCTAACCCGTTTTCTCTTTTGTAGGTCTTAAGGGACCATTAGATGTTTCGGAGAGACTGACCTTTGCGGATGGACACGCAACGGTGCCGCACGACTTAGGCAAAACCAGCTAAATCCATGACAGATGGTATCAGAGCTGGACAAGCACTCATAGAAACACTTGACATGCAAACGTGGGGGACTTAGCGGGACTGCATTGAGGGCAGCCCGCACGCGCGACCGTTTAGGGGAAAGCGGGCATGGAGATGTAGGAAAAAGGAGTCGCTAAGAGGAGCGGGCATCTGAGATTGGCATTCAGAGGAATGACCAACCCTTCGCGCAAGAGGCATCACGAGGATAAGCAAGTTGGGAAGAATACGTAGCGGTTATAAAGTTTACGCAGAGTCGAGGTTCGATCAGTTTTTTGTGCACCGTCTCGAATATTTGAAATATTGACCATTCCAAACATATTAGCTCTAGGGAAGTTGTTTAAGCTGGGTTTTGCCAAAAGACGTGACGGTAATCAAGTTTGCAAAGAGTGAAGGTTCGATCGGTTTTTTGTGCTCCCTCTCAAAAATTTAAAATATTGACAATTCCCAATATATTTGTCTTCGGGAAGTCGTATATGCTGGGCTTCGTAAGAAAACGTGGCAGTCATAAATTTTGTGCAAAGTCAAGGTGTGATAGGTTCTTTGTGCACCATCTCAAAAATTCAAAAAATTGATCATTCCCAAAATATTTACCCTAGGGAAGTCCTATGAGAATGGTTTCACAGAAAAACATGACGGTCATAAAGATTGCGCAAAGTCAAGGTTCAATCGGTTTTTTATGCACCGTTTACAAATTTTATTGACCATTCCCAACATATTTGCCTTAGGGAAGTTGTATAAGCCTGGTTTTGCAAAAAAAATATGACGGTTATAAAGTTTGCTTAAAGTTGAGGTTCGAATTTTTTTTTTGCACCATCTCGAAAAGTCAAAATATTGACCATTCCCGACATATTAACCCATGAAAATTTGTACGAGCCAAGTAGGTAGCCCTAGGGAGAAGCAACCATCGCCCCTGCCACAAGTCACCCTCGCACTCGCCATTGAGGGCACGGGAGTGCGTGCTGCCCGTGAGGTGCCCTTACACTCAGTCGCTTCTTGTCGCCTATCGCAAGGGTCGCTTCCCTACCTCTTCTCTAGCCGAGAACTATCAATCATTGGGATATTAGCCCTAGGGAAAGTTGTAAAAGTCTGGATTAAAAAAAAATATATTACGGTCATAAAGTTTTTGCAAAGTCGAAGTTTGATTAGTTTTTTGTGCATCATCTCGAAAATTTAAAATACAGACCATTCCCAACACATTTTCCCAAGGGAAGTTGTTAAGCTTAGTTTCACGAAAAATAATGACGGTCATAAAGATTGCCCGAAGCTGAGAATCGATTGTCTTTTGTGGACCCTCTAAAAAATTTACAATATTGACAATTCCCCTTTTATTAGCTTTCGGGAAGTTGTTTAAGCTTAGTTTTGCTCTTGTTCAATCAAACTTCTATTGGGCCTAAGATGTTTAGAGATGTGGAGAGACATGTATAGCAATGTCGAGTGTGTCATTTGGCAAAAACAAGAAGTTGTATAAGCTTAGTTTCGCAAGAAACATGGCTGTCATAAAGTTTGTGCAACGTCGGGATTTGATCGGTTTTTTGCACAGTCTCGAAAATTAAAAAAATTGATCATTATCAACTTATTTGCCCTAGCAAAGTTGTTTGTGCAAGGTTTCACAAAAAATAGTGTCAGTCATAAAGTTTGTGTAAAGTCATGGTTCAATTGGTTTTCTGCGCACCATCTAAAAAATTCAAAATATTGACAATTCCCAGCATATTAGCATTATGGAAGTTGTTTTAGCCTGGTTTTGCAAAAAAACATGTTAATCAAAATGTTTGCGCATAGTCCAGGTTCGGTCGGTTTTGTGAGCCGAAAAAGCTTGGTTCGAACAGTATTCTATTCACAATAAAGTAACGGTCATAAAGTTTTCGCAATGTCTTGAGATGTGGAGGGACATGTATAGCAATGCCGAGTGTGTCATTTGGCAAAAACAAGAAGTTATATAAGTATAGATTCGTAAGAAACACGGCCGTCATAAAGTTTGTGCAACGTCGGGATTCGATCGGTTTTTTGCACAGTCTCTAAAATTCAAAAAATTGATCATTATCAACTTATTTGCCCTAGCAAATTTGTTTGTGCATGGTTTCACAAAAAATAGTGTTAGTCATAAAGTTTGCGCAAAGTCATGGTTCAATTGGTTTTCTGCGCACCATCTCAAAAATTCAAAATATTGACAATTCCCAGCATATTAGCATTATGGAAGTTGTATAAGCCGGTTTTCGCAAATAAAAGTAGCGGTCATAAAGTTTGTACAAAGTCGAGGTTCCAATAGTTTTTGCGCATCGTCTTAAAAATTCAAAATATTAACCATTCCAAACATATTAGCCCTAAAGAAGTTGTAAAAGCTTGGTTTCAAAAATTCAAAATTCAAAAATAGTCCTAAATTTTGAATAAAGTCAATGTTGGATCCGTTTCCTATTCACTATTTCAAAAATTCAAAAAATTGATCATTCCAAACATATTTTGTCCATGAGATGTCGTAGGAGCATAGTTTCAGAAAAAAAATGTCATAGTTATAAAATTTTTGCAATGTCGAGGTTCGATCGATTTTTTGCGCATCGTCTCAAAAATTCAAAAAATTGATCACTCCCAACATATTTGCCCTAGGGTAGTCAGTATAAGCATAGTTTGGGAAAAAAATGTGACAGTCATAAACATTGCGAAAAATCGAAGTTCGATTGTTTTTCGCACACCATCTCGAAAATTCAAAATATTAACCATTCCAAACATATTAGCTCCAAGGATGTTGTTTAAGGTTGGTTATGCAACAAAATTTGACGGTTATAAAGTTTACGTAGAGTCGAGGTTCGATCAGTTTTTTGTGCACCATCTCGATTATTCGAAATATTGACCATTCCAAACATATTAGCTCTACGGAAGTTGTTTAAGCTGGGTTTTGCCAAAAGACGTGACGGTAATCAAGTTTGCAAAAAGTGAAGGTTCGATCGGTTTTTTATGCTCCCTCTCAAAAATTTAAAATATTGACAATTCCCAATATATTTACCTTCGGGAAGTCGTATATGCTGGGCTTCGTAAGAAAACGTGGCAGTCATAAATTTTGTGCAAAGTCAAGGTGTGATAGGTTCTTTGTGCACTATCTCAAAAATTCAAAAAATTGATCACTCCCAAAATATTTACCCTAGGGAAGTCCTATGAGAATGGTTTCACAGAAAAACATGACGGTCATAAAGATTGCGCAAAGTCTAGGTTCAATCGGTTTTTTATGCACCGTCTACTAATTTTATTGACCATTCCCAACATATTTGCCTTAGGGAAGTTGTATAAGCCTGGTTTCGCAAAAAAATATGACGGTTATAAAGTTTGCTCAAAGTTGAGGTTCGAATATTTTTTTTGCACCATCTCGAAAAGTCAAAATATTGACCATTCCTAACATATTAACCCAAGAAAATTTGTACGAGCCAAGTAGGTAGCCCTAGGGAGAAGCAACCATCGCCCCTACCACAAGTCACCCTCGCACTTGCCATTGAGGGCACGGGAGCGCGTGCTGCCCGTGAGGTGCCCTTGCCCTCAGCCGCTTCTCGCCGCCTATCGCAAGGGTCGCCTCCCTACCTCTTCTCTAGCCGAGAACTATCAATCATTGGGATATTAGCCCTAGGGAAAGTTGTAAAAGCCTGGATTAAAAAAAAATATATTACGATTATAAAGTTTTTGCAAAGTCGAAGCTCGATTGGTTTTTTGTGCATCATCTCGAAAATTTAAAATATAGACCATTCGCAACACATTTTCCCATGGGAAGTTGTTAAGCTTAGTTTCACAAAAAAAAAATGAGGGTCATAAAGATTGCCCGAAGCTGAGAATCGATTGTTTTTTGTGGACCCTCTAAAAAATTTACAATATTTACAATTCCCATTTTATTAGCTTTCGAGAAGTTGTTTAAGCTTAGTTTTTTTCTTGTTTAATCAAACTTCTATTGGGCCTAAGATGTTTAGAGATGTGGAGAGACATGTATAGTAATGCCGAGTGTGTCATTTGGCATAAACAAGAAGTTGTATAAGCTTAGTTTCGCGAGAAACATGGCCGTCATAAAGTTTGTGCAACGTTGGGATTTGATCGGTTTTTTGCACAGTCTCGAAAATTCAAAAAATTTATCATTATCAACTTATTTGCCCTAGCAAAGTTGTTTTTGCAAAGTTTCACAAAAAATAGTGTCAGTCATAAATTTTGCGCAAAGTCATGGTTCAATTGGTTTTCTGCGCACCATCTCAAAAATTCAAAATATTGAAAATTCCCAACATATTAGCATTATGGAATTTGTTTGAGCCTGGTTTTGCAAAAAAACATGTTAATCAAAAAGTTTGCGCATAGTCCAGGTTCGGACGGTTTTGTGAGCAGAAGAAACTTGGTCCGAATAGTTTTCTATTCACCATAAAGTAACGGTCATCAAGTTTTTGCAATGTCAGGAGATGTGGAGAGACATGTATAGCAATGCCGAGTGTGTCATTTGGCAAAAACAAGAACTTATATAAGCTTAGTTTCGCAAGAAACATGGCCGTCATAAAGTTTGTGGAATGTCGGGATTTGATCGGTTTTTTGCACAGTCTTGAAAATTCAAAATTTTGATCATTATCAACTTATTTGCCCTAGCAAATTTGTTTGTGCATGGTTTTCATAAAAAATAGTGTCGGTCATAAAGTTTGCGCAAAGTCAAGGTTCAATTGGTTTTCTGCGCACCATCTCAAAAATTCAAAATATTAACAATTCCCAGCATATGAGCATTATGGAAGTTGTATAAGCCAGTTTTCGCAAAAAAAAATATCGATCATAAAGTTTGTACAAAGTCGAGGTTCGAACAGTTTTTGTGCATCGTCTTGAAAATTCAAAATATTAACCATTCCAAACATATTAGCCCTAAGGAAGTTGTAAAAGCTTGGTGTGAAAAACAAACTTATAGTCATAAATTTTGAATAAAGTCAATGTTGGATCGGTTTTCTATTCACTATCTCGAAAATTAAAAAAATTGATCATTCCAAATATATTTTGTCCATGAGATGTCGTAGGAGCATAGTTTCAGAAAAAAAACGTGATAGTTATAAAGTTTTTGCAATGTCAAGGTTCGATCGATTTTTTGCGCATCATCTCAAAAATTCAAAAAATTAGTCACTCCCAACATATTTGCCCTAGGGTAGTCAGTATAAGCATAGTTTGGGAAAAAAATGTGACAGTCATAAACTTTGCGAAAAATCGAAGTTCGATTGTTTTTCGCACACCATCTCGAAAATTCAAAATATTGACCATTCCCAACATATTAGCTCCATGGATGTTGTTTAAGCTTGGTTATGAACAAAATATGACGGTTACAAAGTTTACGCAAAGTCGAGGTTCGATCAGTTTTTTGTGCACCGTCTCGAATATTCGAAATATTGACTATTCCAAACACATTAGCTCTAAGGAAGTTGTTTAAACTGGGTTTTGCCAAAAGACGTGACGGTAATCAAATTTGCAAAGAGTGAAGGTTCGATCGGTTTTTTGTGCTCCCTCTCAAAAAATTAAAATATTGACAATTCCCAAAATATTTGCCTTCGTGAAGTCGTATATGCTGGGCTTCGTAAGAAAACGTGGCAGTCATAAATTTTGTGCAAAGTCAAGGTGTGATAGGTTCTTTGTGCACCATCTCAAAAATTCAAAAAATTGATCATTCCCAAAATATTTACCCTAGGGAAGTCCTATAAGAATGGTTTCACAGAAAAACATGACGGATATAAAGATTGCGCAAAGTTAAGGTTCAATCGGTTTTTTATGCACCGTCTACAAATTTTATTGACCATTCTTAACATATTTGCCTTAGGGAAGTTGTATAAGCTTGGTTTCGCAAAAAAAATATGACGGTTATAAAGTTTGCTCAAAATTGAGGTTCGAATATTTTTTTTGCACCATCTCGTAAAGTCAAAATATTGACCATTCCCAACATATTAACCCAAGAAAATTTGTACGAGCCAAGTAGGTAGCCCTAGGGAGAAGCAACCATCGCCCCTGCCACAAGTCACCCTCGCACTCGCCTTTGAGGGCACGGGAGCGTGTGCTGCCCGTGTGGTGCCCTTGCACTCAGTCGCTTCTCGCCGCCTATCGCAAGGGTCGCCTCCCTACCTCTTCTCTAGCCAAGAACTATCAATCATTGGGATATTAGCCCTAGGGAAAGTTGTAAAAGCCTGGATTAAAAAAAATATATTACGGTTATAAAGTTTTTGCAAAGTCGAAGCTCGATTGGTTTTTTGTGCATTATCTCGAAAATTTAAAATACAAACCATTCGCAACACATTTTCCCAAGGGAAGTTGTTAAGCTTAGTTTTACAAAAAAAAATGACGGTCATAAAGATTGCCCGAAGCTGAGAATCGATTGTTTTTTGTGGACCCTCTAAAAAATTTACAATATTGACATTCCCATTTTATTAGCTTTCGGGAAGTTGTTTAAGCTTAGTTTTGCTCCTGTTCAATATTGGGCCTAAGATGTTTAGAGATGTGGAGAGACATTTATAGCAATGCCGAGTGTGTCATTTGGCAAAAACAAGAAGTTGTATAAGCTTAGTTTCGCAAGAAACATGGCCGTCATAAAGTTTGTGCAACGTGGGGATTTGATTGGTTTTTTGCATAGTCTCGAAAATTCAAAAAATTGATCATTATCAACTTATTTGCCCTAGCAAAGTTGTTTTTGCAAGGTTTCACAAAAAATAGTGTCAGTCATAAAGTTTGCGCAAAGTCATGGTTCAATTGGTTTTCTGCGCACCATCTCAAAAATTCAAAATATTTACCATTCGCAGCATATTAGAATTATGGAAGTTGTTTGAGCCTGGTTTTGCAAAAAAACATGTTAATCAAAATGTTTGCGCGTAGTCCTGGTTCGGTCGGTTTTGTGAGCAGAAAAAGCTTGTTTCGAATAGTTTTCTATTCACCATAAAGTAACGGTCATAAAGTTTACGCAATGTCTAGAGATGTGGAGAGACATGTATAGCAATGCCGAGTGTGTCATTAGGCAAAAACAAGAACTTATATAAGCTTAGTTTCGCAAGAAACATGGCCGTCATAAAGTTTGTGCAACGTCGAGATTCGATCGATTTTTTGCACAGTCTCGAAAATTCAAAAAATTGATCATTATCAACATATTTGCCCTAGCAAATTTGTTTGTGCATGGTTTCACAAAAATAGTGTCAGTCATAATGTTTGCGCAAAGTCAAGGTTCAATTGGTTTTCTACGCACCATCGCAAAAATTTAAAATATTGACAATTCCCAGCATATTAGCATTATGGAAGTTGTATTAGCCAATTTTCGCAAAAAAAATAACGGTCATAAAGTTTGTACAATGTCGAGGTTCAAATAGTTTTTGCGCATCGTCCTAAAAATTCATAATATTAACCATTCCAAACATATTAGCCCTAAGGAAGTTGTAAAAGCTTGGTTTCAAAAAGAAACTTATAGTCATAAATTTTGAATAAAGTCAATGTTGGATCGGTTTTCTATTCATTACCTCGAAAATACAAAAAATTGATCATTTCAAACATATTTTGTCAATGAGATGTCGTACGAGCATAGTTTTAGAAAAAAAACGTCATAGTTATAAAGTTTTTGTAATGTCGAGGTTCGATCGATTTTTTACGCATCGTCTCAAAAATTCAACAAATTGATCACTCCCAACATATTTGCCCTAGGGTTGTCAGTATATGCATAGTTTAGGAAAAAAATGTTACAGTCATAAACTTTGCGAAAAATCGATGTTCGATTGTTTTTCACACACCATCTCGAAAATTCAAAATATTGACCATTCCCAACATACTAGCTCCATGGATGTTGTTTAAGCTTGGTTATGCAACAAAATTCGACGGTTATAAAGTTTACGCAGAGTCGAGGTTCGATCAGTTTTTTGTGCACCATCTCGAATATTCGAAATATTGACCATTCCAAACATATTAGCTCTAGAGAAGTTGTTTAAGCTGGGTTTTGCCAAAAGACGTGACGGTAATCAAGTTTGCAAAGAGTGAAGATTCGATCGGTTTTTTGTGCTCCCTCTCAAAAATATAAAATATTAACAATTCCCAATATATTTGCCTTTGGGAAGTCGTATATGCTGGGCTTTGTAAGAAAACGTGGCAGTCATAAATTTTGTGCAAAGTCAAGGTGTGATAGGTTCTTTGTGCACCATCTCAAAAATTCAAAAAATTTATCATTCCCAACATATTTACCCTAGGGAAGTCCTATTAGAATGGTTTCACAGAAAAACGTGACGATCGCAAAGATTGCACAAAGTCAAGATTCAATAGGTTTTCTATGCACCGTCTACAAATTTTATTGACCATTCCCAACATATTTGCCTTAGGGAAGTTGTATAAGCCTGGTTTCGCAAAAAAAATATGACGGTTATAAAGTTTGGTCAAAGTTGAGGTTCGAATATTTTCTTTGCACCATCTCGAAAAGTCAAAATATTGACCATTCCCAACATATTAACCCAAGAAAATTTGTACGAGCCAAGTAGGTAGCCCTAGGGAGAAGCAACCATCGCCCTTGCCACAAGTCACCCTCGCACCCGCCAAAGATGGCGCGGGAGCGCGTGCTGCCCGTGAGGTGCCCTTGCACTCAGTCGCTTCTCGCCGCCTGTCGCAAGGGTCGCCTCCCTACCTCTTCTCTAGCCAAGAACTATCAATCATTGGGATATTAGCCCTAGGGAAAGTTGTAAAAGCCTGGATTAAAAAAAAATATTTTACGATCATAAATTTTTTGCAAAGTCGAAGCTCGATTGGTATTTTGTGCATTATCTCGAAAATTTAAAATACAGACCATTTCCAACACATTTTCCCAAGGGAAGTTGTTAAGCTTAATTTCACAAAAAAAAATGACGGTCATAAAGATTGCCCGAAGTTGAGAATCGATTGTTTTTTGTGGACCCTCTAAAAAATTTACAATATTGACAATTCCCCTTTTATTAGCTTTCGGGAAGTTGTTTAAGCTTAGTTTTGCTCTTGTTCAATCAAACTTCTATTGGGCCTAAGATTGTTAGAGATGTGGAGAGACATGTCTAGAAATGCCGAGTGTGTCATTTGGCAAAAACTAGAAGTTGTATAAGCTTAGTTTCGCAAAAAACATGGCCGTCATAAAGTTTGTGCAACGTCGTGATTTGATCGGTTTATTGCACAGTCTCGAAAATTCAAAAAATTGATCATTATCAATTTATTTGCCCTAGCAAAGTTGTTTGTGCAAGGTTTTACAAAAAATAGTGTCAATCATAAAGTTTGCGCAAAGTCATGGTTCAATTAGTTTTCTGCGCACCATCTCAAAAATTCAAAATATTGACAATTCCCAGCATATTAGGATTATGGAAGTTGTTTGAGCCTGGTTTTGCAAAAAAACATTTTAATAAAAAAGTTTGCGCATAGTCCAGGTTCGGTTGGTTTTGTGAGCAGAAAAAGCTTGGTTCAAACAGTTTTCTATTCACCATAAAGTAACAGTCATAAAGTTTTCGTAATGTTTAGCGATGTGGAGAGACATGTATAGCAATGCCGAGTGTGTCATTTGGCAAAAACAAGAAGTTATATAAGCTTAGTTTCGCAAGAAACATGGCCGTCATAAAGTTTGTGCAACGTCGGGATTCGATCGGTTTTTTGCACAGTGTCGAAAATTCAAAAAAATGATCATTATTAACTTATTTGCCGTAGCAAATTTGTTTGTGCATGGTTTCACAAAAAATAGTGTCAATCATAAAGTTTGCGCAAAGTCAAGGTTCAATTGGTTTTCTGCGCACCATCTCAAAAATTCAAAATATTGACAATTCCCTGCATATTAGCATTGTGGAAGTTGTATAAGCCAGTTTTCGCAAAAAAAAGTAACGGTCATAAAGTTTGTACAAAGTTGAGGTTCGAATAGTTTTTGCGCATCATCTTGAAAATTCAAAATATTAACCATTCCAAACATATTAGCCCTAAGGAAGTTGTAAAAGCTTGGTTTCAAAAACAAACTTATAGTCATAAATTTGAATAAAGTCAATGTTGGATCGGTTTTCTATTCACTATCTCGAAAATTCAAAAAATTGATCATTCCAAACATATTTTGTCCATGAGATGTCGTAGGAGCATAGTTTCAGAAAAAAAACGTGATAGTTATAAAGTTTTTGCAATGTCGAGGTTCGATCGATTTTTTGCGCATCGACTCAAAAATTCAAAAAATTGATCACTCCCAACATATTTGCCCTAGGGTAGTCAGTATAAGCATAGTTTGGGAAAAAAATGTGACAGTCATAAATTTTGCGAAAAATCGAAGTTCGATTGCTTTTTGCACACTATCTCGAAAATTCAAAATATTAACCATTCCCAACATATTAGCTCTATGGATGTTGTTTAAGCTTGGTTATGCAACAAAATTTGACGGTTATAAAGTTTACGCAGAGTCGAGGTTCGATCAGTTTTTTTGTGCACTGTCTCGAATATTCGAAATATTGACCATTCCAAACATATTAGCTCTAGGGAAGTTGTTTAAGCTGGGTTTTGCCAAAAGACGTGACGGTAATCAAGTTTGCAAAGAGTGAAGGTTCGATCGGTTTTTTGTGCTCCCTTTCAAAAATTTAAAATATTGACAATTCCCAATATATTTGCCTTCGGGAAGTCGTATATGTTGGGCGTCGTATGAAAACGTGGCAGTAATAAATTTTTATGGAAAGTCAAGGTGTGATAGGTTCTTTGTGGACCATATCAAAAATTCAAAAAATTGATCATTCCCAAAATACTTACCCTTGCGAAGTCCTATGAGAATGGTTTCACAGAAAAACATGACGGTCATAAAGATTGCGCAAAGTCAAGGTTCAATCGATTTTTTATGCACCGTCTACAAATTTTATTGACCATTCCCAACATATTTGCCATAGGGAAGTTGTATAAGCCTGGTTTCGCAAAAAAAATATGACGGTTATAAAGTTTGCTCAAAGTTGAGGTTCGAATATTTTTTTACACCATCTCGAAAAGTCAAAATATTGACCATTCCTAACATATTAACCTAAGAAAATTTGTACGAGCCAAGTAGGTAGCCCTAGGGAGAAGCAACCATCGCCCCTGCCACAAGTCACCCTCGCACCCGCCATTGATGGCACGGGAGCACGTGCTGCCCGTGAGGTGCCCTTACACTCAGTCGCTTCTCGCCGCCTATCGCAAGGGTCGCCTCCCTACCTCTTCTCTAGTCAAGAACTTTCAATCATTGGGATATTAGCCCTAGGGAAAGTTGTAAAAGCCTGGATTAAAAAATATATATATTACGGTCATAAAGTTTTTGCAAAGACGAAGCTCGATTGGTTTTTTGTGCATCATCTCGAAAATTTAAAATACAGACCATTCCCAAAACATTTTCCCAAGGGAAGTTGTTAAGCTTAGTTTCACAAAAAAAAATTACGGTCATAAAGATTGCTAGAAGCTGGGAATCGATTGTTTTTTGTGGACCCTCTAAAAAATTTATAATATTGACAAATCCCCTTTTATTAGCTTTCGGGAAGTTGTTTAAGCTTAGTTTTGCTATTGTTCAATCAAACTTCTATTGGGCCTAAGAAATTTAGAGATGTGGAGAGACATGTATAGCAATGCTGAGTGTGTCATTTGGCAAAAACAAAAAGTTGTATAAGCTTAGTTTCGCAAGAAACATGGCCGTCATTAAGTTTGTGCAACGTCGGAATTTTATCGGTTTTTTGCACAGTCTCGAAAATTTTAAAAATTGATCATTATCAACTTATTTGCCCTAGCAAAGTTGTTTGTGCAAGGTTTCACAAAAAATAATGTCAGCCATAAAGTTTGCGCAAAGTCATGGTTCAATTGGTTTTCTGCGCACCATCTCAAAAATTTAAAATATTCATAATTCCCAGCATATTAGAATTATGGAAGTTGTTTGAGCCTGGTTTTGCAAAAAAACATGTTTTGTCCATCAGACGTCGTAGGAGCATAGTTTCAGAAAAAAAACGTGATAGTTATAAAGTTTTTGCAATGTCGAGGTTCGATCGATTTTTTGCGAATCATCTCAAAAATTTTAAAAATTAATTACTCCCAACATATTTGCCGTAGGGTAGTGTGTATAAGCAAAGTTTGGGAAAAAAATGTGACAGTCATAAACTTTGCGAAAAATCGAATTTCGATTGTTTTTCGCACACCATCTCGAAAATTCAAAATATTGACCATTCCCAACATATTAGCTCCATGGATGTTGTTAAAGTTTGGTTATGAACAAAATATAACGGTTATAAAGTTTACGCAGAGTCGAGGTTCGATCAGTTTTTTGTGCACCGTCTCGAATATTCGAAATATTGACCATTCCAAACATATTAGCTCTAGGGAAGTTGTTTAAGCTGGGTTTTGCCAACAGACGTGGCGGTAATCAAGTTTGCAAAGAGTGAAGGTTCGATCGGTTTTTTGTGCTTCCTCTCAAAAATATAAAATATTGACAATTCCCAATATATTTGCCTTCGGGATGTCGTATATGCTGGGCTTCGTAAGAAAACATGGCAGTCATAAATTTTGTGCAAAGTCAAGGTGTGATAGGTTCTTTGTACACCATCTCAAAAATTCAAAAGACGTTGTTTATTAGCTTTCGGGAAGTTGTTTAAGCTTAGTTTTGCTCTTGTTCAATCAAACTTCTATTGGGCCTAAGATTGTTAGAGATGTGGAGAGACATGTCTAGCAATGCCGAGTGTGTCATTTGGCAAAAACTAGAAGTTGTATAAGCTTAGTTTCGCAAAAAACATGGCCGTCATAAAGTTTGTGCAACGTCGTGATTTGATCGGTTTATTGCACAGTCTCGAAAATTCAAAAAATTGATCATTATCAATTTATTTGCCCTAACAAAGTTGTTTGTGCAAAGTTTTACAAAAAATAGTGTCAATCATAAAGTTTGCGCAAAGTCATGGTTCAATTAGTTTTCTGCGCACCATCTCAAAAATTCAAAATATTGACAATTCCCAGCATATTAGCATTATGGAAGTCGTTTGAGCCTGGTTTTGCAAAAAAACATTTTAATAAAAAAGTTTGCGCATAGTCCAGGTTCGGTCGGTTTTGTGAGCAGAAAAAGCTTGGTTCAAACAGTTTTCTATTCACCATAAAGTAACGGTCATAAAGTTTTCGCAATGTATAGAGATGTGGAGAGACTTGTATAGCAATGCCGAGTGTGTCATTTGGCAAAAACAAGAAGTTATATAAGCTTTGTTTCGCAAGAAACATGGCCGTCATAAAGTTTGTAGACGTCGGGATTCGATCGGTTTTTTGAACAGTCTCGAAAATTAAAAAATTGATCATTATCAACTTATTAGCCCTAGAAAATTTGTTTGTGCATGGTTTAACAAAAAATAGTGTCAGTCTTAAAGTTTGCGCAAAGTCAAGGTTCAATTGGTTTTCTGCGCACCATCTCAAAAATTCAAAATATTGACAATTCCCAGCATATTTGCATTATGGAAGTTGTATAAGCCAGTTTTTTCAAAAAAAAGTAGCGGCCATAAAGTTTGTACAAAGTCGAGGTTTGAACAGTTTTTGAGCATCGTCTTGAAAGTTCACAATATTAACCCGAACATATTAGCCCGAAGGAAGTTGTAAAAGCTTGGTTTCAAAAACAAACTTATAGTCATAAATTTGAATAAATTCAATGTTGGATCGGTTTTCTATTCATTATCTCGAAAATTCAAAAAATTGATCATTCCAAACATATTTTGTCCATGAGATATCGTACGAGCATAGTTTAAAAAAAAAAACGTAATAGTTATAAAGATTTTGCAATGTCGAGGTTCGATCAATTTTTTACGCATCGTCTCAAAAATTCAAAAAATTGATCACTCCCAACATATTTGCCCTAGGGTAGTCAGCATAAGCATAGTTTGGGAAAAAAATGTGACAGTCATAAACTTTGCGAAAAATCGAAGTTCGATTGTTTTTCGCATACCATCTCGAAAATTCAAAATATTAACCATTCCCAACATATTAGCTCCATGGATGTTGTTTAAGCTTTGGTTATGTAACAAAATTTGACGGTTATAAAGTTTACGCAGAGTCGAGGTTCGATCAGTTTTTTGTGCACCGTCTCGAATATTCGAAATATTGACCATTCCAAACATATTAGCTCTAGGGAAGTTGTTTAAGCTGGGTTTTGCCAAAATACGTGACGGTAATCAAGTTTGCAGAGAGTGAAGGTTCGATCGGTTTTTTATGCTCCCTCTCAAAAATTTAAAATATTGACAATTCCCAATATATTTGCCTTCGGGAAGTCGTATTTGCTGGGCTTCGTAAGAAAACGTGGCAGTCATAAATTTTTGTGGAAAGTCTGGGTGTGATAGGTTCTTTGTGGACCATCTCAAAAATTCAAAAAAATTGATCATTTCCAAAATACTTACCCTTGGGAAGTCGTATGAGAATGGTTTCACAAAAAAACATGACGGTCATAAAGATTGCGCAAAGTCAGGGTTCAATCGGTTTTTTATGCACTGTCTACAAATTTTATTGACCATTCCCAACATATTTACTTTAGGGAAGTTGTATAAGCTTGGTTTCGCAAAAAAAATATGACGGTTATAAAGTTTGCTCAAAGTTGAGGTTCGAATATTTTTTTTACACCATCTCGAAAAGTCAAAATATTGGCCATTCCCAACATATTAACCCAAGAAAATTTGTACGAGCCAAGTAGGTAGCCCAAGGGAGAAGCAACCATCGCCCTTGCCACAAGTCACCCTCGAACCCGCCATTGATGGCACGGGAGCGCGTGCTGCCCGAGAGGTGCCCTTGCACTCAGTCGCTATTCGCCGCCTATCGCAAGGGTCGCCTCCCTACCTCTTCACTAGCCGAGAACTATCAATCATTGGGATATTTGCCCTAGGGAAAGTTGTAAAAGCCTGGATTAAAAAAAAAAATATTACGGTCATAATGTTTTTGCAAAGTCGAAGCTCGATTGGTTTTTTGTGCATCATCTCGAAAATTTAAAATACAGACCATTCCCAACACATTTTCCCAAGGGAAGTTGTTAAGCTTACTTTCACAAAAAAAAATGACGGTCATAAAGATTGCCCGAAGCTGAGAATCGATTGTTTTTTGTGGACCCTCTAAAAAATTTACAATATTGACAATTCCCCTTTTATAAGCTTTCGGAAAGTTGTTTAAGCTTAGATTTGCTCTTGTTCAATCAAACTTCTATTGGGCCTAAGATGTTTAGAGAAGTGGAGAGACATGTATAGCAATGCCGAGTGTGACGTTTGGCAAAAACAATAAGTTGTTTAAGCTTAGTTTCGCAAGAAACATGGCCGTCATAAAGTTTGTGCACCGTCGGGATTTGATCGGTTTTTTGTACAGTCTCGAAAATTGAAAAAATTGATCATTATCAATTTATTTGCCCTAGCAAAGTTGTTTGTGCAAGGTTTCACAAAAAATAGTGTCAGTCATAAAGTTTGCGCAAAGTCATAGTTCAATTAGTTTTCTGCGCAACATCTCAAAAATTCAAAATATTGACAATTCCCAGCATATTAGCATTATGGAAGTTGTTTGAGCCTGGTTTTGCCAAAAAACATGTTTATAAAAAAGTTTGCGCATAGTCCAGGTTCGGTCGGTTTTGTGAGCAGAAAAAGCTTGGTTCGAATAGTTTTCTATTCACCATAAAGTAACGGTCATAAAGTTTTCGTAATGTTTAGAGATGTGGAGAGACATGTATAGCAATGCCGAGTGTGTCATTTGGCAAAAACAAGAAGTTATATAAGCTTAGTTTCGCAAGAAACATGGCCGTCATAAAGTTTGTGCAACGTCGGGATTCGATCGGTTTTTTGCACAGTGTCGAAAAGTCAAAAAAATGATCATTATCAACTTATTTGCCGTAGCAAATTTGTTTGTGCATGGTTTCAAAAAAATAGTGTCAGTCATAAAGTTTGCGCAAAGTCATAGTTCAATTGGTTTTCCGCGCACCATCTCAAAAATTCAAAATATTGACAATTCTCAGCATATTAGCATTATGGAAGTTGTATAAGCCAGTTTTCGCAAAAAAAAGTAACGGTCATAAAGTTTGTACAAAGTCGAGGTACGAACAGTTTTTGTGCATCGTTTTGAAAATTCAAAATATTAACCATTCCAAACAGATTAGCCCTAAGGAAGTTGTAAAAGCTTGGTTTCAAAAACAAACTTATAGTCATAAATTTTGAATAAAGTCAATGTTAGATCGGTTTTCTATTCACTATCTTGAAAATTCAAAAAATTGATCATTCCAAACATATTTTGTCCATCAGACGTCGTAGGAGCATAGATTCAGAAAAAAAACGTGATAGTTATAAAGTTTTTGCAATGTCGAGGTTCGATCGATTTTTTGCGCATCATCTCAAAAATTTTAAAAATTAATTACTCCCAACATATTTGCCCTAGGGTAGTCAGTATAAGCATAGTTTGGGAAAAAAATGTGATAGTCATAAACTTTGCGAAAAATCGAATTTCGATTGTTTTTCGCACACCATCTCGAAAATTCAAAATATTGACCATTCCCAACATATTAGCTCCATGGATGTTGTTAAAGTTTGGTTATGAACAAAATATAACGGTTATAAAGTTTACGCAGAGTCGAGGTTCGATCAGTTTTTTGTGCACCGTCTCGAATATTCGAAATATCGACCATTCCAAACATATTAGCTCTAGGGAAGTTGTTTAAGCTGGGTTTTGCCAACACACGTGATGGTAATCAAGTTTGCAAAGAGTGAAGGTTCGATCGGTTTTTTGTGCTTCCTCTCAAAAATATAAAATAGTGACAATTCCCAATATATTTGCCTTCGGGATGTCGTATATGCTGGGCTTCGTAAGAAAACGTGGCAGTCATAAATTTTGTGCAAAGTCAAGGTGTGATAGGTTCTTTGTACACCATCTCAAAAATTCAAAAGACGTTGTTTATTAGCTTTCGGGAAGTTGTTTAAGCTTAGGTTTGCTCTTGTTCAATCAAACTTCTATTGGGCCTAAGATTGTTAGAGATGTGGAGAGACATGTCTAGCAATGCCGAGTGTGTCATTTGGCAAAAACTAGAAGTTGTATAAGCTTAGTTTCGCAAAAAACATGGCCGTCATAAAGTTTGTGCAACGTCGTGATTTGATCGGTTTATTGCACAGTCTCGAAAATTCAAAAAATTGATCATTATCAATTTATTTGCCCTAGCAAAGTTGTTTGTGCAAGGTTTTACAAAAAATAGTGTCAATCATAAAGTTTGCGCAAAGTCATGGTTCAATTAGTTTTCTGCGCACTATCTCAAAAATTCAAAATTTTGACAATTCGCAGCATATTAGCATTATGGAAGTTGTTTGAGCCTGGTTTTGCAAAAAAACATTTTAATAAAAAAGTTTGCGCATAGTCCAGGTTCGGTCGGTTTTGTGAGCAGAAAAAGCTTGGTTCAAACAGTTTTCTATTCACCATAAAGTAACGGTCATAAAGTTTTCGCAATGTATAGAGATGTGGAGAGACTTGTATAGCAATGCCGAGTGTGTCATTTGGCAAAAACAAGAAATTATATAAGCTTTGTTTCGTAAGAAACATGGCCGTCATAAAGTTTGTAGACGTCGGGATTCGATCGGTTTTTTGAACAGTCTCGAAAATTAAAAAATTGATCATTATCAACTTATTAGCCCTAGAAAATTTGTTTGTGCATGGTTTCACAAAAAATAGTGTCAGTCTTAAAGTTTACGCAAAGTCAAGGTTCAATTGGTTTTCTGCGTACCATCTCAAAAATTCAAAATATTGACAATTCCCAGCATATTTGCATTATGGAAGTTGTATAAGCCAGTTTTTGCAAAAAAAAGTAGCGGCCATAAAGTTTGTACAAAGTCGAGGTTTGAACAGTTTTTGAGCATCGTCTTGAAAATTCACAATATTAACCCGAACATATTAGCCCGAAGGAAGTTGTAAAAGCTTGGTTTCAAAAACAAACTTATAGTCATAAATTTGAATAAATTCAATGTTGGATCGGTTTTCTATTCATTATCTCGAAAATTCAAAAAATTGATCATTCCAAACATATTTTGTCCATGAGATATCGTACGAGCATAGTTTAAAAAAAAAAACGTAATAGTTATAAAGATTTTGCAATGTCGAGGTTCGATCAATTTTTTACGCATCGTCTCAAAAATTCAAAAAATTGATCACTCCCAACATATTTGCCCTAGGGTAGTCAGCATAAGCATAGTTTGGGAAAAAAATGTGACAGTCATAAACTTTGCGAAAAATCGAAGTTCGATTGTTTTTCGCATACCATCTCGAAAATTCAAAATATTGACCATTCCCAACATATTAGCTCCATGGATGTTGTTTAAGCTTTGGTTATGTAACAAAATTTGACGGTTATAAAGTTTACGCAGAGTCGAGGTTCGATCAGTTTTTTGTGCACCGTCTCGAATATTCGAAATATTGACCATTCCAAACATATTAGCTCTAGGGAAGTTGTTTAAGCTGGGTTTTGCCAAAATACGTGACGGTAATCAAGTTTGCAAAGAGTGAAGGTTCGATCGGTTTTTTTTGCTCCCTCTCAAAAATTTAAAATATTGACAATTCCCAATATATTTGCCTTCGGGAAGTCGTATATGCTGGGCTTCGTAAGAAAACGTGGCAGTCATAAATTTTTGTGGAAAGTCTGGGTGTGATAGGTTCTTTGTGGACCATCTCAAAAATTCAAAAAAATTGATCATTCCCAAAATACTTACCCTTGGGAAGTTGTATGAGAATGGTTTCACAGAAAAACATGACGGTCATAAAGATTGCGCAAAGTCAGGGTTCAATCGGTTTTTTATGCACTGTCTACAAATTTTATTGACCATTCCCAACATATTTACTTTAGGGAAGTTGTATAAGCTTGGTTTCGCAAAAAAAATATGACGGTTATAAAGTTTGCTCAAAATTGAGGTTCGAATATTTTTTTTACACCATCTCGAAAAGTCAAAATATTGGCCATTCCCAACATATTAACCCAAGAAAATTTGTACGAGCCAAGTAGGTAGCCCAAGGGAGAAGCAACCATCGCCCTTGCCACAAGTCACCCTCGAACCCGCCATTGATGGCACGGGAGCGCGTGCTGCCCGAGAGGTGCCCTTGCACTCAGTCGCTATTCGCCGCCTATCGCAAGGGTCGCCTCCCTACCTCTTCACTAGCTGAGAACTATCAATCATTGGGATATTTGCCCTAGGGAAAGTTGTAAAAGCCTGGATTAAAAAAAAATATATTACGGTCATAAAGTTTTTGCAAAGTCGAAGCTCGATTGGTTTTTTGTGCATCATCTCGAAAATTTAAAATACAGACCATTCCCAACACATTTTCCCAAGGGAAGTTGTTAAGCTTACTTTCACAAAAAAAAATGACGGTCATAAAGATTGCCCGAAACTGAGAATCGATTGTTTTTTGTGGACCCTCTAAAAAATTTACAATATTGACAATTCCCCTTTTATAAGCTTTCGGAAAGTTGTTTAAGCTTAGATTTGCTCTTGTTCAATCAAACTTCTATTGGGCCTAAGATGTTTAGAGATGTGGAGAGACATGTATAGCAATGCCGAGTGTGACGGTTGGCAAAAACAATAAGTTGTTTAAGCTTAGTTTCGCAAGAAACATGGCCGTCATAAAGTTTGTGCACCGTCGGGATTTATCGGTTTTTTGCACAGTCTCGAAAATTGAAAAAATTGATCATTATCAATTTATTTGCCCTAGCAAAGTTGTTTGTGCAAGGTTTCACAAAAAATAGTGTCAGTCATAAAGTTTGCGCAAAGTCATAGTTCAATTAGTTTTCTGCGCAACATCTCAAAAATTCAAAATATTGACAATTCCCAGCATATTAGCATTATGGAAGTTGTTTGAGCCTGGTTTTGCCAAAAAACATGTTTATAAAAAAGTTTGCGCATAGTCCAGGTTCGGTTGGTTTTGTGAGCAGAAAAAGCTTGGTTCGAACAGTTTTCTATTCACCATAAAGTAACGGTCATAAAGTTTTCGTAATGTTTAGAGATGTGGAGAGACATGTATAGCAATGCCGAGTGTGTCATTTGGCAAAAACAAGAAGTTATATAAGCTTAGTTTCGCAAGAAACATGGCCGTCATAAAGTTTGTGCAACGTCGGGATTCGATCGGTTTTTTGCACAGTGTCGAAAAGTCAAAAAAATGATCATTATCAACTTATTTGCCGTAGCAAATTTGTTTGTGCATGGTTTCACAAAAAATAGTGTCAATCATAAAGTTTGTGCAAAGTCATGGTTCAATTCGTTTTCTGCGCACCATCTCAAAAATTCAAAATATTGACAATTCCCAGCATATTAGCATTATGGAAGTTGTTTGAGCCTGGTTTTGCAAAAAAACATTTTAATAAAAAAGTTTGTGCATAGTCCAGGTTCGGTCGGTTTTGTGAGCAGAAAAAGCTTGGTTCAAACAGTTTTCTATTAACCATAAAGTAACGGTCATAAAGTTTTCGCAATGTCTAGAGATGTGGAGAGACTTGTATAGCAATGCCGAGTGTGTCATTTGGCAAAAACAAGAAGTTATATAAGCTTTGTTTCGCAAGAAACATGGCCGTGATAAAGTTTGTAGACGTCGGGATTCGATTGGTTTTTTGAACAGTCTCGAAAATTAAAAAATTAATCATTATCAACTTATTTGCCCTAGCAAATTTGTTTGTGCATGGTTTCACAAAAAATAGTTTCAGTCTTAAAGTTTGCGCAAAGTCAAGGTTCAATTGGTTTTCTGCGCACCATTTCAAAAATTCAAAATATTGACAATTCCCAGCATATTTGCATTATGGAAGTTGTATAAGCTAGTTTTTGCAAAAAAAAGTAGCGGCCATAAAGTTTGTACAAAGTCGAGGTTCGAACAGTTTTTGAGCATCGTCTTGAAAATTCAAAATATTAACCATTCCAAACATATTAGCCCGAAGGAAGTTGTGAAAGCTTGGTTTCAAAAACAAACTTATTGTCATAAATTTTGAATAATGTCAATGTTGGATCGGTTTTCTATTCATTATCTCGAAAATTCCAAAAATTGATCATTCCAAACATATTTTGTCAATGAGATGTCGTACGAGCATAGTTTCAGAAAAAAAACGTGATAGTTATAAAGTTTTTGCAATGTCGAGGTTCGATCGATTTTTTGCGCATCGTCTCAAAAATTCAAAAAATTGATCACTCCCAACGTATTTGCCTTAGGGTAGTCAGTATAAGCATAGTTTGGGAAAAAAATGTGACAGTCATAAACTTTGCGAAAAATCGAAGTTCGATTGTTTTTCGCACACCATCTCGAAAATTCAAAATATTGACCATTCCCAACATATTAGCTCCATGGATGTTGTTTAAGCTTGTTTATGCAACAAAATTTGACGGTTATAAAGTTTACTAAGAGTCGAGGTTCGATCAGTTTTTTGTGCACCGTCTCGATTATTCGAAATATTGACCATTCCAAACATATTAGCTCTAGGGAAGTTGTTTAAGCTGGGTTTTGCCAAATGACGCGACGGTAATCAAATTTGTAAAGAGTGAAGGTTCGATCGGTTTTTTATGCTCCCTCTCGAAAATTTAAAATATTGACAATTCCCAATATATTTGCCTTCGGGAAGTCGTATATGCTGGGCTTCGTAAGAAAACGTGGCGGTCATAAATTTTGTGCAAAGTCAAGGTTTGATAGGTTCTTTGTGCACTTTCTCAAAAATTCAAAAAATTGATCATTCCCAACATATTTACCCTAGGGAAGTCCTATGAGAATGGTTTCACAGAAAAACGTGACGGACAAAGATTGATCAAAGTCAAGGTTCAATCGGTTTTTTATGCACCGTCTACAAATTTTATTGACCATTCACAACATATTTGCCTTAGGGAAGTTGTATAAGCCTGGTTTCGCAAAAACAATATGACGGTTATAAAGTTTGCTCAAAGTTGAGGTTCGAATATTTTCTTTGCACCATCTCGAAAAGTCAAAATATTAACCATTCCCAACATATTAACCCAAGAAAATTTGTACGAGCCAAGGAGGTAGCCCTAGGGAGAAGCAACCATCGACCCTGCCACAAGTCACCCTCGCACCCGCCATAGATGGCGCGGGAGCGCATGCTGCCCGTGAGGTGTCCTTGTACACAGTCGCTTCTCGCCGCCTATCGCAAGTGCCGCCTCCCTACGAATTCTCTAGCCGAGAACTATCAATCATTGGAATATTAGCCCTAGGGAAAGTTGTAAAAGCCTGGATTAAAAAAAAATATATTACGGTGATAAAGTTTTTGCAAAGTCGAAGCTCGATTGGTTTTTTTTGCATCATCTCGAAAATTTAAAATGCAGACCATTCCCAACACATTTTCCCAAGGGAAGTTGTTAAGCTTAGTTTCACAAAAAAAAAATGACGGTCATAAAGATTGCGCGAAGTTGAGAATCGATTGTTTTTTGTGGACCCTCTAAAAAATTTACAATATTGAAAATTCCCATTTTGTTAGCTTTCGGGAAGTTGTTTAAACTTAGTTTTGCTCTTGTTCAATCAAACTTCTATTGGGCCTAAGATGTTTAGAGATGTGGAGAGACATGTATAGCAATGTCGAGGGTCTCATTTGGCAAAAACAACAAGTTGTATAAGCTTAGTTTCGCAAGAAACATGGCCGTCATAAAGTTTGTGCAACATCGGGATTCAATCGGTTTTTTGCACAGTCTCGAAAATTCAAAAAATTGATCATTAACAACTTATTTGCCCTAGCAAATTTGTTTGTGCATAGTTTCACAAAAAATAGTGTCAATCATAAAGTTTGCGCAAAGTCAAGGTTCAATTGGTTTTCTGCGCACCGTCTCAAAAATTCAAAATATTGACAATTCCCAGCATATTAGCATTATGGAAGTTGTATAAGCCAGTTTTCACAAAAAAAATAACGGTCATAAAGTTTGTACAAAGTCGAGGTTCAAATAGTTTTTGCGCATCGTCTTGAAAATTCAAAATATTAACCATTCCAAACATATTAGCCCTAAGGAAGTCGTAAAAGCTTGGTTTCAAAAACAAACTTATAGTCATAAATTTTGAATAAAATCAATGTTGGATCGGTTTTCTATTCACTATCTCGAAAATTCAAAAAATTGATCATTCCAAACATATTTTGTCAATGAGATGTTTTACGAGCATAGTTTCAGGAAAAAAAACGTGATAGTTATAAAGTTTTTGCAATGTCGAGGTTCGATCGATTTTTTGCGCATCGTCTCAAAAATTCAAAAAATTGATTACTCCCAACATATTTGCCCTAGGGTAGTCAGTATAAGCATAGTTTGGGAAAAAAATGTGACAGCCATAAACTTTGCGAAAAATCGATGTCCGATTGTTTTTCGCACACCATCTCGAAAATTCAAAATATTGAACATTCCCAACATATTAGCTCCATGGATGTTGTTTAAGCTTGGTTATGCAACAAAATTTGACAGTTATAAAGTTTACGCAGAGTCGAGTTCGATCAGTTTTTTGTGCACCGTCTCGAATATTTGAAATATTGACCATTCCAAACATATTAGCTCTAGAGAAGTTGTTTAAGCTGGGTTTTGCCAAAAGACGTGACGGTAATCAAATTTGCAAAGAGTGAAGGTTCGTTCGGTTTTTTGTGCTCCCTCTAAAAAATATAAAATATTGACAATTCCCAATATATTTGCCTTCGGGAAGTCGTATATGCTGGGCTTCGTAAGAAAACGTGGCAGTTATAAATTTTGTGCAAAGTCAAGGTGTGATAGGTTCTTTGTGCACCATCTCAAAAATTCGAAAAATTGATCATTCCCAACATATTTACCCTAGGTAAGTCCTATTAGAATGGTTTCACAGAAAAACATGACGGTCGTAAGGATTGCGCAAAGTCAAGGTTCAATCGGTTTTTTATGCACCGTCTACAAATTTTATTAACCATTTCCAACATATCTGTCTTAAGCAAGTTGTATAAGCCTGGTTTCGCAGAAAAAATATGACGGTTATAAAGTTTGCTCAAAGTTGAGGTTCGAATATTTTCTTTACACAATCTCGAAAAGTCAAAATATTGACCATTCCCAACATATTAAACCAAGAAAATTTGTACGAGCCAAGTAGGTAGCCTTAGGGAGAAGCAACCATCGCCCCTGCCACAAGTCACCCTCGCACCCGCCATAGATGGCGCGGGAGCGCGTGCTGCCCGTGAGGTGCCCTTGCACTCAATCGCTTCTCGCCACCTATCGCAAGGGTCACCTCCCTACCTTTTCTCTAGCCGAGAACTATCAATCATTGGGATATTAGCCCTAGGGAAAGTTGTAAAAGCCTGGATTAAAAAAAAATATATTACGATAATAAAGTTTTTGCAAAGTCGAAGCTCGATTGGTTTTTTGGGCATCATCTCGAAAATTTAAATTACATACTATTCCCAACACATTTTCCCAAGGAAAGTTGTAAGCTTAGTTTCACAAACAAAAATGACGGTCATAAAGATTGCCCGAAGCTGAGAATCGATTGTTTTTTGTGGACCCTCTAAAAAATTTACAATATTGACAATTCCCCTTTTATTAGCTTTCGGGAAGTTGTTTAAGCTTAGTTTTGCTCTTGTTCAATCAAACTTCTATTGGGCCTAAGATGTTTAGAGATGTGGAGAGACATGTATAGCAATGGCGAGTGTGTCATTTGGCAAAAACAAGTAGTTCTATAAGCTTAGTTTCGCAAGAAACATGGCCGTCATAAAGTTTGTGCAACGTGGGGATTTGATCGGTTTTTTGCACAGTCTCGAAAATTCAAAAAATTGATCATTATCAACTTATTTGCCCTAGCAAAGTTGTTTTTGCAAGGTTTCACAAAAAATAGTGTCAGTAATAAAGTTTGCGCAAAGTCATGGTTCAATTGGTTTTTTGTGCACGATCTCAAAAATTCAAAATATTGACAATTCCCAGCATATTAGCATTATGGAAGTTGTATTAGCCAGTTTTCGCAAAAAAAAGTAACGGTCATAAAGTTTGTACAAAGTCGAGGTTCAAATAGTTTTTGCGCATCGTCTTGAAAATTCAAAATATTCACCATTCCAAACATATTAGCCCTAAGGAAGTTGTAAAAGCTTGGTTTTAAAAACAAACTTATAGTCATAAATTTTGAATAAAGTCAATGTTGGATCGGTTTTCTATTCATTATCTCGAAAATTCAAAAAATTGATCATTCCAAACATATTTTGTCAATGAGATGTCGTACGAGCATAGTTTCAGAGAAAAAACGTCATAGTTATAAAGTTTTTGCAATGTCGAGGTTCGATCGATTTTTTGCGCTTCGTCTCAAAAATTCAAAAAATTGATCACTCCCAACATATTTGCCCTAGGGTAGTCAGTATAAGCATAGTTTAGGAAAAAAATGTTACAGTCATAAACTTTGCGAAAAATCGATGTTCGATTGTTTTTCACACACCATCTCGAAAATTCAAAATATTGACCATTCCCAACATATTAGCTCCATGGATGTTGTTTAAGCTTGGTTATGCAACAAAATTTGACGGTTATAAAGTTTACGCAGAGTCGAGGTTCGTTCAGTTTTTTGTGCACCGTCTCGAATATTCGAAATATTGACCATTCCAAACATATTAGCTCTAGAGAAGTTGTTTAAGCTGGGTTTTGCCAAAAGACGTGACGGTAATCAAGTTTACAAAGAGTGAATGTTCGATCGGTTTTTTGTGCTCCCTCTCAAAAATTTTAAATATTGAAAATTCCCAATATATTTGCCTTCGGGAAGTCGTATATGCTGGGCTTCGTAAGAAAACATGGCAGTCATAAATTTTGTGCAAAGTCAAGGTGTGATAGGTTCTTTGTGCACCATCTCAAAAATTCAAAAAATTGATTATTCCCAAAATATTTACCCTAGGGAAGTCCTATGAGAATGGTTTCACAGAAAAACATGACGGTCATAAAGATTGCGCAATGTCAAGGTTCAATCGGTTTTTATGCACCGTCTACAAATTTTATTGACCATTCCCAACATATTTGCCTTAGGGAAGTTGTATAAGCCTGGTTTCGCAAAAAAATATGACGGTTATAAAGTTTGCTCAAAGTTGAGGTTCGAATATTTTCTTTGCACCATCTCGAAAAGTCAAAATATTGACTATTCCCAACATATTAACCCAAGAAAATTTGTACGAGCCAAGTAGGTAGCCCTAGGGAGAAGCAACCATCGCCCCTGCCACAAGTCACCCTCGCACTCGCCAAAGATGGCGCGGGAGCGCGTGCTTCCCGTGAGGTGCTCTTGCACTTAGTCGCTTCTCGCCGCCTATCGCAAGGGTCGCCTCCCTACCTCTTCTCTAGCCGAGAACTATCAATCATTGGCATTATGGAAGTTGTTTGAGCCTGGTTTTGCAAAAAAACATGTTAATAAAAAAGTTTGCGCAAAGTCCAGGTTCGGTCGGTTTTGTGAGCTGAAAAAGCTTGGTTCGAACAGTTTTCTATTCACCATAAAGTAACGGTCATAAAGTTTTCGCAATGTCTAGAGATGTGGAGAGACATGTATAGCAATGCCGAGTGTGTCATTTGGCAAAAACATGGAGTTATATAAGCTTAGTTTCGCAAGAAACATGGCCGTCATAAAGTTTGTGCAACGTCTTGATTCGATCGGTATTTTGCACAGTCTCGAAAATTCAAAAAATTTATCATTATCAACTTATTTGCCCTAGCAAATTTGTTTGTGCAAGGTTTCACAAAAAATAGTGTCAGTCATAAAGTTTGCGCAAAGTCAAGGTTCAATTGGTTTTCTGCGCACCATCTCAAAAATTCAAAATATTGACAATTCCCTACATATTAGCATTATGGAAGTTGTATAAGCCAGTTTTCGCAAAAAAAAGTAACGGTCATGAAGTTTGTACAAAGTCGAGGTTCAAATAGTTTTTGCGGATCGTCTTGAAAATTCAAAATATTAACCATTCCATACATATTAGCCCTAAGGAATTGTAAAAGCTTGTTTTCAAAAACAAACTTATAGTCATAAATTTTGAATAAAGTCAATGTTGGATCGGTTTTCTATTCACTATCTCGAAAATTCAAAAAATTGATCATTCCAGACATATTTTGTCCATGAGATGTCGTACAAGCATAGTTTAAAAAAAAAATGTGATAGTTATAAAGTTTTTGCAATGTCGAGGTTCGATCGATTTTTTGCGCATCGTCTCAAAAATTCAAAAAATTGATCACTCCCAACATATTTGCCCTAGGGTAGTCAGTATAAGCATAGTTTGGGAAAAAAATGTGACAGTCATAAACTTTACGAAAAATCAAAGTTCGATTGTTTTTCGCACACCGTCTCGAAAATTCAAAATATTGACCATTCCCAACATATTAGCTCCATGGATGTTGTTTAAGCTTTGGTTATGCAACAAAATTTGACGGTTATAAAGTTTACGCAGAGTCGAGGTTCGATCAGTTTTTTGTGCACCGTCTCGAATATTCGAAATATTGACCATTCCAAACATATTAGCTCTAGGGAAGTTGTTTAAGCTGGGTTTTGCCAAAAGACGTGACGGTAATCAAGTTTACAAAGAGTGAATGTTCGATCGGTTTTTTGTGCTCCCTCTCAAAAATTTTAAATATTGACAATTCCCAATATATTTGCCTTCGGGAAGTCGTATATGCTGGGCTTCGTAAGAAAACATGGCAGTCATAAATTTTGTGCAAAGTCAAGGTGTGATAGGTTCTTTGTGCACCATCTCAAAAATTCAAAAAATTGATTATTCCCAAAATATTTACCCTAGGGAAGTCCTATGAGAATGGTTTCACAGAAAAACATGACGGTCATAAAGATTGCGCAATGTCAAGGTTCAATCGGTTTTTATGCACCGTCTACAAATTTTATTGACCATTCCCAACATATTTGCCTTAGGGAAGTTGTATAAGCCTGGTTTTGCAAAAAAAATATGACGGTTATAAAGTTTGCTCAAAGTTGAGGTTCGAATATTTTTTTTGCACTATCTCGAAAAGTCAAAATATTGACCATTCCCAACATATTAACCCAAGAAAATTTGTACGAGCCAAGTAGGTAGCCCTAGGGAGAAGCAACCATCGCCCCTGCCACAAGTCACCCTCGCACTCGCCATTGAGGGCACGGGAGTGCGTGATGCCCATGAGTTGCCCTTGCACTGAGTCGCTTCTCGCCGCCTATCGCAAGGGTCGCCTCCCTACCTCTTCTCTAGCCGAGAACTATCAATCATTGGGATATTAGCCTTAGGGAAAATTGTAAAAGCCTGGATTAAAAAAATATATATTACGTTTATAAAGTTTTTACAAAGTCGAAGCTCGATTGGTTTTTTGTGCATCATCTCGAAAATTTAAAATACAGACTATTCCAAACACATTTTCCCAAGGGAAGTTGTTAAGCTTAATTTCACAAAAAAAAATGACGGTCATAAAGATTGCCCGAAGCTGAGAATCGATTGTTTTTTGTGGACCCTCTAAAAAATTTACAATATTGACAATTCCCCTTTTATTAGCTTTCGGGAAGTTGTTTAAGCTTAGTTTTGCTCTTGTTCAATCAAACTTCTATTGGGCCTAAGATGTTTAGAGATGTTGAGAGACATGTATAGCAATGCCGAGTGTGTCATTTGGCAAAAAACAAGAAGTTGTATAAGCTTAGTTTCGCAAGAAACATGGCCGTCATAAAGTTTGTGCAACGTCGGGATTTGATCGGTTTTTTGCACAGTCTCGAAAATTCAAAAAATTGATCATTATCAACTTATTTGCCCTAGCAAAGTTGTTTGTTCATGGTTTCACAAAAAATAGTGTCAGTTATAAAGTTTGCGCAAAGTCAAGGTTCAATTGGTTTTCGGCGCTCCATTTCAAAAATTCAAAATATTGACAATTCCCAGCATAGTATGGAAGTTGTATAAGCCAGTTTTCGCAAAAAAAAGTAACGGTCATAAAGTTTGCACAAAGTCGAGGTTCGAACAGTTTTTGCGCATCGGCTTGAAAATTCAAAATATTAACCATTCCAAACATATTAGCCCTACGGAAGTTGTAAACGCTTGGTTTCAAAAACAAACTTATAGTCATAAATTTTGAATAAAGTCAATGTTGGATCTGTTTTCTATTCACTATCTCGAAAATTCAAAAAATTGATCATTCCAAACATATTTTGTCTATGAGATGTCGTACGAGCATAGTTTGAGTAAAAAAACGTGATAGTTATAAAGTTTTTGCAATGTCGAGGTTCGATCGATTTTTTGCGCATCGTCTCAAAAATTCAAAAAAATTGATCAATCCCAATATATTTTCCCAAGGGTAGTCAGTATAAGCATAGTTTGGGAAAAAAATGTGACAGTCATAAACTTTGCGAAAAATCGTAGTTCGAATGTATTTTGCACATTATCTCGAAAATTCAAAATATTGACCATTCCCAACATATTAGCTTCATGGATGTTGTTTAAGCTTGGTTATGCAACAAAATTTGACGGTTATATAGTTTACGCAGAGTCGAGGTTCGATCAGTTTTTTGTGCACCGTCTCGAATATTCGAAATATTGACAATTCCATACATATTAGCTCTAGGGAAGTTGTTTAAGCTGGGTTTTGCCAAAAGACGTGACGGTTTTCATGTTTGCAAAGAGTGCAGGTTCGATCGGTTTTTTGTGCTCCCTCTCAAAAATTTAAAATATTGACAATTCGCAATATATTTTCCTTCGGGAAGTCGTATATGCTGGGCTTCGTAAGAAAACGTGGCAATCATAAATTTTGTGCAAAGTCAAGGTTTGATAGGTTCTTTGTGCATCATCTCAAAAATTCAAAAAATTGATCATTCCCAACATATTTACCCTAGGGAAGTCCTATGAGAATGGTTTCACAGAAAAACATGACGGTCATAAAGATTGCGCAAAGTCATGGTTCAATCGGTTTTTTATGCACCGTCTACAAATTTTATTGACCATTCCCAACATATTTGCCTTAGGGAAGTTGTATAAACCTGGTTTCGCAAAAAAAATATGACGGTTATAAAGTTTGCTTAAAGTGGAGGTTCGAAAGTTTTTTTTGCACCATCTCGAAAAGTCAAAATATTGACCATTCATAACATATTAAACCAAGAAAATTTGTACGAGCCAAGTAGGTAGCCCTAGGGAGAAGCAACCATCGCCCCTGCCACAAGTCCCCCTCGCACTCGCCATTGAGGGCACGGGAGCGCATGCTGCCCATGAGGTGCCATTGCACTCAGTCGCTTCTCGCCGCCTATCGCAAGGGTCGCCTCCCCACCTCTTCTCTAGCCGAGAACTAACAATCATTGCGATATTAGCCCAAGGGAAGTTGTAAAAGCCTGGATTAAAAAAATATATATTACGGTCATAAAGTTTTTGCAATGTCGAAGCTCGATTGGTTTTTTGTGCATCATCTCGAAAATTTAAAATATCGACAATTCCCAACACATTTTCCCAAAGGAAGTTGTAAAGCTTAGTTTCATAAAAAAAAATGACGGTCATAAAAATTGCCCAAAGCTGAGAATCGATTGTTTTTTGTGGACCCTCTAAAAAATTTACAATTTTGACAATTCCTCTTTTATTAGCTTTCGAGAAGTTATTTAAGCTTAGTTTCGCAAGAAAACATGGTCGTCATAAAGTTTGTTGAAAGTCGGGGTTTGATCGGTTTTCTTGTGTAGTCTCAAAAATTCAAAAAATTGATCATTATCAACTTATTTGTCCTAGCAAAGTCGTTTGTGCATGGTTTCACAAAAAATTATGAAGTCATAAAGTTTGCACAAAGTCAAGGTACATTTGTTTTTCTGCGCATCATCTCAAAAATTCAAAATATTGACCATTCCCTACATATTATCATTATGGAAGTTGTATGAGCCTGGTTTCGCAAAAAAATATGATAATCATAAAGTTTGCGCAAAGTCCAGGTTCGATCAGTTTTTTTAGCACCATCTCAACAATTCAAAATATCGATCATACCCAACATATTTGACCTATGGAAGTTGTATATGCCAGTTTTCACAAAAACAAGTAGCTGTCATAAAGTTTGCGCAAAATCGAGGTTCGAACAGTTTTTGTGAATCGGCTTGAAAATTCAAAATATTAACCATTCCAAACATATTAGCCCTAAGGAAGTTGTATAAGTTTGGTTTCAGAAACAAACTTATAGTCATAAATTTTGCATAAAGTCGATGTTGGATCGTTTTTCGACATACCGTATTGAAAATGCGAAAAATTGATCATTCCAAACATATTTGTCCATGAGATGTCGTACGAGCATAGTTTCAGAAAAAAAACGTGATAGTTAAAAGTTTTTGCAATATCGAGGTTTGATCGATTTTTTGCGCACCATCTCAAAAATTCAAAAAATTGATCTCTCCCAACATATTTGCCCTGGGGTAGTCAATATAAGCATAGTTTTGGAAAAAGACGTGACAGTCATAAACTTTGCGAAAAATCGAAGTTCAATTGGTTTTTTGCGCACTATCTCGAAAATTCAAAATATTGATCATTCCCAACATATTAGCTCCAAGGAAGTTGTTTAAGCTTAGTTTTTCAAAAAAATGTGACGGTTATAAAGTTTGCGCAAAGTTAAGTTTCGAATGATTTTTTGCACATAATCTCGAAAGTCAAAATATTGACCATTCCCAATATATTAGCCCAATAAAATTTGTATGAGCCAAGTAGCCCAAGGGAGAAGCAACCATCGCCCCTGCCCCAAGTCGCCCTCGCACTTGCCACTGAGGGCACAGGAGCACGTGCTGCCCACTAGGTGCCCTTGCCCTCAGTCGCTTCTCGCCGCCTATCGCAAGGGTCGCCTCCCTTCCTCTTCTCTGGTAGAGAATTATCAATCTTTAGGATATTAGCCCTAGGGAAGTTGTATAAACTTGGATTCACGTAAAAAATATGACGGTATAAAGTTTCTGCAAAGTCGAGGTTCTATTTTTTTTTGTGCACCATATCAAAATTTTAAAATATTGACCATTCCCAACACATTTGCCCAAGGGAAGTTGTAAAAGCTTAGTTTCGTAAAAAAAAATGATGGTCATAAAGATTGCCTAAAGCCGAGATTCGATTGTTTTCTTATGGACCCTTTCAAAAATTTGCAATATTGACCATTCCCCATATATTAGCTTTCGGGAAGTTGTATAAGTTTAGTTTCGCAAGAAAACATGGCCGTCATAAAGTTTGAGCAAAGTCGAGGTTTGATCGATTTTTTGCGCAGTCATAAAAATTCAAAAATTTGATCATTATCAACTTATTTTCCCTAGCGAAGTCGATTGTGCATGGTTTTACAAAAAAATATGTCAATCAAAAAGTTTGCTCAAAGTCAAGGTTCAATTGGTTTTACAAAAAAACCAATAAAGTTGTATGAGCCTAGTTTCACAAAAAAACACGACGATAATAAAGTTTGTGCAAAGTCAAGGTTAGATCGGTTTTTTAAACATCTCAAAAATTCAAAATATTGATCATGCTCAACATATTAGACCTACGGAAGTTGTATAAGCCAGTTTTCATAAAAAAAGTAACGGTCATAAAGTTTATGCAAAGTTGAGGTTCGAATAGTTTTTGCACCCCATCTTGAAAATTCAAAATATTTACCATTCCCAACATATTAGCCCTAAGAAAGTTGTATAAACCAAGGTTCGCCATACTGTACCGTACCGGAGTTTCGACCCGAGCTCGGTATGGTACGGTACCGGTGTACCGGGCGGTACATCAGGGCGTATTGAGCGGTACACCCTGGTGTACCGATAATTTTATATTATTTTTTGTATACTGTAGCAGTGCTACAGTGTAGTACTGTAGCACTGTAGCAATGCTACAGTATATTACTGCAGCACTGTAGCAATGCTAGAGTGTATTACTGTAGCACTATAGCGGTACCGGGCGGTCCGCGTACCGAGTACCTGTCGGACCGGTACATACCACCCGGTACGGGCGGTACACTTCGGTACGGCAGACCATGGTATAAACTTGGTTTCAGAAATAAACTTACAGTCATAAATTTTGCATAAAGTCGATGTTGGATCGGTTTTCTACACACCATCATGAAAATTCAAAAAATTGATCATTCCAAACATATTTATCCATAAGATGTCGCATGAGCATAGTTTCAGAAAAAAAAACGTGATAGTTATACCGTTTTTGCAATGTCGAGGTTCGATCGGTTTTTTGCACACCGTCTCAAAAATTCAAAAAATTGATCACTTCCAACATATTTGCCCTAGGGTAGTCATTATTAGCATAGTTTCGGAAAAAAACGTGACAGTCATAAACTTTGCGGAAAATCGAAGTTTCATACCGGGGGTGATGCAAAATGGGGGGACAAAGCAGAATAGATTTTGATGAAAAACCAATAATAGAGCTATATTTGCTGGAATGAGTATTTCGGATAGAAAAGTCATAGTAGACAAGGAATGAACTCTCGAAGAAAAGTCACAATATAGTTGTATTTGCTGGAATGAGTGTTTTGGAGAGAAAATACATGAATTCGTGATAAAAATTAAATAAGATCGAAAATTAGCTCACCACTAAGTTAAAATCACAAAGGGATACAGAAAGTTCACCACCCCAAGGATTTATAAATGAGGATACAGGATTGAAAACAAAAGACTCACCACTCAAGGATGCATCCAAGAGATACAGAGTTTAAAGGAGTACTCAAAGAGAGCTTTTGCCAAAATATCATTTGTTTCTAAAGTCCTTTCTAAGCCCTAAATACCAAAATAAGTATTAGCGCATGAAATAACACTTCATGCATAGGGAATTTCGAAATTAAGTGTTTTACAACTACTAACAAACTCCTTGATAAGACCCTAGGGTCTTATCGTCAAAGAAAAAAGGGAGAAGGGATGATCACTTCGAGGGGATCGGCCTCCGAGGGTTTGTCAAAAGACTAAATAATATTTCCTTGATTTCTAAAAGAAACAATTACATCTCTATTTATAGAGTTCTGACTCTAACTGAACTTAAAAGACTCAATAAATATTATTTAAAAGCTCAGAAAATAAAAGGACCCTAACATTTCCTCCTTCAATTCAGCCTTGTCCTCAAGGCTAAGCAGCATCAAATTCTGGAAACTTCTCTTTTAGCGTTCTGTAGGACTCCCAAGTGGCATCTTCCTTTGGTAAATTGGCCCATTGCACCAGCACTTCACTCACAGGATGTCTACGGTACATTACAACTCGTCGATCAAGTATGGCTTGTGGTTGAGCTTGAACTTCCCCAGTAGTAGAGGTATCCGGCAAATTGTGCTGCATTATCTCATCTTCACCCAACTTCCTCTTAAGGTATGAAACATGAAAAACTAGATGTATTTTAGAGCTAGCAGGCAAATCCAGATGGTAGGCAACTGGTCCAATACGTTCTAATACCTTATGAGGTCCAAAAAATCGAGGAGACAGCTTCATAGAAGATCGGACCTTTATGGAAGTTTGTTTGTAGGGTTGAAAACGAAGGAAAACCTAATCACCCACGGTAAATTCTCGTTCACTTCGGTGTTTGTCAGCTTGTTGTTTCATTCTTGCTTATGCGACTGTGAGGTTATCCTTTAAAAGCTGAATAATCTTATCTCTATCCATCAATTCCTTGTCCACTTGATCAACTTTAGAAGAACCAGGTATATATTTTGTAATTGTAGGTGGGGGTTTGACCATAAATTGCTTCAAAGGGAGTCATCTTAATAGAAGAATGGTAAGAGGTGTTATACCACCACTCCGCCCAGGGAAACCATTTAATCCATTCCTTCGGCTTATCACTGGTAAAGCCAGTGATTTAAAAAGCGCTAGGCGCCAAAAGGCGCCAAGGTCCAAAAACGCCCGAGGCGCTAGGCGCTCGCCCAAGCGCTCGCCCGAGCGAAGCGAGGCGCTAAAATATAAAAATATATAATATAATTAATAAATATAATTATTTAAAATTTTAAATAAAAATATGCTATTAAATTAAGAAAATCTAAGATACAAAATCACAATGTCACATTAACAAAAAGTTTCAAAATTCAAAACATTAAAATTTTACATCAAAGTCATTCATCATAATCAATATTATCGTCATTTTCACACAAATCATCTTCATTGAATTCGTCTTCTTCCTCTTGTTCTTCGATTCCTTCCTCTTCATCAAGATATGTTTCATTCTCTATGTCTTCAACAATAGCAGGAGCCGAGCTTGATGCTTTTGCACTCATTTTTCTCTTTGACATCTGTCTTGTATATGTTTGTAATTCTCCAGCACCTGAAGCTCTTGCCACATCTCCCCACGTCAATATATCATCTTCAAATACAAGCTCGTCTTCAGCATCTTGCAAGTTAGCACACATTTCTCCTACTAACCACTCATTTGAATCATCAATATCTTGCAATGAGATTGAATCAAATCTATTTTTCAAATCATGACGAGTCTTCAAAGCTTGATTATACTTTATGTAAATAAGATCGTGCAATCGTTGATGTTCTAACCGATTTCTTCTCTTCGAGTGAATCTGTCATGTCATATAATTTAAAAATATATTAATACATATATCTAAATAAATAAATTAATTAAAATAAAAATATTTAGTAATACTTACATGCTCAAAGACACTCCAGTTTCGCTCACAACCCGAAGCACTACATGTCAAACTAAGTACTTTGACAGCAAATTTCTGTAAGTTCGGGGTGGAATTTCCAAATAGACTCCATTCAGCTGCAAAATTTATGTTATTATTAGCAATAACATAGTAACATAATATATATAAAATTAATTATATCAAATTATTAATACCTGGAGAGGTAGTTGTCCTGGATCGAACGACAATTGAAATTCCAAAAAGACCTTCAGCATTTTTATATAAAGATAATTCATGAATAATCTTATCTTGAACCTCAATGCTGGGAACTAATCTTGCAACACACTGATATAACCCACCCAAAACTTCTGCATCAAATCCAACAGATTTAATCTTATAAAAGAATTCAGGGTTCAAATAATATCCTGCTGCATGTAAGGGACGATGAAGTTGACAATTCCATCTTTCGTCAATGATTGTAAAAATTTTCTCATATTTTTCTTTATTTTCATTAAAAGATCTTTTAATCGTCTCCTTTGCTCTATCCATAGCCTCATAAATATATCCCATTGCAGGCTTATTTTCATTATCCACCAACCGAAGGACTCGAACAAGAGGGCCCATTACCTTTAATATATAAACTATATGATTCCAAAAGGATGGCATTAAAATGATATCAGCAGCCCTCTTGCCTTTTGCTTCTTTTGCCCATTTGCTTGTCACCCATTTCTCAGAGGTAAACATATTTCTCAGAGTATGTTTTTGACGATGCACGCTCTCTAATGTCAAGAATGAAGTAGCAAATCGGGTAACACCATGTCTCACTAATTCTTTATTCCCTGTAAATTCTCTCATCATATTCAAAGCCCCAATGTGATTATAAAGAAATCCAACAACAAAAATTGCCCTTTCTAAGGTTTTCTTGATTTCTAAGATTTTTCCAATATCTTCCAACATTAAATCAATACAATGTGCTGCACATGGAGTCCAATACAATTGTTGTCTTTTTGATTCAAGCAATTTACTTGAGACAAAGGATAACAAAAAGGATAAGACTTAAGAGTTTAACACACTTAATTGAAGATAAAATAATTAACAAAATCAAAAGATGAATATTACCAGCTAAAACATAGTTGCTTCCGTTGTCGGTTATGATTTGAACGATATTTTGTTCTCCAATTTCTTCCACGAAGTTGTCAAGTAAATCATATATCTTGTCTCCAGATTTTACAAAAGATGAAGCATCTATTTACTTCACAAACATAGTCCCTAAAGAACAATTAACCATAAAATTAATTATACTCCTGCGCCTCCTGTCAGTCCAAACATCTGACATAATAGAGCAACCATGTGTTGCCCATGATTCTTTATGACCCTTTAGTAAGTCATTTGTATAATTCAACTCTTTTTGCAGCAATGGAACTCGCATCTCATAATAACTTGGAGGTTTTAATCCTGCACCATATCTTCCAATAGCTTCAATCATATCCTTAAAACTGTCTAAACGAGTTGTACTAAGGGGAAGACCAGCCTAATAGAAGAAGCGAGCAATGTGCTGAATTGTTCTTCCTCTTATTTCTTTATCACAAGCATCACTTATATTTGTTTGTCTCAATTTTGAGCCTCCTGCTTGTCCTTATTGTTTCTGGGATCCTTGAAGCATATATAGATCCATCGGTCCTTTTCTACCTTTCTTAGTACTTATAACTTCTTTTCCCTTTTTGTCGTATACTCTTTTTTCACTTGGGTTAATACTCGTAGAATAATTTTCTTCTTCATTTCTGATATGTTCAACATTGTCTTCTGGTAAATTCCCATAAGATTCATTCTTTTGTGTCTTCTTTTCATTCATATAATTCAGCAACTCTTCTTTTACCTCAGGTGGACATTTTTTGCAAGCTGCTGCATTCTTGAAATTTCCTACTAGATGTTGTTTTGCACCAAAAATACCACCTCTGGTAGTCTTATCGCAGAATATGCAAGTCACTGCATTAGGATCTTTCGGATCCTTCAAATAATTATACTTCCATGCAGGATCTTTTTTTGATACCATTGGAGACTCTATTGAGTTGCTTTCTGCACTTGCCATTTATGTTGAAACCTAACAATAATTTCAAATAAATAAAAATTAATAACATTAAAATCAAAATAATATATTATTAATCTATTAACAGAAAATTAATCATTTCAAAATTCAAATAAACTTAATATTAAGAGTATACTGAGCCTGATGGAGAAACGAGGAAGTAGCAGCAAGCGGCGGCGGCAGCAGTGGCGAGCGGTGGTGGCAGCGGCGAGCGGCGGCAGCAGCGGCGGCAGCAGCAGCGGCGGCGGCGAGCGGCGGCAGCGGCAGCGGGAAAGGGAAAGGGAGCGGAAGGCGCGAGCAACGGGAGGCCTCAAGGGAGGCGCGAGCACCGGGAAGGCTCGCGGGAGGGCTCGCAGGAGGCGAGAGGGCTCGCGGGAGGCGCGAGCAGCGGGAGGGCTCGCAGGAGGCGCGAGCAGCGAGAGGGCTCGCGGGAGGCGCGAGCAACGGGAAGGCTCGCGGGAGGGCTCGCGGGAGGCGCAAGCAACGACAACGGCAAGCAGCGGCAGCGGGAGCAGCGGCAGCGAGCGACGAGATCGCGATCGGGATCGAGATCGGGATCGAGAGCGGCAGCGGCAGCAGGTTAGTGTTGGGTTAGGGTTAGGGTTAGGGTTAGATCGGTTTAGTTGGTTCGATTGAACCAACTAACAACCGAACCAGGACCGAACCAGACCTAAAATTCTGGTTCGGTCGCCTTGGTTTACCCAGGCGCTCGCCCGAAGCGCCCAGCGCCTGGGCTCGGGGGAGCGCCCAGGCGGCGCCTGTTTGAAGTGCGCCGCCTGGGACATTAGCGAGGCGCTCGGGCCTCGCCTCGCCTCGCCCGAGCGCCTAGGCGAGCGCCTGAGCGCCTTTTGCAATCACTGGGTAAAGCATTTGAGATAATTTTCTAAGCACCTGTTTACCATTTAATCCATTCCTTCGACTTATCACTACAAATATAGTACTTTTTCCTTGAGATGGTAGGAGTCCGTCAATGAAATCCATAGATATGTCGGTCCAAGTAACATCAGGAATAGGGAGGGGCTGTAGCAAGCATGGGGTAGCTATTGTCTCACTTTTGTGGCGTTGGCAAACATCACATTCAGCAACAAATTTCTTGATAAAATGTTTTATACCTGTCCAGTAAAAAAGTTGTCGGACTCACTTATAAGTGCGGAGAAATCTGGAATGACTAGCAATTGGTGATGAATGGAATTCCTTCAGAATTATCTCCCGGCAAAAAAAATGTGGTGCTACAACTATTTGGCCTTTATAGCGCAAGTCCACCGAATCCCAACTATAATTTGGGACAGAACCTGAAGCTTCTTCTAGTTTTTTAATGATATTTTGGATCTCAGGATCATTTGACCATTCCCTTCTTATAACTACCAAAGTCTCATAAATAGGAATAGAAATAGCTATAAGTTCAACTTGTTCTGGTAGGCGTGAGAGTGCATCTGCAACTAGATTCTCGCTCCCTTTTTTATAAATGATCTCATAATCGGATCCTAGTAGCTTTGTGACCCATTTCTGCTGTTCTAAAGAAGAAATCTTTTGCTCCAGAAAATATTTGAGGCTTTTGTGATCAGTGCATATTTGAAACCGCCGGCCAATTAGGTAGGGTCTCCATTTTGTGACTGCATGTATAATGGCTAGCATCTCCTTGTCATAAATAGATAAACACAAATGAGAAGAGGAAAGAGCCTTACTAGCGTAAGCAATAGGCCGGCCTTCCTGCATTAATATAGCCCCTATACCAGCTCCAGAAGCATCAGATTCAATTATAAACAACTTATTAAAATTGGGTAGAGCAAGCACTAGTGTAGTAGTCATTGTAATTTTCAAGAAATTAAATGCCTGGGTTACCTCTTATGACCATCTGAATGCATCTTTCTTTAGAAGTGACGTCAAGGGGGCATTGATTTTGCCATAATCCTTCACAAACTTTTGGTAATAGCCAGTTAGTCCCAAGAACCCCTTTAAAGCTTTGATTGACTTTGGAATTGGCTAGTCTTTCATCATTTGGATTTTTGAAGGATCAACTGCAACACCCTTTTGAGAGATGATATGGCCAAGATACTCAACATCTGGTTGCCCAAAACTGAACTTGGATTTCTTGACAAAAAGATCATGCTCACGAAGAATATTAAAGACAATTCGTAAATGTAATAAATAACTCTCTAGGGAAGGACTATATATCAAAATATCATCAAAGAAAACCAGAACGAACTTACGGAGATGAGCCCAAAATACATCATTCATTAAACTCTGAAAGGTAGAGGGTGCATTAGTTAACTCAAAAGGAATTACTAGAAACTCATAATGACCGTTGTGTCCTGAAGGCAGTTTTTGGAATATCACCTTCATGTACTTTGATTTGATGATAGCCCGATCGTAGGTCCAATTTAGTGAAAACCTGAGGTCCTCCCAATTCGTCCAACAGTTCATCCACTACTGGAATAGGATATTTATCTTTCACCGTAATATTGTTAAGTGCTCTGTAGTCCACACACATCCGCCATGTGCCATCCTTTTTTCTGACCAGTAAGACCGGGGAGGAATATGGGCTAACACTAGCTCTTATAACCCTTGTTTCGAGCATCTCTGTGACAATCCTCTCTATCTCTGCCTTTTGGAAATGTGGATATCTATAGGGCCGGACGTTGGTTGGTGCTTTCCCAGGTAATATCGGAATCCGATGATCATAATGTCGATGAGGTGGAAGTCCATGTGGCTCTGCAAAGACTTCTGCAAACTCTTTGAGCAATGAATCAATATTTTCAGTTGGAATGTGCACAGTCATTTCCTTTTTAATGTTCTGCAATTGCACTAAAAATCCGGTGTGTCTTTCGAAGAACCTGCTCCATCCGAAGGCTAGTGATAGTTGTAACCTAACATGTCAAACTTCCTAATAGACATTAAGTACGTAGAATTAACCCAATATTGATCAAATTACGATGAAATCATCATTAAATCTACTAATCACACCATTAACATACTTAATTACTCTTTAATTAGTCCTCTTTCACCACTAAAAACATGTCAAACACCCTATTATGGATTAAATACATTAAATTGACCCAATATGGGTCAAATTTCGATGAAATCATCATTAAAACCACTAATTACAGTATTAAAAAAAATTCTCTAATTAACCTTATTCTATCATCGTAAACATGTAAATCACCTTAATATGCATTAAATACATAGATTTCAACCCAATTTGTGTCTAATTTTGATTAAATCAGTATTAAACATACTAATCACAGCATTAAAAACCTTAATCACTCCAGAATTAATCATATTCTACCATCATAAATATGTCAAACAACATAATAGACATTAACTACATAGAATAGGATTAATCATCTCATAACTTAACAAAAATCTAGAAATGGAATACATACCTTTTGATTAGAGTGATCCTTCTCTCTAACTTAAGTGTTAAACGTCTCAAGTGAGCCTCCAAAATTTGATCCAATCTATAAGTTGCAGCTTTGCTTGAGTTTAAGAGATTGAAAATGTGAGAATGAGAGAGAGATGTAAGTAAGAATAAAAGAGAGTAAAAGAGGTTGATAAAAGGGGGAGGACAGGGTTTAAAAACCCTTTGAACTAGTGCCAATGGTCAATTTGACTGTTGGAATGGATCAAATCTCAACCATCCATTGATATGAGTTTCAACCGTGTTGCTCGATACAGACCTTGTATCACTCGATAAGAGATACCCAATTCATAACCGCTTGGTACAGAGTGGTCCGTATGCTAATCACCTGTTGTATCACCTTTATTGTACCGTATCGAGTGGTACAACAAACCAAAGATTGAGATTTTGTATCGTACCGGAGTTTCGAGCTTCGCTCGGTACAGTACCGTGTAGCAAGCGGTATGCCAAGGCATACCGAGCGGTACACCTAATTTAGACATAAAATCCTTCGAAAATACCTGAAAATTAAAAAAAAAAATTTGGATTGAGTTTTTAAGTTAGAAATAAATATAGTAATAGTATGAGTTTAGCAAAATTAATGTAAATTAGGTAAAAACAGTATCACATATCTTTTTCGGACTTCGAGGTATAGCCTTGTGCAAGGTTCGTATTTTAGTCCATTACTTATTGTCCTTTTATAAATATTGAAATATCTATAGAAAAATCATTTGAATTATTAGACTATTTTTTTACAACATAAACTCTAAAATTCAAATGAATTAAATAATCACATATATAGATATACTTGATTGTTGATTCTACCATCAAAACGAACGACGGGCCACTACGGGTGGTGGATCGGGGTCCTCGATCCTATATATTTGCATATCAATATGATATGTTTGTTGGACTCAATTATAAAATTGATCCCATGACATAATGCATTGATACACCGTATGCCATTGGTGCAATAATATAGTGATGATCGTAGGTTGATCGTCATGAATCATATTTGTCTAAGGCAGCTCCTGAGGCATATATTGGTGAATGTCAGAGCTTCTACTTTCGCTAATGATCTGTATCATACTGTTGCTCGGAGAAGTATGACCATCACCGTACTGCTATTGGCCATATGATTCTCCATAATACGACGACTATGAATAGAATGAGCTTTGTTCTGTGTCTACATCATGTAGGCTTTATTGCATCTGCTCAAATTCATCCACTGCCTTCCCCTTCCCCTTCCGCGCATAAACTTGACCAGTGCCTTGTCGAGTTTCATGGTCTGAATCTTGGGTGGTATGTGTAAAATATTACTCCTCGGTTCATATACCACCCTCAAGTTGTGTAGACGAGACCAATGACTGCCGGACATCGTCGCCATCATCTATCGAGGCACTACTATCCCTGTTGCTGTCATGTCTCTAGATCGACTGAGTTGCTGAATGCGATTATGAAGGTGTCTCGTTGCCCAACTCGATTTTTTCCAATGATGTGAGTGATGCTACTTCCTTCCCCTTTGCCTTTGCACGCTGGGCGGACGATTGTGATCGTTTGGTGTTTGTAGTTCCTCGAGCAGTTTGACTCGATGTTGTTTGACTCCTACCACGTTGTGATCGAGGGGGATTTTCCAACTGCTGGGGTTGTGCTTCCTCTTCTTTTATTGCCTCATCAAGTAGAGGATCCTCTTGGTTCTTTGCTGCTTCAACCCAATCTAATATCAGCTCTGAATCTTCATCATAGAATTGGAGGTCGATGGGATCGATATCTGGTTCTTCTAGCTCCTTATCCAACTCAACACATCAAAACCTTAGCCGCATGTTATAATGGATATATACCAGTTTCTCTAACCATCTATACGAGAGTTTGTTGTAGACCTTCGTGTGAATCAATGCAAACATTGACCAATTATATTCATAACCACTAGATGTTATCATTTGTGAAAGTACACGAACGACAACCTTCCTTAAATGTGGTGCATCCCCTCTAAATTGTAGCCACCACTCCATTGCAAAAAGATATAAATAAGATTTTATTAGTATAACAAATAATTAACATCAAACATAATTGATAATCAATATGTGTAACTTTTTTTCACTAGGATCCATAGTGTAACAACATCATACAGCTACAATGTCGAAGAATGAACCAACTGTTTCTTGAAATAATCGACCCTCTATAAGAGCATCAGCTGCATCAGTAGTGTTTGGTAAGAGCTGATATATAGCATTTCGTAGTGTCGTTAGTAAATCATTTTGCATTCCGAGAGCATACCGATATTGAATTGTTGGGTTTAGATAATACGTTGCAAGACATTATTTTGTTTGTATGATTTTTTATTGTATAAAAAATAATAAATTAAATTATTTTGAATATGAATTTACCTTATGGATATCTTGATCCATATGAACTTCGGTCCGACAATCAATGATCCGTATGTATTGGTCGACCTTAAAATCATCTTTGAATGCTTTCCTGATCTCCTCTCTTGCTAAAATCAACATATATTTTTGATACGACATCTGTGGATGCTTGTCCATATTGACCTTATGGAGAACAATATAAAGTGGTTCCATACCTTTTATAATTTCTACTACGGTCTCCCAAAATCTAGAGGAAAGAATGGACTTTTCTATATTTTTTCCATTGCTCAATCTCGAATATCTGGAATCAAACCACTCTTGTGAGGTGACCATTGCCTTCAAGCCATGCCTTTTTTACTGTAATGACTTTAATGTAATAAAATTGGTAGTAAACCAAGTGACTCTAAGTTAGAGTATCTCACCGTTTACATACTTTTGCATTAAAGCGTATACCCAATGATGATTATATATAAACTTTGTAATTGATTGTGCTCGAGCTACACAATTCTTGACCATGTCCAGCTCATCAATATCCTTCGGCATTAGATCTATGCAATAAGCTACATATGGAGTCTAAAATAATGTTTTTCTTTTTTCATCAATTGCAAACCGACCTTCTTGAAATTCGCTCCATTATCATTATTATTTGACCAACATACTGTGGTCCGATCTCCTCTACTATAGTGTCCATCAAGCTCTCAGTGTAGTTTGCATCTTGGATCTTTTCAAAAGCATTAACTGACTTATGAAACACATTAATCACCTCATTAACATAGTTAATTACTAACTAATTACTTCTCTTTCAACATTATAAACATGTCAAACACCCTAATAGGTATTAAAGATATTAAATTGACCCAAAATCGTCAAATTTTGATTAAATCATTATTAAAATGACTAATCATAGCTTTAAATAACTTTAATAAAACCTAATTAAACCTATTTTACCATCATAAATATGTCAAACACATAAAAGAAGCATTAAATATGTAATTTTGATTCAATATAGTTCAAATTACGATAAAATCATCATTAGATACACTAATCATATGATTAACATAGTTGATTACCCACTAATTACTTCTCTTTCAATACTATAAATATGTCAAACACCCTAATAGGTATTAAAGACATTGAATTGACGTAAAATCGATCAAATTTCGATTAAATCATCATTATAATGACTAATCGCAACATTCAATAACTTTAATAAAACCTAATTAAACTTATTTTACTATCATAAATATCTTTCAATATTTAATATGCATGAAATATAAATATTTGACTTAGTAAGTGTCTAATTTCGAATTAATCAATATTAAACACACTAATCATAATATTAAAGATCTTAATTACTCGCTAATTAAAGAAAGAGAATATATACCTCTTGATTAGAAAGTTCTTCTTCTTAATCTTCTCAAATTAGCCTTGATTCAATTCACAAATCATTATTTTGTAGAGTTTAGAAGAATGTAAATATGAGAAAAAAAGAGTTTGAGATAGTTTAAGAGAGTATGAGAGTGAAATGGAGTGAAATAGGGGAGAAGATGAGTTAAAAACCCATGAGAAAGGGACCGTTGGAGCACTCTTACCAAGTGGTAACAGTCGATTTCAACCGTTATCGATCCCGAGCGATAACGGTTGATTTCAATCGTTACCAAGCAATAACGGTCGAAATCGATCATTACTGAGCTGTGCCGGGCGGTAACGGCTGAAATTTCGACCGTTACTGCCTGAAATAAACTTGTATCGTCTGATATAGGGCGATGTTAAGCGTTCCGCCCGGTAGCAGGCGGTCCGCGTACCGATATGTTGTCGGACCGGTACATATCGTCCGTACTGGGCAGTATTATTCGAAACTGTAAACCTTGCAATAAACCCTGTTTTTTGTAATGGAAAGAATATTACACTTGGAGCTTAGGGCTTGGTTGTAAGGTCCCTTGCTTGCAAGAGTATGGAGCAAGAAGGTCTTGGAATGGATTTTAAGTCTTAACACTTTGCTACGGAGAAAGCTACTAGGGAACTATTATGGATTCAATCACCATAGAAAATAAGTTTTTTCATCTTACTGGAATATCATGAGATTTTGAGTTATCGTATTAAAGTACATATATTGATGAGCAATGGGGAGTGCACTAGGTTTTTGCCCTACTCCTAGTGAGGGAGAGTTATCTTTGAAAGATCAAGGCAGAACAAGTAAAGCTTTATATTAGGCCTATGTTACTTGAACATGATTCGTTTTAAAAAAGTGACTCATCTACAAGAGTTATTTAAGATGATATTTGTTGCTAAATTTACCTAGACGTCATAATGGTCAGAGAATGGATGAGAAGGAAATCCCTTTTGCAAAGCTTTGTTTGTCCTTGCAGGTTATATTCTAAAGGATTCTCATAATGTTTTGTATACTTAAGGAATCATATTTAGGTCCAATGGTACTTTGATTGCTGTTAAAATTCTTAAAAAGGCAAAATTTTGGCTATGTTATAATGGCACACATTCATCTTACAAGCCTCAGAAGACACATGTTGGCAACTACATATGATTATACACATTTATCTAAAAGTAGTACGAAGAGTAATGATATTTATCAAACATTGTGTTTCTAGGTATTAGAAGGATACATAATCTATATCAAGTTAATTAATATTTTAATGCTTGGTCCTAATATACTAGGAGTTTGCATTAGGGTTTGTCGTGCCACTGTACCGTTCGGTATGGGCGGTATGTACTGGTCCGATAGGGGACTGATATGTAGATCATCCTGTACCAGGTGGTATATGCTAAATAATCCCGTATCACCCAATTGGGGTTTGTTTCAATCGGAACGGTCAAAATCAGACCATTACTGACCTGTACCGGTTGGTACATTTCAACTGTTACCGACCTGTTCTAATCGGTAATAGTCCGTTACTGACCTGTACTAGTCGGTATTGACTGAGAACAATTGGATTTCGATTGTTACCAATGGACGACTCAGATCTAACCAGTTCCAATAGTCAAATCCATTTGAAAGGATTTTTAAACCCATTCTTTCCCCTCTTCCACCCCTTTTCATTATCTAAAGCTCTCCTACTTACTCAATCTCTTTCTCACTCACTTTTTTCTCTCATTCTCACATTTGCACTCTCTTAAAACTTTATAAAGCTGTGATTTATAGTCTGGATTAAGTTTGGAAGGCTAATTTAGGAGGATTAATATGTAAGTTAGAGGAAGAACTCTCTAATCAAAGTTATATATTTTTTCCTCAATTTTTATGATTTATGAGATAATTAAGCCCAAGGTTCGTAATTTCATACCGTACCGGAGTATCAAGCTCAGCTCAGTACGGTATGATACGAGTATATCATACGGTACGTATCGGTGTATCGCTCGGTATATATTTATATATATATTATTCAAAATTAAAATCCTTGATTAAGCCTGTTCTCAATGTCTAATATATTGTTTAAGGTCTTTATGATGATAAAATAGTGTTAATTAGGGAGTAATTAATAACTTTAATGTTGTGATTAAGATGTTGAATCAAGGATTTTAATTTTTAATAATACCGCCCGTATCAGGCGATACGTACTGGTCCGCCAATAGACCGATACACGAACTGCCCGCTACCGAGCGGTACCATCGATTGGGGTTGTTTCTGCCCTGTTACCACCCTAAATTAATCGTCACCGCTCGCTACCGGGTGGATTTAACCGAGGGAGAAGAAAGAAGAGGTGAACCTGGAGATCGGCGTCGCTCTCCCTCCTCGTCTGAGGTGATGAGGCCTTGGCATCGTCGGCGACTTCTCATCCGCGCGGGGAGAAGAATCCTCGGCGTCACGTGGTGAAGGAACCGAGCGTCGAGGCGGCGTTTCTTCTCCCCACGCAAGCAGAAGAAATGAGGCGACGAGGCAGAAGGAAATGGTTTCTTCTCCCCACCTTTTTCGCACGGGCAGAAAAGAGGCAACGTCAGAGAAAACGATTTTCTTTTATATATATATATATGTATATATATATATAAACCGAGTGGGGAGAAGAAATCGAGGTTTCTTCTCCCTACATGCCAAAAAGAGTAACGAGGCAGTCACCCCTTTTTTTTAACTTATATATATATATATACATATACATACATATATATATATATACATATACAAGGTATGTAATTTCGTACCGTACCGGAGTTTCGACATTAGCTCGGTACGGTACGAAACTGAATACCGAGCGATATATCGTTCGGTATACCGCTCGGTATATATATATATATATATATATATATATATATATATATATATATATATATATATATAATTCGGCGATGTCGCCTCGTTTATATATATATATATATACATATATATATATACATATATATATATACATATACATATATATATATATCGGTCTAAAATAATGTTTTTCTTTTTTCATCAATTGCAAACCGACCTTCTTGAAATTCGCTCCATTGTCATTATTATTTGACCAACATACTGTGGTCCGATCTCCTCTACTATAGTGTCCATCAAGCTCTCAGTGTAGTTTGCATCTTGGATCTTTTCAAAAGCATTAACTGACTTATGAAACACTATCCTTCTGTTACAATAAATAAGAAAGTTGATGATACTCATTCTTGTTGGTCCTTTCCAACTATCACACATCAGTGTCAACCCCATATTCGTCCTATTGCCTCTTGAAGGATTTGATCCAATCCTTCACTTCTACCACCTCCTTCTCTAAGTGTACGTCGTGAATCTCCCTTGGTGTTGGTGGTTGGATCCTCGTGCCAGACTTTTGAATAGAAGAGATCATGCTCTGATAATATGGACCTTGGGCTGTGTTGGCTTGAATCCTGTGGAAGTTGAACCATTTTAAAATTGCTTTTCCAATATCCCGTTTCTTTTCTTTTATGTATACATCGTTAATCCATGACTGTTTCACTGTTTGTGGGGGATAGGTTTGCAGATCAATATCAACAATATTTGGTGTGGACCTCCTGCCAAGACCTCTCATAAAACCACGAAGTCCACCATACCTCATGCTACTAGTTCAGCTTAATTGAGGAGGAGCAGTTGGCTGTCTCATGCTGGCCGACCTTTGGATTCTACTACCACTGTCATGCTCCAATTATGAGTCAGGTCGTCGATGTCTCATTGCTTCATCGACCATATACTGATGCTCTAATAATGCACGAATCCCAACTATGAGATCCAGGTCGACTTCATCGTCGCAACCCTCATACTGATCATAAACTGGTTTCTGCGTAGCCCTATAATATTCTTCCTCAACTCTTGCCTTTATTTTTAATGTATCTTTCTTTTCTTGTTGTAGCTTGTTTTGAAATAATTTACGGATCTTCGTCGGAACCTTCTTGCATTTTGCAACATCAGGATACCCGTCGGCCAAATGCATCTTTACCCGAGTTATTGCTTCACCCTTGTCAATGTAGTCACAACAAATACACTACCAATGATGACGGTTCCTATCTATCTTTCGGGCATGAACCCATACATCATCATGTGGTTGTTCCTTTGATGCCATGATCCTATCAAATTTAAATCAAATATGCTATAAAGTATAAACATGTTGAATTGACCTAATATCGATCAAAAACCATTAAACACAGTATTAAATAATTTTATTAAATCATAACTAATCTTATTTTGCTATCATAAATATGTGAAATACATAAAAAAAGCATTAAATACATAATTTTAATCCAATATAGGTCAAATTATGATAAAATCATCATTAGATACACTAATCACATAATTAACATGGTTAATGATCCACTCATTACTTCTCTTTCAACACTATAAATATGTTAAACACCTTAATAGGTATTAAAAACAATGAATTAAGCTAAAATCGATCAAATTTCGATTAAATCATCATTAAAATGATTAATTGCAGCATTAAATAATTTTAATAAAACCTAACTAATCCTATTTTACCATCATAAATATGTGAAATACATAAAAAAAGCATTAAATACATAATTTTGATCCAATATGGGTCAAATTACGATAAAATCATCATTAAATACATTAATCACCTCATTAACATAGTTAATTACTAACTAATTACTTCTCTTTCAACATTATAAACATGTCAAACACCCTAATAGGTATTAAAGATATTAAATTGACCCAAAATCGTCAAATTTTGATTAAATCATTATTAAAATGACTAATCATAGCTTTAAATAACTTTAATAAAACCTAATTAAACCTATTTTACCATCATAAATATGTCAAACACATAAAAGAAGCATTAAATATGTAATTTTGATTCAATATAGTTCAAATTACGATAAAATCATCATTAGATACACTAATCATATGATTAACATAGTTGATTACCCACTAATTACTTCTCTTTCAATACTATAAATATGTCAAACACCCTAATAGGTATTAAAGACATTGAATTGACGTAAAATCGATCAAATTTCGATTAAATCATCATTATAATGACTAATCGCAACATTCAATAACTTTAATAAAACCTAATTAAACTTATTTTACTATCATAAATATCTTTCAATATTTAATATGCATGAAATATAAATATTTGACTTAGTAAGTGTCTAATTTCGAATTAATCAATATTAAACACACTAATCATAATATTAAAGATCTTAATTACTCGCTAATTAAAGAAAGAGAATATATACCTCTTGATTAGAAAGTTCTTCTTCTTAATTTTCTCAAATTAGCCTTGATTCAATTCACAAATCATTATTTTGTAGAGTTTAGAAGAATGTAAATATGAGAAAAAAAGAGTTTGAGATAGTTTAAGAGAGTATGAGAGTGAAATGGAGTGAAATAGGGGAGAAGATGAGTTAAAAACCTATGAGAAAGGGACCGTTGGAGCACTCTTACCAAGTGGTAACAGTCGATTTCAACCGTTATCGATCCCGAGCGATAACGGTTGATTTCAATCGTTACCAAGCAATAACGGTCGAAATCGATCATTACTGAGCTGTGCCGGGCGGTAACGGCTGAAATTTCGATCGTTACTGCCTGAAATAAACTTGTATCGTCTGATATAGGGCGATGTTAAGCGTTCCGCCCGGTAGCAGGCGGTCCGCGTACCGATATGTTGTCGGACCGGTACATACCGTCCGTACTGGGCAGTATTATTCGAAACTGTAAACCTTGCAATAAACCCTGTTTTTTGTAATGGAAAGAATATTACACTTGGAGCTTAGGGCTTGGTTGTAAGGTCCCTTGCTTGCAAGAGTATGGAGCAAGAAGGTCTTGGAATGGATTTTAAGTCTTAACACTTTGCTACGGAGAAAGCTACTAGGGAACTATTATGGATTCAATCACCATAGAAAATAAGTTTTTTCATCTTACTGGAATATCATGAGATTTTGAGTTATCGTATTAAAGTACATATATTGATGAGCAATGGGGAGTGCACTAGGTTTTTGCCCTACTCCTAGTGAGGGAGAGTTATCTTTGAAAGATCAAGGCAGAACAAGTAAAGCTTTATATTAGGCCTATGTTACTTGAACATGATTCGTTTTAAAAAAGTGACTCATCTACAAGAGTTATTTAAGATGATATTTGTTGCTAAATTTACCTAGACGTCATAATGGTCAGAGAATGGATGAGAAGGAAATCCCTTTTGCAAAGCTTTGTTTGTCCTTGCAGGTTATATTCTAAAGGATTCTCATAATGTTTTGTATACTTAAGGAATCATATTTAGGTCCAATGGTACTTTGATTGCTGTTAAAATTCTTAAAAAGGCAAAATTTTGGCTATGTTATAATGGCACACATTCATCTTACAAGCCTCAGAAGACACATGTTGGCAACTACATATGATTATACACATTTATCTAAAAGTAGTACGAAGAGTAATGATATTTATCAAACATTGTGTTTCTAGGTATTAGAAGGATACATAATCTATATCAAGTTAATTAATATTTTAATGCTTGGTCCTAATATACTAGGAGTTTGCATTAGGGTTTGTCGTGCCACTGTACCGTTCGGTATGGGCGGTATGTACTGGTCCGATAGGGGACTGATATGTAGATCATCCTGTACCAGGTGGTATATGCTAAATAATCCCGTATCACCCAATTGGGGTTTGTTTCAATCGGAACGGTCAAAATCAGACCATTACTGACCTGTACCGGTTGGTACATTTCAACTGTTACCGACCTGTTCTAATCGGTAATAGTCCGTTACTGACCTGTACTAGTCGGTATTGACTGAGAACAATTGGATTTCGATTGTTACCAATGGACGACTCAGATCTAACCAGTTCCAATAGTCAAATCCATTTGAAAGGATTTTTAAACCCATTCTTTCCCCTCTTCCACCCCTTTTCATTATCTAAAGCTCTCCTACTTACTCAATCTCTTTCTCACTCACTTTTTTCTCTCATTCTCACATTTGCACTCTCTTAAAACTTTATAAAGCTGTGATTTATAGTCTGGATTAAGTTTGGAAGGCTAATTTAGGAGGATTAATATGTAAGTTAGAGGAAGAACTCTCTAATCAAAGTTATATATTTTTTCCTCAATTTTTATGATTTATGAGATAATTAAGCCCAAGGTTCGTAATTTCATACCGTACCGGAGTATCAAGCTCAGCTCAGTACGGTATGATACGAGTATATCATACGGTACGTATCGGTGTATCGCTCGGTATATATTTATATATATATTATTCAAAATTAAAATCCTTGATTAAGCCTGTTCTCAATGTCTAATATATTGTTTAAGGTCTTTATGATGATAAAATAGTGTTAATTAGGGAGTAATTAATAACTTTAATGTTGTGATTAAGATGTTGAATCAAGGATTTTAATTTTTAATAATACCGCCCGTATCAGGCGATACGTACTGGTCCGCCAATAGACCGATACACGAACTGCCCGCTACCGAGCGGTACCATCGATTGGGGTTGTTTCTGCCCTGTTACCACCCTAAATTAATCGTCACCGCTCGCTACCGGGTGGATTTAACCGAGGGAGAAGAAAGAAGAGGTGAACCTGGAGATCGGCGTCGCTCTCCCTCCTCGTCTGAGGTGATGAGGCCTTGGCATCGTCGGCGACTTCTCATCCGCGCGGGGAGAAGAATCCTCGGCGTCACGTGGTGAAGGAACCGAGCGTCGAGGCGGCGTTTCTTCTCCCCACGCAAGCAGAAGAAATGAGGCGACGAGGCAGAAGGAAATGGTTTCTTCTCCCCACCTTTTTCGCACGGGCAGAAAAGAGGCAACGTCAGAGAAAACGATTTTCTTTTATATATATATATATGTATATATATATATAAACCGAGTGGGGAGAAGAAATCGAGGTTTCTTCTCCCTACATGCCAAAAAGAGTAACGAGGCAGTCACCCCTTTTTTTTAACTTATATATATATATATACATATACATACATATATATATATATACATATACATACATATATATATATATACATATACAAGGTATGTAATTTCGTACCGTACCGGAGTTTCGACATTAGCTCGGTACGGTACGAAACTGAATACCGAGCGATATATCGTTCGGTATACCGCTCGGTATATATATATATATATATATATATATATATATATATATATATATATAATTCGGCGATGTCGCCTCGTTTATATATATATATATATACATATATATATATACATATATATATATACATATACATATATATATATATCGGTCTAAAATAATGTTTTTCTTTTTTCATCAATTGCAAACCGACCTTCTTGAAATTCGCTCCATTGTCATTATTATTTGACCAACATACTGTGGTCCGATCTCCTCTACTATAGTGTCCATCAAGCTCTCAGTGTAGTTTGCATCTTGGATCTTTTCAAAAGCATTAACTGACTTATGAAACACTATCCTTCTGTTACAATAAATAAGAAAGTTGATGATACTCATTCTTGTTGGTCCTTTCCAACTATCACACATCAGTGTCAACCCCATATTCGTCCTATTGCCTCTTGAAGGATTTGATCCAATCCTTCACTTCTACCACCTCCTTCTCTAAGTGTACGTCGTGAATCTCCCTTGGTGTTGGTGGTTGGATCCTCGTGCCAGACTTTTGAATAGAAGAGATCATGCTCTGATAATATGGACCTTGGGCTGTGTTGGCTTGAATCCTGTGGAAGTTGAACCATTTTAAAATTGCTTTTCCAATATCCCGTTTCTTTTCTTTTATGTATACATCGTTAATCCATGACTGTTTCACTGTTTGTGGGGGATAGGTTTGCAGATCAATATCAACAATATTTGGTGTGGACCTCCTGCCAAGACCTCTCATAAAACCACGAAGTCCACCATACCTCATGCTACTAGTTCAGCTTAATTGAGGAGGAGCAGTTGGCTGTCTCATGCTGGCCGACCTTTGGATTCTACTACCACTGTCATGCTCCAATTATGAGTCAGGTCGTCGATGTCTCATTGCTTCATCGACCATATACTGATGCTCTAATAATGCACGAATCCCAACTATGAGATCCAGGTCGACTTCATCGTCGCAACCCTCATACTGATCATAAACTGGTTTCTGTGTAGCCCTATAATATTCTTCCTCAACTCTTGCCTTTATTTTTAATGTATCTTTCTTTTCTTGTTGTAGCTTGTTTTGAAATAATTTACGGATCTTCGTCGGAACCTTCTTGCATTTTGCAACATCAGGATACCCGTCGGCCAAATGCATCTTTACCCGAGTTATTGCTTCACCCTTGTCAATGTAGTCACAACAAATACACTACCAATGATGACGGTTCCTATCTATCTTTCGGGCATGAACCCATACATCATCATGTGGTTGTTCCTTTGATGCCATGATCCTATCAAATTTAAATCAAATATGCTATAAAGTATAAACATGTTGAATTGACCTAATATCGATCAAAAACCATTAAACACAGTATTAAATAATTTTATTAAATCATAACTAATCTTATTTTGCTATCATAAATATGTGAAATACATAAAAAAAGCATTAAATACATAATTTTAATCCAATATAGGTCAAATTATGATAAAATCATCATTAGATACACTAATCACATAATTAACATGGTTAATGATCCACTCATTACTTCTCTTTCAACACTATAAATATGTTAAACACCTTAATAGGTATTAAAAACAATGAATTAAGCTAAAATCGATCAAATTTTGATTAAATCATCATTAAAATGACTAATTGCAGCATTAAATAATTTTAATAAAACCTAACTAATCCTATTTTACCATCATAAATATGTGAAATACATAAAAAAAGCATTAAATACATAATTTTGATCCAATATGGGTCAAATTACGATAAAATCATCATTAAATACATTAATCACCTCATTAACATAGTTAATTACTAACTAATTACTTCTCTTTCAACATTATAAACATGTCAAACACCCTAATAGGTATTAAAGATATTAAATTGACCCAAAATCGTCAAATTTTGATTAAATCATTATTAAAATGACTAATCATAGCTTTAAATAACTTTAATAAAACCTAATTAAACCTATTTTACCATCATAAATATGTCAAACACATAAAAGAAGCATTAAATATGTAATTTTGATTCAATATAGTTCAAATTACGATAAAATCATCATTAGATACACTAATCATATGATTAACATAGTTGATTACCCACTAATTACTTCTCTTTCAATACTATAAATATGTCAAACACCCTAATAGGTATTAAAGACATTGAATTGACGTAAAATCGATCAAATTTCGATTAAATCATCATTATAATGACTAATCGCAACATTCAATAACTTTAATAAAACCTAATTAAACTTATTTTACTATCATAAATATCTTTCAATATTTAATATGCATGAAATATAAATATTTGACTTAGTAAGTGTCTAATTTCGAATTAATCAATATTAAACACACTAATCATAATATTAAAGATCTTAATTACTCGCTAATTAAAGAAAGAGAATATATACCTCTTGATTAGAAAGTTCTTCTTCTTAATCTTCTCAAATTAGCCTTGATTCAATTCACAAATCATTATTTTGTAGAGTTTAGAAGAATGTAAATATGAGAAAAAAAGAGTTTGAGATAGTTTAAGAGAGTATGAGAGTGAAATGGAGTGAAATAGGGGAGAAGATGAGTTAAAAACCCATGAGAAAGGGACCGTTGGAGCACTCTTACCAAGTGGTAACAGTCGATTTCAACCGTTATCGATCCCGAGCGATAACGGTTGATTTCAATCGTTACCAAGCAATAACGGTCGAAATCGATCATTACTGAGCTGTGCCGGGCGGTAACGGCTGAAATTTCGACCGTTACTGCCTGAAATAAACTTGTATCGTCTGATATAGGGCGATGTTAAGCGTTCCGCCCGGTAGCAGGCGGTCCGCGTACCGATATGTTGTCGGACCGGTACATATCGTCCGTACTGGGCAGTATTATTCGAAACTGTAAACCTTGCAATAAACCCTGTTTTTTGTAATGGAAAGAATATTACACTTGGAGCTTAGGGCTTGGTTGTAAGGTCCCTTGCTTGCAAGAGTATGGAGCAAGAAGGTCTTGGAATGGATTTTAAGTCTTAACACTTTGCTACGGAGAAAGCTACTAGGGAACTATTATGGATTCAATCACCATAGAAAATAAGTTTTTTCATCTTACTGGAATATCATGAGATTTTGAGTTATCGTATTAAAGTACATATATTGATGAGCAATGGGGAGTGCACTAGGTTTTTGCCCTACTCCTAGTGAGGGAGAGTTATCTTTGAAAGATCAAGGCAGAACAAGTAAAGCTTTATATTAGGCCTATGTTACTTGAACATGATTCGTTTTAAAAAAGTGACTCATCTACAAGAGTTATTTAAGATGATTTTTGTTGCTAAATTTACCTAGACGTCATAATGGTCAGAGAATGGATGAGAAGGAAATCCCTTTTGCAAAGCTTTGTTTGTCCTTGCAGGTTATATTCTAAAGGATTCTCATAATGTTTTGTATACTTAAGGAATCATATTTAGGTCCAATGGTACTTTGATTGCTGTTAAAATTCTTAAAAAGGCAAAATTTTGGCTATGTTATAATGGCACACATTCATCTTACAAGCCTCAGAAGACACATGTTGGCAACTACATATGATTATACACATTTATCTAAAAGTAGTACGAAGAGTAATGATATTTATCAAACATTGTGTTTCTAGGTATTAGAAGGATACATAATCTATATCAAGTTAATTAATATTTTAATGCTTGGTCCTAATATACTAGGAGTTTGCATTAGGGTTTGTCGTGCCACTGTACCGTTCGGTATGGGCGGTATGTACTGGTCCGATAGGGGACTGATATGTAGATCATCCTGTACCAGGTGGTATATGCTAAATAATCCCGTATCACCCAATTGGGGTTTGTTTCAATCGGAACGGTCAAAATCAGACCATTACTGACCTGTACCGGTTGGTACATTTCAACTGTTACCGACCTGTTCTAATCGGTAATAGTCCGTTACTGACCTGTACTAGTCGGTATTGACTGAGAACAATTGGATTTCGATTGTTACCAATGGACGACTCAGATCTAACCAGTTCCAATAGTCAAATCCATTTGAAAGGATTTTTAAACCCATTCTTTCCCCTCTTCCACCCCTTTTCATTATCTAAAGCTCTCCTACTTACTCAATCTCTTTCTCACTCACTTTTTTCTCTCATTCTCACATTTGCACTCTCTTAAAACTTTATAAAGCTGTGATTTATAGTCTGGATTAAGTTTGGAAGGCTAATTTAGGAGGATTAATATGTAAGTTAGAGGAAGAACTCTCTAATCAAAGTTATATATTTTTTCCTCAATTTTTATGATTTATGAGATAATTAAGCCCAAGGTTCGTAATTTCATACCGTACCGGAGTATCAAGCTCAGCTCAGTACGGTATGATACGAGTATATCATACGGTACGTATCGGTGTATCGCTCGGTATATATTTATATATATATTATTCAAAATTAAAATCCTTGATTAAGCCTGTTCTCAATGTCTAATATATTGTTTAAGGTCTTTATGATGATAAAATAGTGTTAATTAGGGAGTAATTAATAACTTTAATGTTGTGATTAAGATGTTGAATCAAGGATTTTAATTTTGAATAATACCGCCCGTATCAGGCGATACGTACTGGTCCGCCAATAGACCGATACACGAACTGCCCGCTACCGAGCGGTACCATCGATTGGGGTTGTTTCTGCCCTGTTACCACCCTAAATTAATCGTCACCGCTCGCTACCGGGTGGATTTAACCGAGGGAGAAGAAAGAAGAGGTGAACCTGGAGATCGGCGTCGCTCTCCCTCCTCGTCTGAGGTGATGAGGCCTTGGCATCGTCGGCGACTTCTCATCCGCGCGGGGAGAAGAATCCTCGGCGTCACGTGGTGAAGGAACCGAGCGTCGAGGCGGCGTTTCTTCTCCCCACGCAAGCAGAAGAAATGAGGCGACGAGGCAGAAGGAAATGGTTTCTTCTCCCCACCTTTTTCGCACGGGCAGAAAAGAGGCAACGTCAGAGAAAACGATTTTCTTTTATATATATATATATGTATATATATATATAAACCGAGTGGGGAGAAGAAATCGAGGTTTCTTCTCCCTACATGCCAAAAAGAGTAACGAGGCAGTCACCCCTTTTTTTTAACTTATATATATATATATACATATACATACATATATATATATATACATATACATACATATATATATATATACATATACAAGGTATGTAATTTCGTACCGTACCGGAGTTTCGACATTAGCTCGGTACGGTACGAAACTGAATACCGAGCGATATATCGTTCGGTATACCGCTCGGTATATATATATATATATATATATATATATATATATATATAATTCGGCGATGTCGCCTCGTTTATATATATATATATATACATATATATATATACATATATATATATACATATACATATATATATATATCGGTCTAAAATAATGTTTTTCTTTTTTCATCAATTGCAAACCGACCTTCTTGAAATTCGCTCCATTGTCATTATTATTTGACCAACATACTGTGGTCCGATCTCCTCTACTATAGTGTCCATCAAGCTCTCAGTGTAGTTTGCATCTTGGATCTTTTCAAAAGCATTAACTGACTTATGAAACACTATCCTTCTGTTACAATAAATAAGAAAGTTGATGATACTCATTCTTGTTGGTCCTTTCCAACTATCACACATCAGTGTCAACCCCATATTCGTCCTATTGCCTCTTGAAGGATTTGATCCAATCCTTCACTTCTACCACCTCCTTCTCTAAGTGTACGTCGTGAATCTCCCTTGGTGTTGGTGGTTGGATCCTCGTGCCAGACTTTTGAATAGAAGAGATCATGCTCTGATAATATGGACCTTGGGCTGTGTTGGCTTGAATCCTGTGGAAGTTGAACCATTTTAAAATTGCTTTTCCAATATCCCGTTTCTTTTCTTTTATGTATACATCGTTAATCCATGACTGTTTCACTGTTTGTGGGGGATAGGTTTGCAGATCAATATCAACAATATTTGGTGTGGACCTCCTGCCAAGACCTCTCATAAAACCACGAAGTCCACCATACCTCATGCTACTAGTTCAGCTTAATTGAGGAGGAGCAGTTGGCTGTCTCATGCTGGCCGACCTTTGGATTCTACTACCACTGTCATGCTCCAATTATGAGTCAGGTCGTCGATGTCTCATTGCTTCATCGACCATATACTGATGCTCTAATAATGCACGAATCCCAACTATGAGATCCAGGTCGACTTCATCGTCGCAACCCTCATACTGATCATAAACTGGTTTCTGCGTAGCCCTATAATATTCTTCCTCAACTCTTGCCTTTATTTTTAATGTATCTTTCTTTTCTTGTTGTAGCTTGTTTTGAAATAATTTACGGATCTTCGTCGGAACCTTCTTGCATTTTGCAACATCAGGATACCCGTCGGCCAAATGCATCTTTACCCGAGTTATTGCTTCACCCTTGTCAATGTAGTCACAACAAATACACTACCAATGATGACGGTTCCTATCTATCTTTCGGGCATGAACCCATACATCATCATGTGGTTGTTCCTTTGATGCCATGATCCTATCAAATTTAAATCAAATATGCTATAAAGTATAAACATGTTGAATTGACCTAATATCGATCAAAAACCATTAAACACAGTATTAAATAATTTTATTAAATCATAACTAATCTTATTTTGCTATCATAAATATGTGAAATACATAAAAAAAGCATTAAATACATAATTTTAATCCAATATAGGTCAAATTATGATAAAATCATCATTAGATACACTAATCACATAATTAACATGGTTAATGATCCACTCATTACTTCTCTTTCAACACTATAAATATGTTAAACACCTTAATAGGTATTAAAAACAATGAATTAAGCTAAAATCGATCAAATTTCGATTAAATCATCATTAAAATGACTAATTGCAGCATTAAATAATTTTAATAAAACCTAACTAATCCTATTTTACCATCATAAATATGTGAAATACATAAAAAAAGCATTAAATACATAATTTTGATCCAATATGGGTCAAATTACGATAAAATCATCATTAAATACATTAATCACCTCATTAACATAGTTAATTACTAACTAATTACTTCTCTTTCAACATTATAAACATGTCAAACACCCTAATAGGTATTAAAGATATTAAATTGACCCAAAATCATCAAATTTTGATTAAATCATTATTAAAATGACTAATCATAGCTTTAAATAACTTTAATAAAACCTAATTAAACCTATTTTACCATCATAAATATGTCAAACACATAAAAGAAGCATTAAATATGTAATTTTGATTCAATATAGTTCAAATTACGATAAAATCATCATTAGATACACTAATCATATGATTAACATAGTTGATTACCCACTAATTACTTCTCTTTCAATACTATAAATATGTCAAACACCCTAATAGGTATTAAAGACATTGAATTGACGTAAAATCGATCAAATTTCGATTAAATCATCATTATAATGACTAATCGCAACATTCAATAACTTTAATAAAACCTAATTAAACTTATTTTACTATCATAAATATCTTTCAATATTTAATATGCATGAAATATAAATATTTGACTTAGTAAGTGTCTAATTTCGAATTAATCAATATTAAACACACTAATCATAATATTAAAGATCTTAATTACTCGCTAATTAAAGAAAGAGAATATATACCTCTTGATTAGAAAGTTCTTCTTCTTAATCTTCTCAAATTAGCCTTGATTCAATTCACAAATCATTATTTTGTAGAGTTTAGAAGAATGTAAATATGAGAAAAAAAGAGTTTGAGATAGTTTAAGAGAGTATGAGAGTGAAATGGAGTGAAATAGGGGAGAAGATGAGTTAAAAACCCATGAGAAAGGGACCGTTGGAGCACTCTTACCAAGTGGTAACAGTCGATTTCAACCGTTATCGATCCCGAGCGATAACGGTTGATTTCAATCGTTACCAAGCAATAACGGTCGAAATCGATCATTACTGAGCTGTGCCGGGCGGTAACGGCTGAAATTTCGACCGTTACTGCCTGAAATAAACTTGTATCGTCTGATATAGGGCGATGTTAAGCGTTCCGCCCGGTAGCAGGCGGTCCGCGTACCGATATGTTGTCGGACCGGTACATACCGTCCGTACTGGGCAGTATTATTCGAAACTGTAAACCTTGCAATAAACCCTGTTTTTTGTAATGGAAAGAATATTACACTTGGAGCTTAGGGCTTGGTTGTAAGGTCCCTTGCTTGCAAGAGTATGGAGCAAGAAGGTCTTGGAATGGATTTTAAGTCTTAACACTTTGCTACGGAGAAAGCTACTAGGGAACTATTATGGATTCAATCACCATAGAAAATAAGTTTTTTCATCTTACTGGAATATCATGAGATTTTGAGTTATCGTATTAAAGTATATATATTGATGAGCAATGGGGAGTGCACTAGGTTTTTGCCCTACTCCTAGTGAGGGAGAGTTATCTTTGAAAGATCAAGGCAGAACAAGTAAAGCTTTATATTAGGCCTATGTTACTTGAACATGATTCGTTTTAAAAAAGTGACTCATCTACAAGAGTTATTTAAGATGATTTTTGTTGCTAAATTTACCTAGACGTCATAATGGTCAGAGAATGGATGAGAAGGAAATCCCTTTTGCAAAGCTTTGTTTGTCCTTGCAGGTTATATTCTAAAGGATTCTCATAATGTTTTGTATACTTAAGGAATCATATTTAGGTCCAATGGTACTTTGATTGCTGTTAAAATTCTTAAAAAGGCAAAATTTTGGCTATGTTATAATGGCACACATTCATCTTACAAGCCTCAGAAGACACATGTTGGCAACTACATATGATTATACACATTTATCTAAAAGTAGTACGAAGAGTAATGATATTTATCAAACATTGTGTTTCTAGGTATTAGAAGGATACATAATCTATATCAAGTTAATTAATATTTTAATGCTTGGTCCTAATATACTAGGAGTTTGCATTAGGGTTTGTCGTGCCACTGTACCGTTCGGTATGGGCGGTATGTACTGGTCCGATAGGGGACTGATATGTAGATCATCCTGTACCAGGTGGTATATGCTAAATAATCCCGTATCACCCAATTGGGGTTTGTTTCAATCGGAACGGTCAAAATCAGACCATTACTGACCTGTACCGGTTGGTACATTTCAACTGTTACCGACCTGTTCTAATCGGTAATAGTCCGTTACTGACCTGTACTAGTCGGTATTGACTGAGAACAATTGGATTTCGATTGTTACCAATGGACGACTCAGATCTAACCAGTTCCAATAGTCAAATCCATTTGAAAGGATTTTTAAACCCATTCTTTCCCCTCTTCCACCCCTTTTCATTATCTAAAGCTCTCCTACTTACTCAATCTCTTTCTCACTCACTTTTTTCTCTCATTCTCACATTTGCACTCTCTTAAAACTTTATAAAGCTGTGATTTATAGTCTGGATTAAGTTTGGAAGGCTAATTTAGGAGGATTAATATGTAAGTTAGAGGAAGAACTCTCTAATCAAAGTTATATATTTTTTCCTCAATTTTTATGATTTATGAGATAATTAAGCCCAAGGTTCGTAATTTCATACCGTACCGGAGTATCATGCTCAGCTCAGTACGGTATGATACGAGTATATCATACGGTACGTATCGGTGTATCGCTCGGTATATATTTATATATATATTATTCAAAATTAAAATCCTTGATTAAGCCTGTTCTCAATGTCTAATATATTGTTTAAGGTCTTTATGATGATAAAATAGTGTTAATTAGGGAGTAATTAATAACTTTAATGTTGTGATTAAGATGTTGAATCAAGGATTTTAATTTTGAATAATACCGCCCGTATCAGGCGATACGTACTGGTCCGCCAATAGACCGATACACGAACTGCCCGCTACCGAGCGGTACCATCGATTGGGGTTGTTTCTGCCCTGTTACCACCCTAAATTAATCGTCACCGCTCGCTACCGGGTGGATTTAACCGAGGGAGAAGAAAGAAGAGGTGAACCTGGAGATCGGCGTCGCTCTCCCTCCTCGTCTGAGGTGATGAGGCCTTGGCATCGTCGGCGACTTCTCATCCGCGCGGGGAGAAGAATCCTCGGCGTCACGTGGTGAAGGAACCGAGCGTCGAGGCGGCGTTTCTTCTCCCCACGCAAGCAGAAGAAATGAGGCGACGAGGCAGAAGGAAATGGTTTCTTCTCCCCACCTTTTTCGCACGGGCAGAAAAGAGGCAACGTCAGAGAAAACGATTTTCTTTTATATATATATATATGTATATATATATATAAACCGAGTGGGGAGAAGAAATCGAGGTTTCTTCTCCCTACATGCCAAAAAGGGTAACGAGGCAGTCACCCCTTTTTTTTTAACTTATATATATATATATACATATACATACATATATATATATATACATATACAAGGTATGTAATTTCGTACCGTACCGGAGTTTCGACATTAGCTCGGTACGGTACGAAACTGAATACCGAGCGATATATCATTCGGTATACCGCTCGGTATATATATATGTATATATATATATATATATGTATATATATATATATATATAATTCGGCGATGTCGCCTCGTTTATATATATATATATATATACATATATATATATACATATATATATATACATATACATATATACATATACATATATATATATACATATATACATATATATATATACATATATATATACATATATATATATAAATATATATTTGTATATAAAATATTTTTATAAAAGGTGACGTCACGTCGCCTCGTTTATATATATATATATATATATATATATATATATATATATATATATATATATATATATATATATATATATATATATATATATATATAAGGCGATGTCGCCTCGGCGACGTTGCCTTAAAATTTGACATCGCGTCGCCTCAGTGACGTCGCCAAAAAAGGCAGAGCGACGTCGCCCTTTATAAAATATTTATATATTAATTTATATATAAATATTTATATATATTAATATATATATATATATTTCGTTCCGTCCGGTAACGGGTGGTCCGTGTATCGGAAAACTGACGGATCGGTACGTACCGCCCGTACCGGGCGGTATTATTCGAAATTGCATACCTTGTACATATACGTATATATATATACATATACATATATATATATATACATATACATATACATATACATGTATACATATATATACACATATATAAAACGAGGTTACATCGCCTTGGTTTTCTACCCGCATGGGGAGAAGAAATCGAGGTGTCTTCTCTCCACGCGCCAAAAAGGGCAACAAGGCACTCGTCCCTTTTTTTTTTTGAGCGGTATATCTAAATCTATCTCTCGGTATACAGTATTGTATCGTACTAAGCGAATCTCGAAACTCCGGTATGGTACGAAATTTCAATCCTTGCGTTGAATAGTGTTTTCCATCTTAAAACCCATAATATAATTTTTTTTATTTTTCAGAAATTTTTGAAGCTATTTTTTATCATTTTCCTATGTTGTTGGTATGCCCCACCGTATCGACACATGGTACACTAGTATAGGGCAGTACATATCGTATTGCTGGTCAGTTGGTACACTGGTTTGGACCAGGATGGTGAACCCTGGTTTGAATAATGTCTACCTTTGCACTTTGGTGAAGATGTTTGAGATATGTGCAAAGAGCATTGCAATTCTACAATTTGCAGATTATGTTGCAGAAAAGAGGGAAAAAAAAGGTCAGACATAGTATTGTTCTGTTTTTTAGATTTGTTCTTTCCCTAATTGCAAAAGATATACTGAAAGCTCTTTTGGTTCATTGAACAAAATATGACAGTTTTAATACCTTAACAAGAAATCTAAAAATCCAATAGAGTGATAGACTAATAGTAGAGTTGAACTATTTTGTGAAACATGACACCACCCAGAAAGATAATCAATCAAGAATGCCAAGTTCTATTTGTGTTCTCCTTTTTCTTATTGTTGCTAGGAGAGACTAATTAAAGTTGTTAATTCTTCTAATTTATTAAAAAATAAAAAAGTATGCACACCTAGTTATGTGCTCTTATTGTTGATAGATAATTTATAAATTGTGCAAAAATGTATTAGTTTCAAAGATATCAATATACTTTTTTTTTTTACTTCAAAAGAAGTTCTGATCTTAATTACCTTCTGTTTCTTTTTAGTCTCTACAGTGATACATTTGATGAGAACACTCCACCTGTAGATGATCCAAAGTATATATCTTCCTTGGGTTCTGCAATATATAAAGGAATGCAAAGTGGTGATGATGATGCAATATGGCTCATGCAGGTATCATAAATTAGTTATTTCATAGGCACCATAGGTTGATATTATTCATCCTTTAATTACTCCAACACATGAATGAGGAGTTGACATCTTGAAGAGGGTTCTTTTTAAGTGTAGATATTGGTGGTCAATTTTTACAATTTAACAATTGATTAGTTTGGCAAACTTGGAAACTTGGTTTTAGATTTAATACATGTTAGCTAAAGCTGGGTTTCAGAACAAATAGATAGTTTGTTAATTTTTATCCCTGTTTCTATTGATCCAATTTGAACACTAAGAACTTATGTATCATGTAATAGATATTTTGTCATTAGAAATAATTTCAAGGTTATTGCTGAAGATGCATGCTATTGTACCATATTGGTTGTCAATGAATATTAAGCATTAAACAATCCTGGAGTAGGAAGCTTTTCCTATTTCAGTTAGATGATGCCTAGTGATTATTTGAGTTTCTTGTGGTTTTATAATAAACAGATATCAACATTTTATGAGGCATGATACCCTCATTATCATGTGTGGGCACCTTGTTGGGGTGATACATGCTACTTTGCATTAGCCAACATATACAATATGCCAGTTCCTTTAATTTTTTTTTCCATGAATTAATAGATTTTAGGCTTCTTTCATGGTCAAGCGTGATGCTCTTGGTTTCAAAGTAACATCAAATAATCTTTTTGGGTTCTAAACTTCTACAGGGTTGGTTATTTTCATATGACCCATTCTGGAAACCACCTCAGATGAAGGTAGTGTTTTTGTTGACCTGCTAGTTTAGATTTTATTAATACTTATCTCCGTCATTATCTTATTATTTACTTGAAATTCTGTGTTCATGTCCATTTTATACCAAATACGTTTGATACCTATGTTAATCCTTATAATAAAGTTTTCCTTGATTTGCAATTATGTTGCAAATGTTCTTGTATATGGAGGTTGGCAAAATCATGGGATCAATTTAGAAATATCATGTGTGCTTATTTAATATACTATGACAACGAATAAAATGGCATATGATTTGAGAATTTGTTTTATGATGATCATTTGTATAAATTTTAGTAGGCCATCTTTTGAACTGATTTATAGGTTTATAACTAGGATGAGATTGTAAATAAGATGTTCTCAAGAAGTGAGAGATCGGCATTGAAGAATGCTTATCAAGTATCTCTGGATTGATTTAATTGAAGGCAAACAAGAAAAGAAAGCATATGGTCCTATCAACTGCAAAACTGCATCACACAATGTAATATTGAATAACTATTTGGGATTGAATTTGTCGATCATTTCCTGTCACTTGACTATATAGAGTTTTCTTGAACTACATCAACGCTATTGTTTCTGGTGCATCAAAACTTTTTTTTCTCGATATTGGCACAATTTTTTATAGTTATCTACACCATGTTTTGACAGTAGAAGTGATGTTAAACTTATGCTATCATCAGAACTAGTTACTTCTAAGTTGTTATCATTGTTAGGCTTATACCATCATAAGATGTTAAACTTACAAATTGTTGCCACAATTTGGTTCAGAACCTGCAATTTAATTTTTCTTTTATTGTTAGGCTCTCTTGCATTCAGTTCCAATTGGGCGGATGGTAGTTCTTGATCTATTCGCTGAAGTAAAACCAATATGGGTTAAATCAAAACAGTTTTATGGTGTTCCATACATCTGGAAAGTTCTCTGTTTCTCAAAATGTTGGTTTTCGTTAATTTTCTTGTAGCAATATGTAAAGATTCCTTTTTTCCATAATCTTGATCAACAGCAACTTATATTAATTTTCTGCAGGTGCATGCTACACAATTTTGCTGGAAATATTGAGATGTATGGTATTCTCGATGCAATTGCACTTGGACCTATTGAAGCTCGTACAAGTGAAAATTCAACCATGGTTAGTTGCCCTTTTGTGGTACTTAAAATATAATTTATTATGTGCAGCTTATTTTGTGATACATGGTACCTAGTCCCAGGGTTTTTAATTTCAAATAATACTGTCTGGTACGAGCGATACGTACCGGTCTGACAGCATACCGGTACATGGACTGCTCGCTATTGGGCGGAACACTCAATATCGACCCGTATCGGATGATACAGGGGCATATCGAATAGTAACAATTGAAATTTCGATCATTATCGCCCAGCACAGTTACCGCTCGACATAGCACGGTAACGGTTGATTTCGACCGTTACCTACATTTTTTTTCCTTTCTAACCATTATTTGGGCTAGTTCCACATTGTGAATTTGCTGATTATGCCAAATGTTATCAAGGTTCAACAGCTTAAAACATGCCATTACAGTGGTTAGTGTTGTGCTTCTGACCAGTGATATAGGATTGTTGGAATTTGTTATTTTAGTTCACTAGTGAGTTAAAATTATTCCTTAATCTAGGTGTGGTAGCCATAATTTATTTATATAGTTTATTATATTATTTCTTGCATCTCTAGAAAATTACTGGGAAATGTTTGAATATATAAACACCATTTTATGACAGTGTTCACAATTTTAATTTTGTAAAATCTGTAGTGAATCACATCTCATGTTTTCACTATGAAAATGATTGGTGAAGCACGAACAAAATCTGTGCTATCTGTTAAAGGAACTCTTATAAACTGGTAGTGTCAATCTTTTTCTCAAACATATCTTTATTATTCAAAAAATATATTTTTCGGTGCTGAAGCCTTTTTGTGAGCATCAAAGGATATGACTTTGACTACTTGGATAAAGTAAAGTTTGTTTTAGCTAAAAAAATGTTCCCTGTCTCTTTCAACAAGTAAAAGTTGTAGCAAAATTTGTTGTGATTTCTATTATAAGTTATGGAATTTAGAAGGAGCTATATATTAATATCATCTCTTAATCCATATATATCCTTGAGGAATATCATTGGTATGTTTTATGTTTGTCTAATATTTCGCTGGTCTAAAGGTTGGCGTTGGAATGTCTATGGAAGGCATTGAGCAAAATCCTGTTGTTTATGATCTGATGTCTGAAATGGCATTTCATCATAAACCAGTAGATGTCAAGGTAATATTTACTTTTGTGTACCCATCTCTTAACCTTATTGAATACCACCCACATGTTTTAAGCTATAATTTTCCTTTCTTGCCTCCTATATGGTGTAATGTATAAATTGAAGATATCCTATAGGTTAGTTACATAGAATAAGTTCAAATAGTTTTCCCAAACAGGTACATATATAATTTAAGATTCTTTTTTCGGTTCAGCAGTTAAGTAGTTCCTGCTTCAATGGCAAATTAAGTCTAGTAATCTATAAACTAGAATAGTATCACTAGAAAAGAAATTTAATTAAAATTTGGAACTTTGTGAAGGACAATATCAAGTTAAATGCATTTTTGTTGTATTGGGCAAATAGGAATTTAATTTTGATTTATTTATTGTAGGTCAAATTGCATTAGCTGTAGATTAAACCTTGCCTTGTGAACAAAATTTTGGCCAAATGTGATCTCAGATGGAGCATGTTTCTTTTCTTTGTGCATGTGTTTTGATTGTACAAATGTGATTTGCGTATCTGTTTATGGGTTTTCACTTCTTCACTTTGCCTACTTTCTTTTTGATCCTTCATTTAACCTTTGTTAGGTCGGATACATTTAAATATGTCCAGCTGGCAAGGTACTTGACCTATTTCTGGGTTTTTATGCATCATTTTTAATATTGAGGAGCTTAGGTGGTCATTTTTTGGTAGAACAAAATGTAGCATTTTCTTTCTGTTCTAGGATATATAATCCGCTTATTGCCATTCTTCCAATTATGTAGCAAGATATAGTTTCTTAGTCATCATGCAAACTCAGCAAAATAGTTTGTTCCATCAATTCAGGACAGCTTAGTAATTGGATTTCAGAATCTGATAATAGTTAAAAGCATGCCTATTTTTACTTGTGGAAAAAGAATAATGGAACTAGAAGCTCAATGAGGAAGAATCACAATGTGAAAAAAGATCCATATTTCACTTTTAGCAGATTTATTTGGTAGAAATAATTAGATCATCTAGTTTGATTGTTGCCTAAATTTCCTACAACTAACATTCTCTTTTGTTCTTTGTCAATGAACAATTTTAGTTGAGAAGTAAATTTGGTGGAATTTTAATGATGTAGAATTCATTATATACATTGTTAAGTGATAAACATATGAAAGCTTGATTTACTGACTGATTATTTCAAAATTTAGATCAGACCCATCAAGAAATGTTTTGGCTTTTCTTTTATCATTTTCTTTTCAGATCTGGGTTGACTTATATGCAACAAGGAGATATGGAAGGTCTGTTCCAGCACTACAAGACGCCTGGCAGATACTATATCATACTCTATATAATTGCACAGGTGGTGCCTATGTGAGTTTAATCTTTGTTTTCTCTATTGTAGGCTAATTTATGACTCATAGTAGATCCTTATTATCCACATATAAACTTCATATTCATCTAAAGGTTTTCAGAGTCGAATCTTCTTGCTTGAAATGTGGTGCATTGTGGCTTTAGAAAACTAACCATTCTGAGTGTTCACTACAAAAGATGATTCCTTTTTTTGTAAATTATGGTTTTTGATAAAATTATGTACCACTTTTGAATCAAGCAAACTTGAGGTCATTTTTTGTCATTGCTCTACTTGGATATACCAAACATAGGGTTTAGTTAAGTCTTCGTGACCAAAGTTGACGGCTTTGGGAGGGATATAATTGTTCACAGGAGGTTACAATCTAGGATTGCAAAAAGAGAGTTCAAATACAAATAATTCTTCTTCCATAATTTTGTCAATTGCCAATAGAAGTCACAGTCTATGAATGCCAAAGATCATTTGTATGCATGCAACCAAGAAAGTAAATGTCCATAAGGACTCCATATTTCTTTTACTTTCTTTAAAATTAGGATCAGGAAAAGCAAATCCAATTGTCTTCTTTTGATAATAAGAAACTTGACAGTTGACACAATAACACCAAATAAGTCAAAAGACGAAGATATTATGAAAGCTTGCCACCATCGGTGGTGATCACATTGAAGTGATCAAGAACCATAAAGGTACCAGTAAGAAAAATCGTTTAATATTTGATCACTTGAATTAATCATTACTTTGTCAATTGGTTCAATAATAGCACAATTAGATATTGCCCTATATTGACTTTTTAGTTCAAAAGATCATGATGTTTTAAGCTGCTTTAGTTGCAGCATCACTACTGGTAACTTCAATGTTTTCTATCCTTATTGGGTTTGGTATTCAGAGAAACACTTGGATTTTAGTAAAAATGGAGATCTACACTCTTCCTCTCTGACAACAACAGAAAGAGTGCTTCAACTTAAGTCCGAGGAATCAAAGAGATTTTACCATTGATGTTGATAATACATCAATGATGGTACTTACAAACCTGGCTTTAGATTAATTACTTTCTAGATAAAGGTTGATGAGCAAATTATAACAAAAACTATTTTCATTTGGAAAGCAAATATCAAAGGCATGAAAAAAAAAAATCAGCTTTTGGATGTTTTATATAATTATGCGAAGGTTATACAGTTTTTGAGCCAATGGTAGCTTTCATTTACGAAATTATTTCTTGATTTGTACAAAACTTAAGACTCTAGAATTTTCTTATTGAAGAACAAAATAAAAGAAACATAAAATCCTATTTTCCTAATCGTAGTTGTCTCATTTGATAATCTTTGAATTACTTCTACTCAAGGATCACCGTTTTGGGTACTGGACCCATTTTGGTAATCTGCTCAGACTAGTACATATCAATCAGTACTGGTGTACTGTGTGTATCGGTGTTCTGGAGAAGAAGAAAAAGGAGAAGAAGAAGGGGTGGTAGAGGAAGAGGAGGGAGGAGGAAGGAGGTAGGAGGAAAGAAGAAGAGGAGATGGTGAAGAGGAGGAAGAGGAAGAGGAAAATGGGCATTCCTATGAGAAGCAATTAGGCCAAAGGTGGTGTTTGGTGGTGGTGTGCAGTGAGGCCATGGTGTGCCTGAGAAGTGGAGGTCACATTGAGAAGCAAAGGTTGCGCTGTGCGTGAGAAACAATTAGGGTAGTTTCCTTATATATGGATGAACTGAATCGCCCTAAACAGGGGCGGTCTGCATACCACATACCAGTTGATATCTGAACCAGTACATACTGCCTGTTTCGTATCAGTCTAAGTGAAACACGTCATTTGCTTCTACATCTTTTCATCTGTTTTCTTATTCTCTTTATTATCATTTTACTTTTCTTCCTTATCTTCTTTGTTACGGCCTTTATCTTTACTATTGGTCATGATGGTTAATGTCCCAGCAGAGCATTAGAAATCTTTGGCCGCTTTTATAAGCAGAGGCAAAGAAAGAGGTGCTGAGAGCTAAAAGACCAAAGAGAGAGAATTTCATGATCAAGGGCATTAGAAACTTAAAGTTTGCTTGTGATTGGATTGCGCAACTAGACCATAGTCCAAATTGAAGTGGTTCAAGCTAAGCTTTCTTCCAGATTCTAATGGGTAAACCATTGCTTGAATTGGTTTAAATTACCACATGAAATTACAGTTTTACCTCTTTGAGATTATTATCAATAATTAAGTGCATCACTTTTGGTGCTTTCGTGCATTTACTTACCAGTTATTAGTTCTAATGCTTTTTGATGTATCTATATGTCTCAACCGCTCAACAACAGGACAAAAATCGAGATGTAATTGTTGCATTTCCAGATGTTGATCCATCTGTCATATTGATACCAGAGATATTTGAAGAGAGAAAGCTTGTGCATTTTAGTCGACAATTATCAGAAAGAGAGCCACTGAAGGAAACAGCTAATTCTTATGATCAACCACATTTATGGTATTCAACTGCTGATGTCACACGCGCATTAGTTCTTTTCCTAGAAAATGGGTATGATGTATCAGATAGCCAGACTTTCAGGTGATTTGCGATTCATTTGTTTTAGCGTAAAGCTTGCCATGACTAGAGCAAGGAATTGAAACACACTCTGATAGTTATCTGCTTATATGTTAGACTTGCATAATGCTGGTATCTCTCTTCCATCCACATCTCTGACATATTACTGGTATTTATATGCTAGACTTGCATAAAGCTTGCCATGACTAGAGCAAGGAATTCAAACACACTGTGTTAGTTATTTGCTTATATGTTAGACTTGCATATTGCTGGTATTCATCTCTTCCATCTAAATCAGCATATTTGCATCTTAATATTAGTTTCAAAAGCAGCTGAAATTTGACTGATGGTAGTGGCAAAATCCAAGTAGAGTTCTGATTTGACAGGTTTAAGCAATGTACATTGGTAGACGGTTGTGGTTCTGTAACTGCAAAATTATGATGAGTCAATTGCTCAGTGATACTTTTGGATGAAGTCAGTATATTTTCCTTTCCTTCTTATTCCCCCTCTTTTTGTCTTTTTATCTCTTATTTGTTCTATTTTTCCAATTACTAGGTGACTAAGATGTCTTTGTTTCTAAAACAAGATCTTGTACATGTTGCTAGAAAATGAGGTTTTGCATGTGAATTTGGTCTTTGGTCCTTAGCAGGTGTGAAACTGGCATGATATGCAACATTGAGGCTTAGATCATCCCAACCACTTACTAAATCATTGTCCAATAACCAATTTTCTTTTATGGTTAAAGATACTTCCTTTCTCATGTAAATTTACATTGTTCATAGTTCATACTTCATATTGCTCTCAATGTCCATGATTGCAAGTTCTTTATCCAGTTGTACATTATTTTATGACAATGAAAGCTTATCAAGTTATAACCCATATAAAGCAGTCTAGACTACAGCTCCATGACTAGAATTGGCTTGTGTTTGTTATGATACATGTAAATTTTTGCTGCTTCAATGGGTATGACTCTTTCTATCAATTCTTGTTGTTCTCATGTGATAAACTTAACGGATAATTATATAAAATGATAAATATTGTAAATTATCTGTATCCTTATCCATTTTTTCTCCCTTTCTTCCACATAAAAATATTATACAGTTCAATATTATCATAAAGTCAGCTACAAACAATATTATACAGTTCAAATATTTATTCCCATCAATAATAAATTTTTGTAAATCATGTCAATATTAGGAGCTTTTAACATGCAACTATATTTTGATAATGGATCTTATATGAATTTTAGTTTCCTATTATTCCATATATGATCTCGTGGATCTCACCCGTCAGGCATTAGCAAAGTATGTAAACAAAGTATTCTTGAAGATTATAGAAGGATACCAACTCAGTAATTTAAAACAAGTGACCATATATAGCCAGCACTTTCTTGACCTTATGAAAGAGCTGGACATGCTTTTGTCATGTCATGATGGATTTCTGCTTGGACCCTGGTTGGAAAGTGCCAAACGCCTTGCAAGAGACCCAGAACAGGAGCAACAGGTAAGATTCTTGTTGTCACCTGTTTGCCCTCCTCAAATTTGAATACTTGTATGCCTATTTAAGTAGGATTCTGCCATTGTCATGCTTCTATGGTGCAGTTTGAATGGAATGCAAGGACTCAAGTAACCATGTGGTTTGATAACACTGAGACTGAAGCTAGTTTGCTTCGTGATTATGGTACATACAAATGCAGAAACAATTTTCTTTATACCCTTTACTTTGGTGTCATCAATCTGTTTTAATGTAATACTCTTGCGACAATCTCATTTGTGCAGGAAACAAGTACTAGAGTGGTCTTCTACTAGACTACTATGGGCCAAGAGCATCTATATATTTCAAGTACATGATAGACAGCTTGGTGAAGGGGGAGAGTTTCCCATTAGAAGACTGGAGGAGGGACTGGATAGGCCTTACCAACAAGTGGCAAAGCAGTAGAAATTTGTTTCCAGTGAAAGCTTCTGATGATGCTCTAAATATATCTCGATGGCTATATGACAAGTATTTATGTACTGATAACTTGCAATCACTTTATATGGGTTCAAACTATGATGAAGCTGCTAATTTTGTGATCTTTTATGTTTGACACACAATCTCCTGATGATAATTTCGTTCCCAAAGTTCAAAAGAATCTTATTGCCTTGCTTTTTTTATCAAAGCAATTATGTTATGAGTTGTTTGTTCCATAATGGATTCCTAATCTATTTGTCGAGAAGGCATTGTCTAGGCAATGATATGTCAATTTGCCACAATTTGAGTTTCTTATTACTCTGTAACACCAGAGTCAACTTAGTACTTATGAGCACTTAATATGTTTGGTGTTCTCACTGTTTATGGACTATGGACATTTCAAAATATATTAATGGGAACTTTTAGTACCAAACAAGAAGTTAATCATTTTTTATGATAAATGCTATTGTTGACTACTGCAATAATTTTAATTTCTTTTGAGTTTCCTGACACCTGAACCGACATAGACCAAACTTACCAGAATTGTCATGGGCACTGTCAAGCTACAGCACTTTTAATTCAGTTTTCAAAGCATGCTTGTGACTTATGGGCATAAATATTTGATTTACACGTAAAAATTGCTTTGCTTGATTCACTCAAAAGTGCTTAGAAGCTTTTTAAGTTCAAATCGGCTTCCAAGGTAGTGCCTTCTCAAGCTTGAAATTTATCTAAGCATCGTCTAGTTCCTGGCAGAAATCCTGGTGAACTTAATTAGCTAGTGATTGTAGTTTTGTAGCACCTCAAACTTAATCTTTCGAGCCAAAAAGAAATTAAAATATAATATGTTCAACATATTGTTAGATGAAGAGTGGTGATAAGAAACCCCTAGAGACTAGAAAAGTAGGTCACAATGGTTTCTATAATATTACATGAAACATGCCCTGAATCATGTTAGCTTCTTAGTTTCCTCTCACTATCTTGTCATAATTAACGATCATAGATGGACTAAGTAGCCCTAATTAACATCAACAGGTAGCAGTAACAGGGAAAAGCTGAAGTTATCTTCATTAATTCATATGGAGTTTAGGTTCGATGATTCATACCAATGAAAATTTTAGACAGAGAAGTTAAACTTATTTTGCAATAAAAATAACTTAGAATGAAAAATTAATGCACTCTTGCTATGAACTTAAAAACACCTAAAAAAAAAAAACTAAAGCAAATTAATCACTCGAAAGTTCTCGTTCGTGTCATAAAGCCAATCACATGTGACATGACACGTAGTTTTTTTGCTTATTATTATTATGACATTTCTCACTTTATATTGTTTGATGCATAAATATATTATGATGTCCATGGATCTGTGCAATAGAAATCGGATCATGACGAGATCACGATAATGAGATCGATTTACCTTTAAACATAGATCCTAAATAATCCTGGTTATAGGTTATTTGAGATGGACATCGAGATAACTGGACAAATTGGTGTGTTGTATACCCTTCCATATAATGGAGGTGGCTGGTCTCATAGCTGCTCGTATGGGGACACTAGGACTACAGTGAGTACTTGTACTATAGTTATAACACTCACGGAATACTGGATGGTTGATGATACCTCGTTGTCCCCACACTTGCATGATTGATTCGCTGATGTGTTATAGCGAATCAACCCGTCCATATAGGTTATAGTGCTCATGGAATGCTAGATGGTTGATAATACCTCATTGTCAAACAATGATTCCGTTATCCTAGTGGTGTACCTGGTCCTTAGACTTGAGATACCAAGGATGTCCTATGTGAGTACTCCACTCTTTGATATCAAACTTATAGGTATAGAAGTTCTAGATCTAATACAGTCGATCATTGGGAGTGGCAGCCAACCTTACGAGGACTATTAACTATCGATAGAGGATCATCCACTCTCGGTATTATGAGAGGAATATCCTATATGTTCTTGCTAAAACAAATCATTGGCTAAGGTCATTCGGATTGAGAGAAATAGTTCTCCGAGAGAATCCGATTAGAGTGAAACTCGAGGTGAAACCGTATGGGCCTGACAACACCATGCCTAGTATACGGTCTCTTGAAAATTAGATGGATGAGGGACTATAAGTATACGATAACTAAGGATATATAGGTCTAAAGGATTAGATTCCCCTATATCATTTGGGGATTACGGCATAGTAGCATAGTACGTTCATAGTCGATGAGACAAGTGAATTATTATGGAGATAATAATTCACAGAGCTAGAAGAAGTTCTAACAGGTATGACTCACGCCCAACTTGATATTGAGCCTAAGGGTCATGCATATATGATAGGTGTTTTGACGAGTACAAGTTTGGATATGAGATATCCGTTAGAGCTCATATCTTATTGGATATCCAATAAGCCCCTGAATTATTGGATCCTATGGATGAGATCCAATAAGAGCCAATGAGAGATTATTAGATAGAGATCCACTAATCTAAAAGGCTTGGATAGTTGGACGGAAATCCAATACCTAATAGGGTAGGATCCATTAGGGTTAAGTTGATAAGGAGCCTCTATAAATAAGAGAGAACTAAAGGGCCACATGCTAGATTTCTTGGTTATCACCTTATATTCTCCTCTCCCCATCTCTTTAGCCAATAGGTGTGGAGATTTGACTAGCAATTTTAGGAGTGACTTTGCAGCCCCTACCATATGGATCACCGCTAAAGAGGAGGATGCTTGACCTCCTTCATCCTCTCCCACAAAGAGGAGGACCCTTGCAGATGGCAGCATTGGCCGCCATCTGCGTGCAAGCAGTCGGCGAGCGACAGACTGCTACTGGTAGCCTGCGAGCAGAACTGCCCACAAGAGCGATGGTGATCGTAGGTGTTAGGAACAGAGTCGGCACTAAGAGGGGGGGGGGGGTGAATTAGTGTAGCGGAAAGATTACGTCGGTTCAAAAAACTTTCATACGATAAAATCCGTTTCCGACAAAAAATCATTTCGTAAAGGTAATAACTTTGAAAGCGTACGTAAGAGAGTAGTAGATGTAAAGAGTAAGTAAGGAGGTTTACAGTTAAAGTAAATTGCTCAAAGAAATGCAAACCAAATTTTAGAGTGGTTCTATCGTCGTGACCTACATCCACTTCACCGATTCCTCTTCCGTCGAGGCTACCGACATCCACTATCGGTCTTCCTTTAATAGGCAAAGATCAACCTCCTTCTTACACCCCTCTTCTCCTTTTACCGGGTTTAGGAGACAACCCTTACAAGCACTCACTCCTCTCTCAAACTATTCTAACACTTAGAACTTTGAAGAGGAGGATTCTCACAAGAGATTATAATAGCGTTTTTCCCTTTTTAAATTCTCTGTGCTTGTGTATATTAACAAGGGATGAGAGGGGTATTTATAGGCCTCAAGTTGATTCAAATTTGAAGCTTAAAAACATCTCATCCCAGATTTCCTAGGTCCAAGCGGTACCACCGCTAGTGTCAGTTTGACACTGACACTGCACTGGGCGGTACCATCGCCCAGTCTGGTAGTACCACCACCTAGGAGGATGTGCTGGGCGGTACCACTGCCTAGACTAGCGGTACCACTACCTGCAGCCTCTCGGATGATGTGTCTGGGCTGTACCACCGCCTAACATAGTCTCATAGACTATGCCACGACGGTGCCATCTCTTGGGTCATTGTTTGGGCCTTTCATTGGGCCCAACATAGTCCTTACATGGGCCCAACTAGCCCCTAATTGGGTTGGCCCAAATCCAATCCCAATTACATGCTAACTACAAATTCTAAGACATTTCCTAAGCTAAACAAGTCTGTAAGTCTAGTTTCTTCCACGAGCTTTCGGCGATCTTCTAGTGAACTTCCGATGATCTCTCAGCAATGTTCCAACGGACTCCCGGCAAGCTCCTAAACTTCACGACGATCTTCTTAGTGAGTTCCAACGAGCTTCTTCCGGCAAGCTCCTAGACTTCTCGGCTAGTTCCTGCAGAATTTCCGACGAACGTCTGGACTTCTGACGAACTCTCGAACTCCCAACGAAATCGTGTCCTTGACTCCAGGACTTCATTTTGCTTCATGTCTTGCTATCGTAGTTAATCCTGTACATGTAAAACACACTTCGATCTAGACAATTATTACTAAGCATGAATCATGTTGTCCGGCATGTCATTGGTCCATCGATGCTTCGTCCGATTCTTCGGCACATCGTCCTCTCTTGCGACCTATTGCCTAATCGGCCAATTGACCTCCGCAACTCCGATATACTTGGCAGAATTTTTGCTCTTCTTGGCCCGATGCCCAAATCCATGGCCCGAAGCATTCTATCGATATATCATCCGATCCTCTGGCTAGACGTCCAATCTTCTGATATGTTTTCCTCCGGCACAACATGATTCTTCCTACTTTAATTGTCTCATCCTGATCGAAGCATCCTGCATCACTAAAAACGTAGATCAAATCATAAACACTTATCAATTGGTTTCATCATCAAAATACGAGATTCAACAATCTCTCCCTTTTTTATGATGACAACCAATTGATGACGAAGTTAACCTTAACTCCCGGAGTTTAAACAAACTCGCCCTATCAATATGTCATATTGATAGAACATTGAATTCAAGCTGAATTCAAGTCATTGTAAATTTTATCATGAATATTTGCAACACGTCATCATGCATAACATGATCATACTTCTTTCCCTTTATCATCAATAAAAAGAAGTATAACTTTCTAGTGTTTGGAAATACAAATTCAAATCATTGCATAAAAAACATAATATCAAGTTTTATCATCATGCAATTTGTAAGCTAGCAAATTTAACAAGTGCTACATCATGCAAGCTATCATGTTGTAGATATGCAAGGTAGTAAGATAGCAAGTTTACAACATACAAGCTAGAAAAATTTAAAGATATGCAAGTTGGCATATTTGCTTTTCTAGCAAATTTTTGAAATGCACAAGATAGCATCATTTTTGCATTTTCTTGCAATGTGTAACTTAGCAAAATTCACAAGATAGCATCATTTTTGCATTTTCTTGCAATGTGTAACTTAGCAAAATTCACAAGATAGCATCATTCATTCTTCTCTTTTGAGAAGTGCAAGCTTATCAATTTTTCTTTCTAGCAAGTTTTGTTCCCCCTTTGTCATTATCAAATAGAAGGGAATAATACAATGTTGTAATTCTTTTCCTTTTATATCAATTTCCAAATCATGACAAAGGTAAACAACAAAAATGAATGTCAAAAGATCATATCTCATTTTTGACATGTTTCTTCT